>NW_020174561.1:4587709-4943874 GCF_003031525.2 Neophocaena asiaeorientalis asiaeorientalis
GCAGCCTGACGTCAAACACATGTCCAATCAGAGTCCAAGGAGGAGAAGTGAGAATATAGCAGAAAAAAATATTTAAATAAATAAAGGCAACCATTTGTCCAAATTCAATTTTTAAAAATCCAATCAAGAATCCAAAAGCTCATCAATTCCCATGCCAAGAGAACCACACCTAGGTATGTCACAGTCAAATTGATGAGCCCTAAAGATAAACAAAAAATCTTAGAAGCAGACAGAGAAAAATATAATACACGCACTACCTTTGTGAGACAATGATAAGAATAATCCCAGACTTCTCATAAAAAATAATGCAGGCTAGAAGATAATGAAACCACATTTCTAAAGTGTCTTAAGAGAAAAAAGAAGTTATAGTCAAAGAAAACATCCTTCAAAACTGAAGGCAAAATGAAGATGTGTACAGAAGACAAAAGCTGAGAGAATTTACTACAACAGACCAACCGTACAAGATAAGTTAAATGTACAAGATAAGTTAAATGAAGTCCCTTAAGCTGAAGAAACATAATAGCAGATGGAAACGTGGGTCTAAATGAAGGAATGAAGAATGCAGGAAATGGTAAATATACAGGTAACTATAATGGACTTTCTTTTCTCACTTCATAATTTTTGTAAAAGATAATTGACTGTTTACAGAAAAATAATAACTCCATATTTATGGGGTTATAACATTTAGAAATAAAATGCATGATAACAATATGAGGAAGGGAGTAAGTGGAAGCATACTGTTGAATGATCTTAGATTACATAAGAAGTGGTGCAATATTAATTTAAGATGGGCTATCATAAGTTAAAGGTGTCCATGATAATAGCTCGTGAAACCAATTAAAAAAAAAAGATTTTAGCTAAATGCCATTAGAGGAGATAATACACTGCTGAAAATAAATACTCAGTAATTCAAGAAAAGAAAGGAGGAAAAGGAATAAATAAAAGATGAGATAACTAGAAAACAAATAGCAGATAGTAGACTTAAGCCCCAATATATAAATAATAATATTAAATATAAATAAACTAAAACTCCATTAAAATATAGAGATTGTCAGACTGCTTAAAAAAGCAAGCTCAAACTATGTAGTATTTATAGAAGGTAACCTTTAGATATGAAAAATAAGCGAATCCATTATAATATTTGGATACTTCAATGCCTCTTTCAGTAACTGATATCATTAGTGAGAAACAAATCACCTGAGATGGAAAATTTGAACAACACTGTCAACCACCTTGACCTACCTGATATTTATGGATCACTGCCCCTCAAGTTAGCAGAAGATACATGCTTTTTAAAGTGCTTACAAGGAAAAGCATACATTAAATACTTAATAAAGAAGAAGGTCTTAATCAATTATATAAACTTCCACCTAAAGAAAAGAAAAAAGAAAAAAATTAAAGGCAAACTAAGCAGAAGTAAGGAACTGAAAAAGGTAGAGTAGAAATCAATGAAAGAGAAAATAAAGAAAATCAATGAAACCAAAAGCTGGTTCTTTGAAAATATCAATATAATTAATAAACCACAGAGGCAGAGGGAGGGAGGGAGGGAGGGAGACAAAAAAAATTTAACAATATCAAGAAGGAAGGAAAGAGGAGGCATTCTACAGATTGTATAGAAATTTTGAAAAACAAATAAGCGGTATGTTACAAATATCTATGTTAATAAATTTTGCTACTTAGATGAAATGAACAAATTCTTTGAAAAACTATTTCTTTTAAAGAAATTAATTCATAATTATTAGCCTCCAAGTCCATCTGACTTTATCAGTGAATTATATCAAACATTTAGGAAGAAATAATACCAAGTTTACACACACTGTAACAAAAAAGAAGAGGAAAAAACGCTTTCCAATTCGTATTACGGCATATAAAGCATAACCGTGATAGTAAGAAGGAAATTAAAGACCAATATCACTCATAAACATAGACCTACAAATATTTTTAAAATATATTTCTAAATCAAATTCATTAATTTATAGAAAGGATAATACATTGTGAGTGGGGTGATAGCAAGAGTGGCTTGATATTCAAAATCAACTGATACATTAACAAATTAAAGGAGAAAATCATGTTTATTTCAACAGATGCAAAAAAGAGTATTTGCCAAAATTTAATACAGTTAATGATTTTTAAAACTCCCAGCAAACTATAGAGAGAAATTTTCTCAATGTATTAAAAGGCATCTTGAAATAAACAGTCAAACCCCCCAAAGTATGAAAATTTTTTATATCTGATCATCAAAGGATAAACACTTGCCCTCTAAGACTGGAAACAAGGAAGGAATGGTCACTCTCCCCACTCATATTCAGCATTACACTGAGATATTCTTCGTGGTATGAGTGCAGGGCTCTCCTGCCCCCAGAGTATTTCTGTAGTACATCCAGCCTGCTACCCCAGGCAGACCCTTGTCTGCTGAAACTTTGGCCACTGTCCATTTAGAACATCTATATCCAGCCCACACTGTGGAATAATACTACAGGGGACTGCATGTACTGTATTACCTCTCTGTTTTTAAATTATCTCCAGTAAAATCTATATTACATCTATGCTGTATAATGCTAGTAGTATGTGTGATCCCTTTGCATGGGTACTGAATACAGCTTGGAATTTATCCATACATGTTTTATCTATACATGTTCTAAAAGATATTTGTGAAAAGTTATTACATGATTATTCTTAGTAATAGCAAAATATTGAAAACAATCTAACTGCCCAACAAGAAAGTAGTGGTAAAATATATTCTATACATCCAGAAAATAGAATGCTGGACAGTCATAAAAAAGACTGAAGAAATTTGTTGTGTAATAACGTGTAATGATCTCCAAGCTACAATGCTAAGTGAAAGGGCAACGCAAAGAAAACGTGTATCATGAAAGAGGACGTGAGATAGATGTTAGATAGATAGATATGCATTGCTTGTATATGCATAGCATATTTCTGTAAGGATACACACCAAAAAATATTCAATATTAGTTCATTGTAGAGAGAGAATTTGTTGGCTGGGTAACAACAATGGAAGGGAGATTTTTACTATAATTGCCTTCTCTTCCTTTTGAATGTTGAACTGTCTTAGTGTAGTAGGTAATCCAAAACTAAATCAAATTTAAAAAATAAAGAAAAAACTCATATGAATCACAGTAATATGTAATCTTTACCCAGCACAGGGGCTGTCATCTGCTGTTATGCATAAGACAGGTTGAGATGTGATAATAGGATTAGAATCTAGATGAAGAGATACAACAGTGCAGAGAAAGAGCATGAAAACGAAATGTTATGAGCCAAGTTCCATGACATTGTAGAGGCAAATCTGTGGCATGATTGAGCCAAACTTGGAGTCTGTCCCAGGAAAGGCTGTGCTAAAGAGGCATGCAGGACTCTCCTACAACCCCACACCCTTTTCTCCATTGCCACCACCAGTGCCATCCTCCAGGTCAGTACTAATGCTGTTAAACACAGCTGTCCCTCACTCCTCCCCCACCTGACCTCATTTCATCTGACACTTTAAAATCCTACCCCATGCAGTCAAAGCTAGCAAAGAAGATAAAGCAGGATTTGGAGGGAGAAGAATAATAGAAAGGAGAGGAGGAAGAAAATTCCCATGAGCCTATCTGGGAATCTCACCACCAAATTATCACATAATATACATGAGAACATTCATTTCTATTTCCTACACAACCAGCATTTACATGAAATGCTTTGCTTGGCGATGATTGTTTTTTTGGATTTGACACCAAAAGCAAAAGCAACAAAAACAAAATAAGCAAGGGGGACTACATCCAACTAAAAAGCTTCTGCACAGCAAAGGACTCTATCAACAAAATGAAAAGGCAATCTTTGGAATGGGAGAGAATATTTGTAAATCACATATCCCATAAGGGGTTAATATGCAAAATATATAAGAAATTCATACAACTCAATAGCATTATGGAAAACAGTATGGCATTTCCACAAGAAATTAAAAATAGAACTACTATAGGATCCAGCAATCCCACTTCTGGGTATGCATCCAAAGGAAAGGAAATCACTATGGTGAAGCAATATCTGTACTCCCATGTGTTCATTGCAGCATTATTCACAATAGTCAAGGCGTAGAAACAACCTAAATGTCTGTGAGCAGATAAATGAATGAAGAAAATATAAAAGAGAATATTATTCAGCCTTTAAAAAAGAAGGAAATTCTGCCATTTGCGGCACATGGGTGAAACTGGAGGGCATTATGCTTAGTGAAATAAGCCAGACGGAGAAAGACAAATACTGTATGATGTCATTTATATGTAGAATCTAAAAAAAAATACCCAACATAGAGTAGAATGGTTGTTTCCAGGGACTGGGGGATAGGGAAAATTGGGAGAGTTTGATAAAAGAGTACACATTTTCAGTACTTGGTGACTATATTTGCTAACACTTATATAATTGAAATTTGCTAAGAGAGTAGATCTTAAGCATTCTCACCAAAGAAATAAATAAACCAAACCAAACAAACCAAACAAAAAATGTAACTATGTGAGGTGATGGATATATTAATTAATTTGACTTGACTGTAGGAATCCTTCCACAATATATACATATACTATACATATACTAAATCATCACGTTGTACACGTTAAATACATGACAATTTTCTTTGTTAATTATACCTCAATAAAGCTGGGAGGGGGAACACTTTGAAAGACAACTGGATTGTAAATTAAGGAACTTTGTACTCCCATATGGAGACATAAAGACTAAACGTCATAACAGCAAATGAAAGGAAACGGCAGATATCAGTAAGACTGATATTGAGACCCCATTAATAAGGATTCATTTTCTTCTTGAAAATAAATCTTATATTGAACTTCATTTAGGCATAGACGATGCTTGTCAGTTTATGGAGATTGTGACAGGAGCAAAAGATATGTTAGGCTTCAAGGGACAGCAGACAATTCTGAAGCACAAGTTGGCAACTTTAAATAACTTTTTTTCCTCATATATCACTGACACAAAAATATGTGAAGCAGATGGTACTGCTTGGCTATTTATAGTTTGTGTTGAAACTTGTTAAAGACAGTTTGGATCATGATTAACAAATCTTATCACCTCTTAAATGAAACATACCACAGGGTTTTTCTTAGAAGGTGTTAGAAAGGCAGCTGGTGATTATAGTCTGTGTTTCTTCTTTCTGCAGATAATAAATCTAAAATCACCAATGGCCTTCTGGATGTAAGCAAACATACAAAGAAAATCAAAGTTGGGAGGTAGTCATGTCTATTGAATAAGCAGGTATTCCTTGGGCCCCTGACACATGATAGATGATGATGATGATGGAGAGAGATAGATAGATAGATAGATAGACAGATAGCGAGTTAGAGGGATATAAAAACATATTTTACTTCAATGTATCTTTTCCGCTGAATGAGTTATAGCCATCATCAGAGCCGTTCAACAACTGTTTCCTGTTCCTGCCCTTCTGGGCACTTGGTAGATTTACACTTCTTTGCTCCTTTGCATTCGGGTGAGGCTGTCTGACTACTTCTAGCCAGTGAGTTGTGAACAGATGTGCAGTGCGATACCTCTGGGCTAGTACACTTAAGTGACAATGCCGGACGTCAAAAATATTTGTTTTTCCTCTCGTCACTCTAACCAGCAAACATTGAGGCAATGGCTTCTCTTGCAGCTTTGGGCTTTGAGTACCCCAGTAAAAAAAGCCCTGTTATCAACCTGTGATAGGTTGTTCATTATGAAAGATATCAGAAGCTACAATAGCACAGCTTTGTGTGGTGCTCCTATAGGTCTATCTCGGAAAATTATTTTGAATTATTTCATTCCTAATTTAATATGCTTATTTTCCTTTCTCGTGGAAATCCTAATCAACCTCCTGAACTGATTCTCTAACTTTCTGATATTTGTTCCTCTAATGTCTATTTCTTTTTTTCTTTACCACCTGGAAGTTTCCTCCATTCGTGAGATACTAATGATTCCACAGTCCCCTATACTCAAATTAGTTCAAGTAGCTTCTATGTTTTGGCAACCAGAAGAACTTAACTAAGAGAGTTATTTTTATAGGGCAGCTGTAGCATTGCAGAGATTTGCTGGAAGTACCTCTTCAGTATTTTGTTGTTTGTATTTTATCTTGCTTCGTGTAGAGAAAGAAATGTTTTCTCTAAGGATAGACTTTTTCTTTCCCTCCAATTCCATTAATAAGTCATCGGCTGCTGCTTTATTGCTTACTCATTTCAGCATGACCTGTTTCAGTCATGATAGGCCTGTGTTAAGATAACATTAAGTGCTGTATATAATAGAGCCAAAATCTTAAATGGCTCAAATATATTAGTTTATTTCTCACTCAAGTAAAAGTCTAAAATTTCTATTAACAGGCAGCTTTTCCATACTTAGGAATTCAGGGACTGAGCCTCTTTCTTATGTTGGGGGTTCCTATTCTCTAGAACCTCATTCTCATCTGCATCTAGCTAGCAAAATAGGAAAGGATGAAGGAAGCATAACTTTCTCTTGAAAGCCTTGACCAGAAAAGGAAACACATCACTTGTACTGACATTGCATTAATACCAGCACAATCATAACAACAAGAAAGGCTGGGAAATGTAGTATAGCTGTGTGACAAGGAATAAGAGGGACAAGATTTTGGGTGAATAGCTAGCAGTGTAGAGAGAGCAATAAGGCCCAGTGAGGCCATGAGCAGGAAAGAAGCTTGGTTCCCTTTAGAACCTAAGGGAATAAAATGATGCTTCCATGCAACTGTGCAATAGAAGAGACCGTTACATAATAAAAACTTGCTTGGAGCTGAATCATTATATATAACTGATCACAAGACATGGCTTCATATAGATTAGTATGTTGGCACCTGCAGGCTGATACAAAGTTCACAGATCTTTTGGGATGTGTTGTTGACAATATCTCCCATGCTTGGGAAAGGTTAGGAAGCTTTAGCTGGGAAGAACCCCAACATATGTGGATTCTGGTTCTCTTTATCATCTTTGCATTCTTCTCAGTCAAATAAACTGCACTCCACGGAGATATCTGGAATAGTGCTTCTGTCCTGAGACAACAGTGGAGAAGTCCCTTCAAATTTTCACATAGAAAGTATTTCCAGTCAATCATTTGGTAACTGCAAAATTATCAATTAAATGTTAGAACAGAATAAAGATGTTTTCACATATGCAGAGTTTCATATGTGAGTTTAAGCAAAACTTTTTACTTAAAGTTTATGTAAAATAAAATAAGAAAAATCTGGTGCTAATACTTAGTTCATAGACTCTCATAGCTTATTTGGCAATTTGTAAATTAAAGACAATGTAGTCTAGTGAAATGTGCCTAGGCTTTATAATCAACCTCCCTGAATTCAAAGCTTTGCTTGACATATTAATAAATATATGACCTCAGGAAAGAAGTTACATTGTTGCTAAGTTGTTTGTGTCTCACGTTCTTTCCCTGTAAAAATAGAAATGAAGATGGCAACCTCTCTGGGTTTCTGTGATGATCAAAGGAAAGCATGTACATGGAAGCACCTGATACTTAGATGGGTACTGAAGGAGTATTATTATATTATTTTCAGAATCTTAGCCCTTAGAAGCAATAAACGCTCTCCACCTTCCATCTTCTACCTTTCCCATGCATGTTTAATGCAAATATTTTTCTTAAAATGTGGGGTTTTTTATCCCTACATCCATTTATATATAAGCACTTGTGCGGTGGATAAGACCATTTACTATGTGACCTCTGATCATTGCAGCAGAAACCACTATATCCCAAAATATGTTTCACTTCTTTGTGGCCATACAGCCACCCTTGCAGTTACTTAAACATGCCTTTTGATTATGTTCTCCCCAATGCAATCAATATAAGAAGTGATATGAGCCACTTCCAACCATAAAACATGTCTCACTGGGCTACTCCTAGCGTTTTTCTTCTTCCAGATATCTGGGGCAGTAACCATCAGGCTGATCCTGAAATCAATATTTTTAGGATGACATAGCTACCTTTAGTCTGGGTCTTAAATGATTGTGTGGAGAAAAAAAAATCACCCTACTGAACTAAATGACCTCCCGGGACTCTTAAGAGAGAAATGAATGGTATTTGGCCACTGATATTTTGTGGTCTGTTACAGAAGTCTACCTTAATTAATATACCAAATGAGCCTATTATCCTGAATCTCAGTATCCATATCTGTAAACTAAGAGAGTTGGACTAGATTACTTCTAAGATTAGTTTTTATAATAACATGGTATGATCCTTAACCTTAGGTTAGGAAAGACATTCTATAAATATAAATGTGTTCCAGACTGTAGAGAGCTACACATTAAATAGAATACTTACATTCCAGATATTAGGAAAAAGTAGAAAAATATGCATAATTTAAAAAAAAATTGGTGAATCCAAGAGACTTAGAGGAAAAGATTTGGGCAGGAGGGAAGGGAAGAGAGAAAGAGACTACACAGTGGGTCTAGAATAACCAGAATGCTGTTTGGCCTGAAGGCTGAAGGCTGTGCTTCTCAAAGCAAACAGAGGGAGCCTTACACCCACGAAGAACAAGAGAGTGAAATGTGATCGTTTGACTGAGGAGAGAAGCAGGGTTAAATTGAGAGGGAAAAAAAAGACTTGGGGAAAGTCAGACAAGAAAAACCCATGTTCAGGAAGACTGAAATTAGAAAGCCAATTACAGCCACTGGAACCTAAGAATGGCCACTCTTGAGTCAGAACAAGGGATCCGGCAGCCCATTTTTCTTTTGCCATCATCAACCTCAAACATGTGCCTTCTTTGCCTTTTCTGGTTGTATTACACTCTTTTAAATGTACAGCAACAAAATGTGCAAAAAGAAAACAACAATAAAAAAAGTAGAAAAAAAAAGTAGAAACGAAATTCCATAAGAACATAACCAGTGGTTTTACAGAAAGATATAATAATGGTTCCAGTTTGTTTCTAAGAGCATTTGCTTTATCTCAAATGGACTGAGAGATGCAGAGAGTTAGGATGTTAACCAAGTACAGATGACAAGCAGCAATGACAGGAACTATCAGAAAGAAAACTAAAAGCAGAGGATATTCCAAGGGGTCAGACAAAGGACCAAGGTCTAGAATCAATCATTTAAGATGCAATAATAAAACAGGCTGCCAGTGACCTTGTCCCCACGGTGAGCCACACCCATCCCCCACCTCTGCAGGAGACCCTCCAACACTAGCAGGGGGCAGACAGCAGAATCAAGAAGAACTACAATTCTGCAGCCTGTGGAAGGAAAACCACATTCACAGAAAGATAGACAAAATGAAAAGGCAGAGGACTTTGTACCAGATGAAGGAACAAGATAAAACCCTAGAAAAACAGCTAAGTGAAGTGGAGATACGCAACCTTCCAGAAAAAGAATTCAAAATAATGAGAGTGAAGGTGATCCAGGACCTCGGAAAAAGAATGGAGGCAAAGATCAAGAAGCTGCAAGAAATGTTTAACAAAGACCTCGAAGAATTAAAGAACAAACAAACAGAGATGAACAATACAATAACTGAAATGAAAAATACACTAGAAGGAATCAG
Source organism: Neophocaena asiaeorientalis asiaeorientalis (assembly GCF_003031525.2). Lineage (NCBI taxonomy): Eukaryota > Metazoa > Chordata > Mammalia > Artiodactyla > Phocoenidae > Neophocaena > Neophocaena asiaeorientalis. Next base: position 4,597,232 of record NW_020174561.1, read on the forward strand.
TAGCAAAATAATGGATAAGTGACCTGGAAGACAGAATGGTGGAATTCACTGCCGCGGAACAGAATAAAGAAAAAAGAATGAAAAGAAATGAAGACAGCCTAAGAGACCTCTGGGACAACATTAAATGCAACAACATTCCCATTATAGGGGCCCCAGAAGGAGAAGAGAGAGAGATAGGACCTGAGAAAATATTTGAAGAGATTATAGTTGAAAACTTCCCTAACATGGAAAAGGAAATAGCCACCCAAGTCCCGGAAGCGCAGAGTCCCAGGTAGGATAAACCCAAGGAGAAACACACCAAGACACATAGTAAGCAAATTGGCAAAAATTAAAGACAAAGAAAAATTATTGAAAGCAGCAAGGGAAGAAAGAAAAATAACATACAAGGGAACTCCCTTCTCCATGGGTCTCTCATGTTTCAACATGTCTTGTGAGTAGAAGCCCTGACAGCTTTTGTTCTGGACTATCATTTCAAGGATTTTTGTATATGGAACAGTCTAAGAAGTTAGAAATAAGGTGTCTCTCTGAGACAAAGGGCAGTGGTGCTTACTGCCTATCATAGAAGATGCAGGCTCTCTAAATGCAGGGTTCCTGTCTTGAAATACAACCCACTACATGGGCTAGTATTACTGATACTTCTTCCCATCACCCCCTGGGAACTGGGGCTCAAGAACCCAGCACAAATGCTAATATTCTGCTACTACCATTGCTGCAAATAAAACTATGATTCTTCTTCTCTAAACCAGGAGTCTCATGTTGTCTACCAGCATTAATGAAAGTGTGGTAAGCTAACTTGTTAGTTTGCAAATAGCATAAAAATTTCAGAAACTTCACAGTGCTTGCATCAACTATGGCCTGGAGCAGCTGTGAAATATAGGATGCCTCCCTTGCAACTTTGAGAAGAGCAAAACCTTAAGGGGAAGTTGCTTCTGTTAGACAAAATGATTTATACTTTTATTTCCAGTGTGTTAATGGTGGTTAACTTTAGAGTCTATTCCAGTGTATCTCAAACTTTTGCATATATCAGAAACATGTGAAGGGCTTTTAAAAATGCAAATTACTGAGCCCCATCCCACAGAGTTTCTCACTCAGTAGGTCTGGGACGGAGACTTTGCCTTCTTCATGAGTTCCCGGTGATGCTGGTCAGGGGATCCCACTTTGAGAACCACTCATGTATTCCACAGTCTGAAAACCAGGGAAGACTGGATTACAAAAGAACAAGAGGAAAAATAGCCATCAGCTGGTGATAGAAGGGCCTGATATATAGGAATTGTCTGTGACTGTATCTCTTCTCACCAGGTATGGGGTGAGCATCTTTGCAGTTGCATGTGTGACAATTAGGCCATCATTAGAAGTGTATTTATGAAGGAAGAGATATTAGTGTATTTAGAAGACAAAAGAGTAGAATGTACTAACAGGTTTCATTACTCATCCCATCTACCTACTACTTCTTCTAGAAAATCTATGCCACTCATAATCTTTGGAACAGGCAATGGTTCATAGCTTTGTTGGCCCGGTTGGCCTATGTCAGTACTGATTTACATCTGTTCCGGGTGTAATTATTAACAGTGCTTCCTTTACTCTAGAAAGTGTGGTCAATCCGTAGATAGCAGATGGCATCCACTTCTACCCCTCACCCCCTTCACTCCACCCCTCAAAGCTGACTTGATAGGGGAAAACTACCTGACCCAACTACCTGATCTACTGGCTGGTTAGTATTCAATCAGATGCTCATGCTTGAAAATTCACTTTGAAATTCTTTTAGAGATTGAAGTCAAGTGGTAGTTCCTAAACTTGAAAAGTCACATGGAGCCAGGTCTCTTTTGGGACATGTTTGGCCATATTCAGGATGTGTAAGCAGAGGAAGCCAGCCAGGGCTGCAATGGAGGAAGGAGCCCAAAGGAGAAAATAGAGCAGCTGTATAAAGAGGAGCCACGGAATTGAGAAGCCAGTTGTCCCTCCAGGAGGCAGCCCGGGTCCCAGAGGCTCCAAGAGGGTTGGTTGTAAGTATCGCCCTAGGATTCTCTAATGATTCCAAGTATTCTTTAACCCTTTATGGAAGCTAGCTTGAGAGGGTTTCCCTTCCTTGCAGGCACTTTAAATATCTTACAGTTTTATTTGTCAACTTTACCTCAATAAAGCTGGAAAATAAATAAATAAATATTGGGTCCAAAATAATTCACTCTGACTTCTAGAAAAAACATATCAGTGTTGGAGATTGATTTTTCTGGCTTCCTTTTTTTCTACTATCCTAGCCTTGGTATGTATCTGGGGACTAGATGAAAAATTTTCCCAGCACTTTTTTATGTCTTCTTTTGCTAAAGTATAATTTGATCAAATGTATTTCGAGAGCAATTTAGGAAAACTTAATGTTTGCCAATTTAAACTATCCACAGATTGTCAGATTACACAGACACTATCTCAAATATTATAATGATGATTCATGATTTACAAATATTAGTAAAGTGTTAAAATGAAATTTGCATTTTATCATACCATCTTCCTCACTAAGTACTATATCCATGAAATGGAAGCTTTACTGTAGAAGAAATCCTGACTTTAGCAAATACAGTTGTTTGGAGTTGGAAAGATAGAAAACAAACGTCTGACTTCCTCTGGACTCTCAGTCTTACACAGCAAGACTCTATTGAATTGCCCCAAAAGGAAATGCATGCTTACATCTCTGCAGGGCAACTCAGCATACATGTTACTGCCACAAATTTCCTTCCCACCACCTTGATCTCTCTCCCAACCTTTACTCATTCTTTTATTCTCGGCTATCAGAAAAAAAGAACAAACAAAAAAACATGTCTTTGCCCCATTTCAAGATGAGAATGAGCCCCTTCACTAGTTGCCCATATCCTGTCCTTCCACTCTTTTCTTATCATTTCCAGAATGTTTCCCGTCTCACATCCCATCTCACCCTTCACTGGCTTTCCCTTCTTGCTCTATAAAATCAATCCCCTCCCATTAAAAAAAAAAACAAAAAACACCCAGGTTGACTTTTTTAAAAATAAATTTATTTATTTTATTTATTTATTTTTGGCTGTGTTGGGTCTTCGTTGATGTGCAAGGGCTTTCTCTAGATGCGGTGAGCGGGGACTACTCTTTGTTGCAATGGGTGGGCTTCTCATCACCGTGGCTTCTCTTGTTGTGGAGCACGGGCTCTAGGCGTACAGGCTCAGTAGTTGTGGCATGTGGGCTCAGTAGTTGTGGCTCGCGGGCGCTAGAGAGCAGGCTCAGTAGTTGTGGCACATGGGCTTAGTTGCTCCTCAGCATGTGAGATCTTCCCGGATCAGGGCTCAAACCCATGTCCCCTGCACTGGCAGGCGGATTCTCAACCACTGCGCCACCAGGGAAGTCCCCCCAGGTTGACTTTTAAAAATTATATTTACTCCTCGAGATACAGTCCCCATTTCCTTTTTTACTCCAGCCTCTTCCCCTCCAATTTGCCATTCCGGCCAGAGCAATTCCTTCTGCATCTTATTACAGAAAAGCTCGCTCTCATCCAAAACCAAAGTAATCCTCTCTTCTCCCTTTTCATTTCACTCTTCCTCTTTGCAAGGAGCAACTCTATTGAATGTTGCATACTTCTTTCAATTCTCACCTTCTTCAGCTTTGATTTGTTTCTATCAGTACTACTCCCTTCCTACCTTTCTGAATGATATTTCTCACAACTCTTATTGGTTCCTGTTCTTTTACACACCCATTAAGTGTAAGCTTTCCCCAGTTTTTGATCAGTTTCTTTCTGGGCTGTTTTATTCACTCTCTCAGCTTTCACTCACCTCTAACCAGAACGCTAACATTTCCAGTTTCAGAACTCTGCCCGCTTTTGAGCCTCAGACTTAAACCTACAACTGCTTCCTGGACACCTCCATGTGCATGACAAAACCAGACTCTCTACCTTCTCTCCAAAACGAATTTCCTTTAATATTCCCAGTGATCTGGTCCTGAACTAATCTCTCCTGCTTACCACTGCTTACCATTCTGTTTTCCAGCTACACGGAGCCATGCACTATGTCTGCCTCTATGGCTTTGCACACATTGCTACAACTCTCCAGCATCCATTTCTCCCCATTTTCTTCTTGTAAAAACCCCATCCATCCTTCAAGGCCTAACTAATGTCACTTTCTCCATGACTTATTTTGAAATTTTCCAGTCTATATTAAACTCTCACATAAAGGAAGCGTTTATGTTACTAGATTTTTATAGCTTTTAACATATCCTGTCCCATATTTTAAAGGTTTATACATTTTTATTGGGGTGTAATTGACATACAAGCTTACATGAGTTTCAGGTGTACAATATAATGATTCAGTATTTGTATATGTTGGAAATGATCACTGCAGTAATTCTAGTTAATATCTGTCATCATATATGTTACAGAATTTTTTCCTTGTGATGAGAGCTTTTAAAATTTCCTGTCTTAGCAACTCTCAAGTATAAAATACAGTATAACTATGGTCGCTATGATGCTGTGCATTACCTCCCCATGACTTACCTATTTTCTGACTGGAAGTCTGTACCTTTTGACTCCCTTCACCCGTTTCACCCACCCACCCCCACCTCTGGCAACCACCAATCTGTTCTCTTTCTCTATGAGCTTGGTATACACTTTTTTAAGTACTTACTAATTGTATGTTGCGTTTGCCATGTGCCTATTGTGTGTCTAGAATTTCACACGTGTTAACATTAATCCGGTCAGCCAACCAACCAATATTTATTAAGTCCCTAATTGTAGACTGATCAACATTAGTACCTGAGGGATGTGACTGTGAACAACGTGGACAAGATCCCTGCTCTGGGGATTCTAAAGGAGGTGGTCACTTTGGTTACACGGAAGTGCTCTGAGGAGAATTCAGCAGGATAACGTGGTAGTGTCTGGGGGCAGCGGTTAGGGAAGACGTACTTGAAGAGGCGGTGACCCCAGTGACAGGAAAGAGCCAGCCAGATGTGAATCTACACACAGAGACTGTAAGCGTGAGCCATGCGTGTTCTGGGAACAAAGGACCATAAATAGGGCTAAATGATGTGATGAACTTACTCAGGAGATTTAAGTAAGAGGCCAAGAGAGGGAGAGAGATAGGAGCTGGATCATCTGGGCTCTTGAAAGCCACAGTAAAGAGATTAGAGTGCTTTCTAATTGAGTTGAGAAACCATTAGAGGATTCTGAGCAAGGGGATCACATGATCTATTATTTTATACATTTAAATCATTCTGGCTGTAGTGTTGAGAATAAAGTGTGGGAAAGGGTTCAAACAGAGAAAGCCTTAGGAGATTATTGAGTAGTCCTGGAGAAAGAGGATAGGAGATGAGAAGAAAAGGTCAGATATGGAACTCAGTTGTTTTTTTTTTTTTGGCCATGCCACGCAGCGTGCAGGATCTTAGTTCCCTGATCAGGGATTGAACCCCTGCCCGCTGTGGCGGAAGTGTGGAATCACAACCGGTGGACCGCCAGGGAATTCCTCAAGAACTCATTCTGAGTGAGCATTCTTAGGCCTTGCTCATGTATTAAATGTAGGCAGGAGGGAAAGAAAGTAATCAAGTATGAATCCTCCATTTCTGTGTTGGGAAATTGGATGGAAGATAGTGCTATTTAATACGTTGGGGAAGGCTGGGGGAAAACACAATTTTTTCATTGGGAAAGAGGGCAAAGAGTTCTGTGTTAGATGTACTAAATTTTGGACATATTAGACATTTTTAATCTTCACAAAATTCTTAAAAAATAGATGATATCATCATCCTATTGTACAAGCAAGAAAGCTGGATATTTAGGAATGTATTAAGTTTCGTCATCCTAAGAAGTGAAGCTAAAATTCCTTCTCAGGTCTTTTCTAGCGAAGAGTTCCAAAGACACCCCATTGCCTCTCTATGAGGCATCCAGTAGATGTCAGGATCTTTGAAGGCAGAAACAACTCAGTCTGGGTCCTCCACATCATTTAACATCAGCTGTTTAAAAGATGTTTCTGTAAAATCAATCGTTTTGGAATTTTTAGGGGTTTAAACTTATATATAATCATTATTTAAAGTGAGATCACTTTCCTCTGCCTCGGGAAATATATTCTTCCCAAGAAGCATCCTTGGATATCCTTGACAAAGGAGGTGAACTTGGATAGTGAGAGGAGCGCCTTTCACCTTTATATGCAAGTACTTAAGGACTGCTTCATTGTTTTACCTTCTCCTTCCAAGGAGAAGCTAAACTGCTATGTTGGTGCGCAAGAATAAAAGAACTAAAACAGGCTGACTTTGCAAATATATAAATCACAAAAGTAAAAGCCTGCTTATCTCCACATCATCTTTTCAAATTCATTTTTACTGTGCTCATCTTAAAAGCTGTGGTTTTATTAATAATTAAGTGATTGTGATAAAAGTGAGGCCTAAGTAAATGCCACACTTTTTAAAAACGTACATTCATGTATTACTAAAAGCTTTCATGAATCAGATAATAACCTTCCTGATTCTATTAGCTAGAATCTCCTTATTCATTAGTCCTGTGAAACATTCATTATGGTCTGTACCTAGAGCCTGATTTTCCATCGTACTCAGAGAGCCTCCATTTATATCAATTGGGCTGTGTGTGTGTGTGTGTGTGTGTGTGTGTGTGTGCGCACGCACGCATGCACACATGCACACGCACATAACCAGAATAACCCTTTAGTTCTCTTGAACTTTCTAATAGTCGATATTTTGTTCCACAGAAATAACCGTGTTTCTGTGAGTACAATTAGTATTTCAATTGATCCAATCTACCTTCTCTTTCTCGAAAATTATTAAGCTGAATATAGAGCTTTGATCTTTTTCAGTATTCTGCTTGAGTGAACCTCTCATGGAGCAAAATGATTCTTGCACAACGACGACCCTGGGAAGATGAAGTGCATATGGCAATATTCCCGCTTAACTGTTGTCTCTTCTGCTCTCAGAGACATGTTTTCTTATACAATGGGGCCCTGCAATTCAGTCCAGTATAGTGATTAAGACAGTGATTAAGAATAAAGGCGCTGGAGTCCCGCTGCCTACGTTCAAATGCCAGACCCCAGTTACCAGCTCTCTGAGTCTGGTCTTCATCTGCAAAGCAAGGATAATAGTATCCTTTACTATTGTATAGTAGCCTAAACAATTCGAAATAGACTGTTTGAAGATTCGACTAGTAAATGTACTTAAAACAATTCCTAGCACATATATGAGATGAGACGAAGTATTGTTTTCCTCCCCGCCTGTTTCTCCTGTTTGATCACAAATAAGTGGAATGTGTTTAATTTCTAGTTTACTGAGTAGTCTTTTTCTCCTTAAAGCAATTGCCATCCATCAATTAAAACAAAAAACAAAAAACAGAGTTTATGGCCTGCTTGTAGAAATGAATAAATACAAGTTAAGGCTACTTAAGACCTATGAATCCATAATATATCTCAAAAGCCTAGAAACATATGAACTGCAATTGAGGATTTTTTTTAAAGATAATAAATGTGAGAGTTGTTACCCATAGAGTGTTTGACATATAATAAAAGGTAATGTTTGGGTAGTAGAAACTACATTCTCAACTGAATGACCTCTGATTAATTAAGTACTGGGAAAACAAGCAGAATTTGAATCGATACGTTTTCCAAGAAGTCATAAGGCAGAAAATGAATCAATGCACTATTATTACACTGGTCTGGAGGCACAGCCATTTACAGCTCATCACATGGTGACCATTCTATGTGCTTCCAAATGTAGCCACAGCCTTACAGCTGTTGTCCAGACTTCACCAAGACTTGGCTCCTGAGCTACCAAGTACACATTTTGTAGACTCATTCGTGTAAGAGAGAATAATACGTTTAGTATTTCCTTCACCTGGTGTTCTCATCCTCCAGACCCCTGCATTTCTATGTTCAGCATCACCTTGTGGATAAGCATTCAGGGACCACACTACAGGAGAATAGGAGAGCATTCCCCTACCCTGTACTCTCGATCTCATCTCATCTTTCAGCTTTGCTTTCCTTCATAGCTCTTGTAATCACAAGACATTTTTTTTTTTTGGCGGTACGTGGGCCTCTCACTGTTGTGGCCTCTCCCGTTGCGGAGCACAGGCTCCGGACGCGCAGGCTCAGCGGCCATGGCTCACGGGCCCAGCCGCTCCGTGGCATGTGGGATCTTCCCGGACCGGGGCACGAACCCGTGTCCCCTGCATCGACAGGCAGACTCTCAACCACTGCGCCACCAGGGAAGCCCTCACTAGACATATTTTAACTTTATTTATGAGGGTCGAGACTTTGTTTTGTTCACTGCCCAGTGATTGGCAAATAGTTGGTGCTAAATAAACAAATACCCGTTAAGTAAATGAATAAATCTTTATACACATTTAAAAATTCTGTGTTTGTGCTATATTGATGTGTATGGCAATCTTTTCTTTGCTCAGTAGTGAGGAACCATAAAAATGACTGTGCAAGCTGAAACAGTGAAAAGCAATGTTAATAATCGATGGGAAAAAATTATGATTTTTCTGTGACCTTTCAAATTTTCTGCCAAAACATTAAAAGTTCTCTTATTGTCTAAATTTATAGGTACATTTAAAATAATAGTAAAACTAACATTTACTTAGCACACTGTAATTTAAAGTATTAGAAACATTGAAAATTAAAGTGCTTTATTTCTTTTTAAAAAACTTTATCAAGAATAGTTTGAACAGTTCTCATCCGATAACTCACAGTATGGAACAAGCATCTTTATTACACCTTGGTGAATTGTCATATTCCTTTCTAAATTGGGGTCAACTTAACCAACATTTTATCCTTTGTTCTTTTCACAGCATGAAATACCTCTGAGAGTTCCTTTAATGTGAGGTCTTTTTGTCAGTGTCACTTCCGGGACCTCATCATCTTTTTCATTACAAGCCCTTCCTCATTTACGCTGATGAGGTCATCTTTACTGAGTTCTTCTGGCTGCATATATAGAGCCCTTAGAAGCGCAGCAGCAGTTTCAACATTCCCTTAACTTCATTTACATCTGATCTGAATCCCACAGAGTATGTGCACCACATGGTAACAGTTTCTGTCCTACTGCAGATATTACCTGATTTTCTTCCTGCCATAATGCTTAAACATTTTCAATTGCATGCTTTATGACTCATTTCTCCCCAAATTCAGCTAAAGTTACATGCTCTTCAGTTGTAGTTTCCAGAGCCTGTCCTAAAGTCCATATAAGTAAATAGGATTTAAAAGTTAAAACACCTCCTTGGCCCGTTGGCTTGGTTAATGAATTTGTGTTCAGTGGTTAAAAGCAAATTTTCACATTTTTAAGTCCCTAAGAGAAACAGTGACAGTAGTAAGTGCTTTAAATGTTAAACTACTTTGCTTATATTATCTCTTTCCTGCTAGGAAACTGGGAAGCAACACAGCTACGTACGTTGTTTTCTGTGTATGGACTGAATGATGAGTGTGTAGAGACCAATCTCTGACAGCGTTTGAAAGGCGATGTGAGGGTTGCTGACCATGACTGGCATCCGTTAATGTAGTGATTTGTGAGCCAGCAGCAAAGATTGTACTTTATGCAATTACTCAGTAAATACACTGTGGAACCTGAAATTTGAACAACTGTGGTGTTGAGGGACTTGGTGTCATTAACTAAGGTAACTGCAATTCATGTATGTTGGAACGGTGCAAAGTGAGGACTCCATGTATATATATATGAAAGTACCTATTTCCTGAATCCAAATCTGTGTTCTGAAACTGATAGAGAATCAACTAAATAAAGTGTAGGTGCAGAAAATATGTCTAGCCAAATGCTAACAGGGTAAAAGGGCCAGAAAGATGAGAAAGAAGAAACGACAGTAAAGAAGAAATTCGTGTCATGTCTCAGCAAGGAATTGGAGTTTGCTTAGATTGCATTCTTCAGCTAATTCAAGGAATGTATGAACACAGGGACCAGGAAGGATAGAGGAGCCATCAGGAGACTGCCTAGAAGAATAGTTTTAGCCTAAACCTGAAGGTTCTGCTTGATTTTAATTCGAATGGACTTTGTCTCTAGAGATACGTTCACATAAACATCCAGCAGGTGCGGGGAGTGAAGCCAGGTGGCCTTCGAGCCCCGGAGCTCTTGCTGCTCAGGAGAGGAAGCAGTTTACTGGCCATGCCCTGATGCGATGACCTGGGATATCCTCACTTGCGCACTGACAGCAAAAGCAGGGCCCCAAGCAGGCTGATAACTTCTTATCAGGGAAAGGAGCAACGTACCTTATTTTGCCCTCAAAGGTGCAACCATGGCTACTGAGATCCACTCAGCCCCAGCCTGAAACCCCAACTGCCACTCCATGGATCAGGCATGGAGTTTCTCAAACTCTCACCTTTGCTTCATTCACATGTGCCAACAAGAAACCTGGGGCCCTAGCATTAATCTAGATAGTCAGCTTTGCTTTCCTCACTGGTGAAAGAGAGCTTTACCCCCTAGTCACTTCCTGGATCCAGCTCTAGGCAGATCTGATCAGCCATTTCTTTCCCTTTCCCAGCACCACGAGGCTACGCTCCCCAGCTTGTGGTTACTTTCCATTTCCGATCCATCAGTTAGATATCCCCACATATATCTGCGGATTTCTTACTTGGAGTTTTTCATCACGAACTGTGAAATGTATTTAGTTCTTATTCCAGAGCATGGAGTCAGTTATTCTCACTTACCTTCGTCTTCACACATTTTCAGAATCCTAGAGATATTATCCATAGGCCCCTGGGTGAGGTGGGGCCGTGTGACTCTTATAATAAGAAATTGTTATAAGTGCTCCAAGTATGAAAGCCAGCTTGTCAGCATCTCCTACAGAATTTTATTTCATACAAGGCTTATTTCTGTGTACCTCTAATTAGTGTTTTCTTCTTGCCTGTAAATTTGGTCACAAGATTTCTTGAAATAAGGTTTTTGCCTGCTCCAAACAACTAGTGACTGATAATTGGATAACACACTTGATTAGGAGTCAGTGTCTTAACCATGAGAAAAATAACAAAACTTTCTCATATACGAGACAATGAAAGAGGTGTTCTTTGGAGGTGCCGTGGTCAACCTTCATTTATCACTGTAGTGTGCTTTCCTACGGGATAGTAAAATACTGTCCACTGAGAGACCTGAAATTAGGTGCCAAGCTACAGAGGGCAGGGCAGAGAAATTGTGGAATTCTAAAGATGAGATGGCTTTTATTTAGTAAAATATGATACTATCAGGCAAAAAAAAAGAATACTGTTTCAGTAGCTACAACCTCAGGCTTCAGGACAAACAGACCAAATTTCCCTCTGGGACATAAGCAATTCACAAGTCTATCCACACTGAAGTTCCTCAGACTACAGTTGCTCTTATGCCAAGGTTCTCATAAACCTACTTTGCATAAGAAACTCCAAAGGTGTTTACTAAATATGCAGCTACCCCAACTCCACTCCGCAGAGATTCTGAGTCAATTGATTTGTGAATACCAAGGAATCTAGAAGCTACTCTTATTCTAAGTCCTGCCTTGGCCTACTGCAAAACATGAAAATATTTCTAATGCCTAAAGAAGGAACACCACTGCTCCCGTTTAAAGTTGAATTAGGAAGAATGATAAACGACAAACTTCTTTTTCACGAGTTAGTTATAGGATATGTGTGTTTCAGACATGCTTTCGTATAATCTACAGCAGCGATTCTCTAACTTTATTCTGCATCAGATTTACCTGGAGGTCTTATAAAAACTCTGATTGCTGGTTTTTAACCCAAAGTCTCTTTTTTCATAGGTCTGAGATGGGCACTGGAAATTTGCATTTCTAACAAATTACCAAGAGTTACTGATGCTGCTGCTTTGGATACCACATTTTGAGAACCACTGATCTATAAAATATGCCTGTTGGGCTTCCCTGGTGGCGCAGTGGTTGAGAGTCCGCCTGCCGATGCAGGGGACGCGGGTTCGTGCCCCGGTCCGGGAGGATCCCTCGTGCCGCGCAGCGGCTGCGCCCGTGAGCCATGGCCACTGAGCCTGCGCGTCCGGAGCTTGGGCTCCGCGGCGGGAGGAGAGGCCACAGCAGTGAGAGGCCCGAGTACTGCAAAAAAAAAAAAAAAAAAAAAAGCCTGTTTTGGTTTACCTGTTGACTTCGTAGTAAAGACAATTTAAAAACAAAGTCTGTACATACTAATTGAATGCCTAACGTGTTGATTCTACTTTAGGCATTTGTGACATTATGACGAATCAGTCAGACACTGATTGCAACAGTTTGATATAAATAAGCAACCAGAGGTGTGACTGAGAACCACACCACTGTATACATGAAAATATGTCAGCAACTGGATCTTAAGAGAACAATGACGTTCCAAAGATTGCTTTCTATTTCAAAGAAGCTTATAGTATAGATGATGATTCATATATAACTTCTTTTGGGACACCACAGCTTTTCCAGAGCAGGGTAAAATACAGAATTTTCCAGAATAAAAAGATAGTACGACATCAGACAAGCAAAAAATTTTAAGTGGATACCTCCAAAAGCCCTTCACTAGAGCTTGTTGCTCATAATAAATCCATTCAGCATTTAATTCTTACTCTTTCAGGCAGAATGGTACCTGGCCCTCATTGATGTGCCCTGAAGCATGTTTAGGAAAGCTGCGATCTTGCCTCTGGGACTACACTCCATCCAGCTCCATGTGAGGTGTGTCGATTCCTCCTGTACAGGTATGAACTCAGTGCTCGCACTTTAATGACATCAGGTCCGCTGGAAGAAGTTTGAAAGTGTATACTAGAGTTAACATTTATGGAGCATGAACTTTGTGCTAAGCAAAATGACAGTCTAGCTTAGTGGTTAAGATCATAAACTCCAAAGCCAAATACCAGGTTTTAATAGGCAGGTGATCTGGAGCAAATTACTTAGCCTCTTGCGTTAATTTTATCATCTGCAAAATGGAAATAATAGCAAAGCCTACCTCATAGAGATGTAATTAATAAATGATTTACTATATGCAAGACACTGAAATAATGTCTAGTCCACAGTAAGTACTGTTTGTGTTGATTTGTGATTTTTGACAAAATATGTAATTTAATCCTAACGACACTACCATGTGAGTGCTGTTATTAGATCTGGTTTAAAGATGAGAAAAAAACTGAAGCACAGAGGGGTTAGGTGACTTTCCCAAAGTCACAAAGTAAGTGGTGGCACCACTTCTGTGCACTCATGCAGTTTGACTTCAGAACTCATTTTCTTAATCTCAGTGTTATTCTGTTTCTTGAGAGAAGTGATTTGGCAAAGGCAGAGCCCATAATATATATTATATTAAATATGCTCGGAGCACATAACTCAACTGCAAGTCAGTTACTATAAAAACATTTCCAGCAGATCCACATTTTCTTCAGACCAATGAGGAAATTAGGCCATTATTGTAATTATTCTCTTCAGAATTGAGGTCACTGTAAAAGAGGCAGTGCGGTTTTATAGAAAGAGCATTTACTTTAAAGTCTGACAGCCCTACTCCACTCTGTATCTACAGGCAAGTTATATACATTCTCTGAGGCTGTCCGATCATCTGTAAAATATTGGTAGCAGTACCAACCTCACAGCATTGTTTTGTGGATTAAATGAAATGCTATAGGTAAAGTCCCTACCACAATCCCATGCATGAGGTAGATATCAAATAATATGAATTTCTTCCTCCTCTAAACATTATATACTAAAATATTTCCAGTTATAAAAATACAGTAATACTTCCCACAATGATGTCTCTCTCATAAGGAAGAAAGCACGTGTAGCCCGTACATAAACACAGTAAACCACCAGGTGTGAGGCTTGACCTAAGAGCAGTGTTCTATTGACGGTTTTGATGGACTCCTGCCTTAATCCAGAGGTTGAAGCTCTCCTGAGTAGAAGGCAAAGGAGATGTCTTCTTTCTTCCACTTCTACATAAGAAGCAAAACTGAAAACCTCGTTGAACTTTTAGTTTGCCTTTATCTCTACTTACACACTTGAAATGTTCAGTACCCTCCTCCTTCTAACGTCATTTTGAATTATAGTTTCAATTATCAGGCTTCGTTTATGAGACTACTTAGATTTCACTCCTAGAGAATATAGTACAATAGCTCTTTACTTTGTAACATCACTAGGTAAATGGATAGAAAACTGGAGTTGGGAAAACCAGAAGTGAGAAAAAGTGAGCAATTATATGTACTGTAATTTAAACATGTCGGCAGATATTACCTTTACCTCTCTGGTTATGGATCTAAGTGATCCCATGTATCCAGAATCGAGGTTATGTATGTGTATAAGTGTGTACACGTACACATATGCATACTTTTTACGTATGTGTATACATACATATTTGTGTGTGCATGTATACATACACAGGAATTTGTCATTGAGATCTGACCTTACTCAGCTGGTCAAGCTGGTTAAGGTTGGGTAGGCAATAAGGAAGGACAGATGGATGTAAAGTGGGGGAGAGCAGCAACAGTTTGGAACCCAAATGCATGAGCCAGGACCCAGGGGGACAGGCTAAAACCTAGATCAGTTCGCATTGCCTTTGGTCTTGGTGAAGCAGACATCTGCAGACACCAGGTACCTCTTCGCAGAACTAAACACACACACCTAGCCCAGGAGACAAAGCAGCTGAGGAAGGATCCAAGAGAAGGTGAACAGTTATAGGCCCAGCTTCCATCCTTCCATGGTGGCCCAATGTCACCAGAAACATACAGGAAGGAGAATTCTGGTAAATGTAGTGTAGGTCAGCCAATGGATCAATGTAAGTTGATACATTATTAAGCTAGAAAAAAATACTGTGTTATGAATATCACTGAAAGGTTCATAATCAACTGACAGTTTAGAAAAATCCTTTTTTTTTCTTCTCTGTCATGACAAGTCATTTTTCCTTAGCCTGGCTAGATATCTTCAGCCCTAATTTTCTATTTGTCATTTAAAAATCTAATTCCATGCTTTATGTTAGTTTGTATTTTTGTATCTGTGAAGTATATGGGGCATAGTTTTCTCAACTACAAAACATCTTGCCAAATGTTGTCGCATACATTTTAATGTTTTCATAGATTTTTTAAAAGCTAGTGACTCTCATTACTTAAACTAGTTCTTGGATGTAAATTAGGCAACTTAAAGCGACAAACTACTCTTCCAATTATATCAGGTATTGTTTAGTTACTGAGGATCCTTTACCACTGATACAATCTTTATAACTGCCAAGTAGCATCTCTAAACCACAGAGTCATGGCTGGATTTCCAATTCCAGCCTCTTTCCCTACTTGGTGAATTGATTTAGCAATTAAAAAGGAAGTAAAAAGGAATCCTCATGCCCTATTTTCTTCTTTTTCCTGAGTCCTGAACCTCCTTCTCTTTGTCTGGCCCTCACCTCTTCCTTAAATTCGCTACAGCCAAATATGCCTCTAAATCAAGATATCTCCTTCCCCCAAAGCCACACAGACCCCCAAAGTGCTTCTCCCCCCACCAAAAAATCACTCTCCTTACCTAGTCCTGATCAAAAATATATAATGCTCTAGCACTGTAATATCTAGAGCAATAGTTAAGAGTAATAATATCTCTCCATTCTATCTTCAAACACTACTGCCACCCTGCTACTGATGGAGTTTGCACCAGAGCTGCCAAGGTGGAATATTGTTTCACATCCCTCCAGCACTTTCCTTTTTACTTTTTAAACCATTATTCAGCTGAATGCTATTCTTTAGGCAACTTATTTACTCCTTACAGGACTCACAAAGCTGTGAGTTTTTGAAGCAATCCTCTGATCCTTCTTGAAGTTTCTGGGTAAATAGGGTAGAGTGAGCTCCTTTCATATTTTTAACCTATCATAAAACATATCTTTTAAATGTTGCCACTTAATATGGGTTTATCTTAAGGTATTTTGTGGCATCACACTTTATTCAAGTTGCTTTAATCATTCCTTTTGTATGACATTGTGATTTATCTACTTACATGAGTTTTTGTTCCTCCAAGTCACATTTCCCTGCACTTTTCTTTCCAGAGTGTAGCAAAGGGTCTGGCACATAGTAATCATTCAGTAAAGCATGGTTGGATAAATAAGGTCTTAAATGACAAAAGTCTTCCACTAGACTTTATCTACTATCCATTCCCTTCTCATCCTGAGTGGTAGTCTGAAACCAGAGGGTGGTGGACCCCATCCCTAGTGATTTACATGTAGTTGTACCCTCCTCACAGCACAGTGAGAAATAAATGCTGAAACAATCCTCAGGGAAAAGCATTCGCTTAGAAACGCCATCTGGAGGTCCTTGTGATATTCCCACCCTAACATGAAATGTTTGTCAGCGTTCCTAGTTGCCGTCAACAGATGATGACTCTGACTGATTAAGCAAAAAGGCAGTTTATTCAAAGCATACTCAAAAATCTCAAAATTGCTAGGAAGGCTGGTGAACCAGACTTCAGGCTAATTCTCAGGAATGAAGCCCCAAACCTCACGACAGAATTGGCCTGATGAACAAACCTTCCGTCGCTGCTGCTTTCCTCCCCGCTGAGTACTGGAGGAAACTTGGCAGCTGCCACCCCGTCCATGCTACTTCTGTGCCAGGAACTCCACCTTGAACCCTCTGGGAAGCGGCTCCTGCCACTGCCAAGGCTGAAAGTTTAATGCATCTGTTGCCACGTGCCCGAGCCAAAATGGAAGCTCCTCTCAAGACCAGTATCCTCCTGTTGGTTCTAATAGACATAGCCTAGGCCCAGTGCCTCCATTTTATCTGCTAGCAAGTCTCGAATTTGAGTTGTGACACAATGAGGAAGCAGGACCCATTGTGTGGGAATTCACCCAAATACTTAAAAGTCTTTCAAAGGAGATGGCTAACTTTTAAAATTACAGCTACGTCTTTAGAGACCGGTTCATGCTTGCTCCTATGACTTATTAACCTCCATTTTCCTTTCAACACTCAACTTTGGAATCTTGGTTTCCCCAACGCTAGGTGAGGTCCTTACTCCAGCACCTGGAAAGATGCTCACTGGCCAAAACAACTGACCTTTTTTCTCTGTAGGATCAAGAGATGAGATTAAGTTAGGAACTGTGACCCTACATGCCTACTGCTAACTGATTTTAGATGGCCTGTTGGTGGCATCTGTTAATGAATCACGTGGTTGAAATCAATTAGATGCAGCATAAAAGAGCTGCTCAAGGAGGCGGATGCTGTTCATCTTGGGGAGAATATTATTTGTATTTCTTTAAATTGAAAGCGGTGGAGCATATAGATAATTTCCTCTCAGTGTTTTTTTAAATTGAAGTATAGTTGACTTATATTACCTTTAGGTATACAAAATATTGATTTGATATTTTTAAAGAGTATACTCCATATAAAGTTGTGATAGGGGCTTCCCTGGTGGCGCAGTGGTTGAGAGTCCGCCTGCCGATGCAGGGGACACGGGTTCGTGCCCCGGTCCAGGAAGATCCCACATGCCGCGGAGCGGCTGGGCCCGTGAGCCATGGCCGCTGAGCCTGCGCTCCACAACGGGAGAGGCCACAACAGTGACCGGCCTGGATTCCGAAAAAAAAAAAAAGTTGTGATAAAATATTGACTATGTTGTACTTATTATTAACAGAATGATAGCATGTGTTTTGGTAATATTAATTTAGAAGTGCCACATTAAAAAAAAATCTTTTCAGAAGTCAAAAGTAGGCAGGATTATACCAGTGGATCTAGTTGACAGTCATTTTTTAATATCTTGTCTCCTATAGCCTTCTTTGATAACTTCAAAGATTATTGATGACAATTACTGATTTTGAGACCCTTGGTGTCATAATTTTTGCTTTAAACTTCAATGAAATTTCTTTTGCCTCCATTTCAACCATATATTTATATGACCAAACCCCAACTCATCATCTTCCTTCAAAAATATACCACTTCTAAGTTCTCAAACTCAAAAAGTCTTTCTCTGACTGTGTCATTCTTTCCCCTTTCCTCTTCTTCTGTTATATCCACTGAACCTCTTTCCCCATTTCACTGTGACTTACAGGCCCTATGTGTCTTCCAATTATCCTATTACAATACATCACCTTTTTCTAACTTTACTTGCCATCCAGTTGGGCCAGAATCCCATTATCACACCACAAGTCTCCACCGTTAAGTAACCCTCACTTGTTTCTTTCTCAGCTTCCACACCAAAGCTGCCAAACTTTGCTGGAGAAAGTAAGAAAATCATGCTGATGAGATTTGTTAAATGTATGCTCTCTAACTTCGGGTGTCTGCCCTGCTCCCCCTAATTTATGTTTATCACTTCTTGTTGATGTCCTAATTCTCCAAAATGGTTCGAAGAAACTTCTCATTAAGCCCCCTCTAGCTGTTACCTTTGGCAGATGACTTATCTTTTACTCAGTTGAGCGACCACCAACACCAAACTGTGCTGCCTACCCAGAGATAAAATGCTGAAAAAAATGATAAAGTATAAAGTGTGATTATATAAGATTTTAATGTGCTATTCCCATGACTACAGCTCTGGTTCAGGCTCATATCCAAAGGCAGATTTACCATAAAGCAAATAAATCAAGCTTTGAGGCCCTTTATTTGTACCAATCTCAAGACCCTTGAAGGGGCCTGTATTCATTTTCTGTTGATATGTAATAAATTACTTCACAATTTAGCAGCTTAAGACAGCACACATTTTATCTCATAGCATCTTTGGTTCAAGAATGCAGACATGGCTTTATCTGGGTCCTCTGATTCAAGATTTCTCATAAAGCTTCTTCAATCAAGGAGTTGGCCAGAGGTGGGATCTCATCCAAAGTTTCAACAGGAGAAAGATTGATAACCAAACTCATGTGGTTGTTGACAGTTTTCAGTTCCTCAAATGTAGTTGAACTGATAACTTCCAGCCTCTGTTTCTAACTGACTATTGGCCAGAAATCACCCTCAGTTCCTTGCCATATGGGCCTCCCCAGTATGGCAACTTGCTTTACAAAGCCAGCAAGTGAGAGAGTTCGCTAGCAAGTTGGAAATGGCTATCTTATATAACTTAATCCCATTACCTCTGTCACATTTTGTTGGTTATAAGCAAATCTCTAGGCCAAATTACACTCAAGGGTAGGAGGTCACATAGGATTATAAATTCCAGGAGATAAGGATCATTGGGGCCATCTTAAAATATGTCTAGCAATATGTTCAGTGGGTCATATATTTTCATAAAATTTGCAAAGATAAGGTATGTTAATTGCAATTGGCTAAGACTACTATCTCTCTCCACTTCAACATCCCTTCCATCACAAGTCCCCCAGCAGCACCCACCCTCCTCTGTGAAGTGGCATTGGAATGATCACTTGCCCACAGGACTAAGGTAATACTGATCAGAGGAAACTGAGTTGGAGATATATTTATGGTGAATTTAGTGTGGTCTGTTAAGTGGTTCATAGTCCCTTCCTCATGCAGCTGATTTACTGCTAGTTACTCAGGTGTAGAAATGGTTTCCAAGAATACACCAGTTGCCTCCTCTGCAGTCTCAGCCAGACTTGTGACACAAAGCAGAGGTCCTATATTGATATGAACATGTTCTCAGGCTGCCAGAATTAGGGGATTTGACAGGTATAGAGCCTGAAGCTGGCTGGCATGGGGGAAATTCAATCATGAGATATGTGCAGTTAGAAGTAAAGGATTTGGTCCTCATCAATGTCTAGTCAAAACAAGTTCTATCTTGTCAAGAATATGTCCAATAATGCAGCATATACAATTATAAATGCACCACGTATTTTTTTGTCTTTCCTGATGGCTAATATATGAATTATAATTATTAGATTTCTTGTACATAAAACAATAGCACCTACGTCTCTGGGCAAAGTTGTACATTTTATGTATTTCACCATATCAGAATCCATCTTAGTGTGACATTACCAATAGGAAGTTGTAAAATCAGTAGAAACTTTTCTAAATTATCAATAATCTTTAATTGTGATTAATCATACCACCAAAAAAGAAATCATCTTTCTGTTCTTTCTACAGAAAATTACGTTATAATATTGTTGTCATAGGAAGAGGCCATAAATAAGTAAGCAACCAAAAAGTGTAAGAAAAATAAAATATGAATGTGTCTCGGTTAATTTTTATGATGGGGAGACAGTAAAGATTTCTCAGTAGGACATTATGTGATTAGTGTTTCATAAAAGTTATCTGAACTCTTCAGACTGGCAAATGGGGGTCCCAGTCTAATTTTTAGTTTTATTGTCCACTTTTTTGTTTTTGTTTTGTTTTTCTGCCAATATGTAGTTACTTGCTATTATAAAAACATCACTTTTGGTCGCTTCTCTTCTTAGTCTCCCTCTACTTTCATTTTTATTTCCCGAAATCCTACTCATTCATCACGACCTACCTCATAGGTTCCTGTATGAACTTTCTCTGCTCTCTCAGACTATGATAGTCTCTCCCAACCTTCTCTATGCCTGTAGCATTTTTACTCCACTGTCATTGCTCATTGCATTTTATCATTGCATATTGTATTTGTATCAGTTGATTTTTTTATATTCTGGTTCGACTTGTAAATTCTAAACTCTTTGAGAAAAAAATGTTACTTTTTAATCATTGTAACCTCTAGTACCTCTGAGGCTATATTTGTAGAATAATAAATATTGTTAGTTATGAAGGATTGGATGAATGCATTCAACCAAATAACAAATTAATCTGTTCAAATGCTACCTCATTCATTCATTCATTCATTCATACTAAACCAATGTTTGCTGAAGCCATACTATGTGCCAACACTTGCAGTCATTTCTGAGAGTCTGAAAACATAACAAAACAGCAACAAATGCAGTCCTTGCCCATAGGGAGTTAACATTCTAGTAGGGCAGACAAATATTAATCCAAGAATCCCTCAAGTTAATATAAAATGTCATCCTTAATGGGCCTATGCAATAAAGGTGACTGGGGCTGTGAGCATACAGTATGCAGGATTTCAACCCATCAGGAAAATTTCCTGTGCATTTCCTATGATGAACCAGAAGACACAATTCCATTTTTAAAAATTCTCTTCAGTAAGGAAATAACTATATGGGATTTCATTTAACCACTTCCATAGTGTTTAATTTCTTAACTAATAATTAATTTGATCTTGAAAATTTTTCAAGATGAGAGCAATGGTTTGTCCCATGTTTCTGAAAATCAGTACATTCTTGGTGTTGCTATTCTGAGGGCATGAGTGAAACGGAGAAACCCCAAGGGTAGGCTCAGTTCTTTCTCCAGGAACAATCCTCCCTTTCTCTGGGATCGTGGCAGTTGGTAGCTGAGTTTATCCTGTCTTGGTGCTGCTGGCCAGTGCCCGTGCTTGCACGAATTGCAAATGATCTGCTGCTGGGCTTCCCCAGATGAGAGTGTTATGGGTTGAATTCTGTACCCCCAGGAGAGAAATATTGGAGTCCTAACCCCCAGTACTTCAGAATGTAGCTTTATTTAAAGATAGAGCCTTTACAGAGGTAGTCAAGTTAAAATGAGGTTGTTAAGGTAGGTGCTAATCCAATATGACTGATGTTCTTATAAAAAGGGGAAATTTGGACACAGAAAAAAGATAAGTACAAAAGAAAGACATGTGAAGACAGAGGGAGAATGCCATCTATAAGCAAAGAGTGCTTGAGGCTATCAGAAACTAGGAGGGAGGTATGGCCCTCAGAAGGAAACAGCCTTGAACTCCTGCACTTCAGAACTGTGAGATAATAAATTTCTGTTGTTCAAGCCTCTCAGTTTATAGTACTTTGTTATGGCAGCCCTGGCAAACTGATAAGGATATATTTCCATAGAAAAATTTGTACCAAACTAATGTCTCCTGAATGTTTATCCAATAGGATTTTTTAAATTTCTTTAGAATTGTTTACATTTAAACCTAAATGCAAATTCAGAAACACTCCCCTAAAGTCTAAATGGTATATGGCCATTGAAATAAAAACAACTAAAAACTCTCTTGATATGAATATTTCTTTTCTGGAACTGCCTTAACTTCACTAGGCCAATTTGGGGGCGACTTCCTCCTCTGTGTGCTGCTACCTCTGACAGTATTAAGAGATAGTATAGCCATTACACCCTTAGGGCAGAATGAATGAAGCCAAAAATGTTCTTGAGCTGAGCGTCAAAGAGGAATGTGCCAGGAGTACAATGTAGTTTTGTATTGAAGTCTCTTAATGCTTGAGCCAATACCTTATTTACTTTAGGGACTGAAGAAATCATTGTACGTCCTGGCTGTGTGAAAGGCATTTTAAAATTCATCCAAATGGCTGTTCCCTATAAAGGCGTGCCTATAAACTAACTTCTGTTCTTTTCACAATGGACAGCCTGAATGGTGCTTTCTTCCACCTGGTTTAAAAAGGGGGAAGAAGAGGCACAAAAAGTATCCACACAAAAAAACTGCATGTGTAGATATTAATGGGAAAACTGGTGAAATCTAAATAGATCTGAATGTTAATTAATAGACTGTATCAAGGATAATTCCTTGGTTTCAATCATTGTTATAGTTACATAAGATGTTGGCATGGTTGAAGGATATATGGGAATATTGTGCTATTTTTGCAACTTTTCTCTAGGTGTAAAATAAATTTAAAGGTAATTTTTTTTTTAATGTAAGCTTTGAGAGTTCTGTTTTATTGGCTCAGAAATGGACCTGTTTCTTTTTTTTTTAACATCTTTATTGGAGTATAATTGCTTTACAATGGTGTGTTAGTTTCTGCTTTATAACAAAGTGAATCAGTTATACATATACATATGTTCCCATGTCTCTTCCCTCTTGCATCTCCCTCCCTCCCACCCTCCCTATCCCACCCCTCTAGGTGGTCACAAAGCACCGAGCTGATCTCCCTCTGCTATGCAGCTGCTTCCCACTAGCTATCTATCTTACGTTTGGAAGTGTATGTATGTCTATGCCACTCTCTCACTTTGTCACAGCTTACCCTTCACCCTCCCCATATCCTCAAATCCACCAACTGTACTCCAATAAAAATTAATTATAAAGAAAAAAATAATAAAAGCAAATAAAAATTAGTCTGCTTTATATTATCATCATACAACAACACTTCTATACAATGATAGTATGGGGGTGGGGACTGCCACCTCTAGCCCTACCCTTGCTAAGCCATTCCTCTTGGGTCCTGAACTAAGAACCCTGGGAGAGAAGGCATTTTGTTTGGTGATTTCCCAAAACTTCTTTCTGGTGTCCAGCCCTGGCACTCACCTTTCAGGCCTTCTGATGATCTATTTGGAGGTCTCCGTGCATCTCACTCGGGGACTCTGTACCCTTTGTCTAGACACATTTTTCTGTGTCCTATTAAACTTATTGAAAGTTGAGGTTCAAATTGGCTCAACCTTTAGTAAGCTCCAAATGAGCTTGGGACCTACTTTCACCTTAAGCCAGTGGCTTCAAGTGTGGATTTTATGTAAAAGAAGCCTGTTCATATTTGACTAACCCCCTCCCAGCATACCAAATGCATCTCGGCTTCACCCTCTTTGCAACATATTATTTTTAAATTTCCAACTAAAATCTTTTGGTCTCTTTTTCCTCCATGGGAATCATCTTTGATTATTTAAAAACACCTAAACCAGAGTTTCTAAAACCTTAGTCGTTCACATACCACCTTCACAAATTCTCCTGTATCTAATTTCCACTTAAATAATTGTTCACTTAGTAACTATCAAAATTGTGGTGCTTTCTATCAGTAGCACATATGCCACACTTTGGAAAACTTGGTTTTAAACCCACAGTGTCAATAATAGACATCTTTCCACCAAGAAAGAGGAAAACTGTTCCTTCACAGGACAATATCATTTTGCAGATAAATCATTTTTCTAGAGAAAAATATTGTATAAATGTGTTAACTTTGTCATTACTAATAACTTGCTATCGGTATTCATTAACGACTTTCTGAAAATTGATAGTGAATTGGTGAATTAAGAAATATATTGTAAAGAACAGGAGACTAAATTAGCAATTTGTCTTGGCATAGAACTCTTCTCTCTTTCCTTTCCTCAATGAAAAATTTCTAAGAGGCTCAGGCCTCTGAGGCACCTAATCCTCTGATTAAATTATTAACGAAATTCTCTGCATGACTTAAGTGATTTTTTAACAGGTACTTTTACTTTGTTGGTGTGGTTTTGAGTAACCTCTCAATGAGCCAAAGATAAAGTTGAATAATCTGTCAGAGGATCATTGAGTATTACAGAGAGAATATATCAGAATCTTCCATTTTGCTGAGTATCACTTACTAACATGCTTAGTTGCGTTTTAGGCTTTCAAAGTGTCTTTTTTCATGAGCTCTAAAAGGGAAAAATAAACTTCTGTCATCTGTTTTCATTTTTTTATATATAACCTTTGTATCATGAGAATGATTGTGGGAGGTTATCAGAAAGCAGTAGCCTTCAATAACTATTGCAAAGGGTAGGAAATTGAGTTTGTAGGGTGTTCAGTAACCTGAGCAATGATCAAATGCTGAAATAGCCCATTCTAGTTATTTTGCTCTTCAGAATCTATGTAATGTCTTTCAAAGACCCAGGAGAGTTGAACAGCTTTTGAGGCAAAATGACTAGATTCCCCAAACTATATTAGATTTCTCACCACTCTCACAAGAAATGGTAATACAGACCCTTGTCAACGAAGCCACAGAGGGAACAAACAATGTCCTGACTGTCTTTTCATCTGAGTAGTGACATAATATACAGGAACCCCTGGATTAATATGGGTTTCTCAAGCTACAGCCTCTCAACTTTGAGAAAGCAACTTTACTTCACTGTTTTTATTGTTCAGTTGTGCCCTTATTACCTGAACACTGTCAAGGTTAGATCCAAAAGCTGTAACACTTCATGCGAGGCACATAATTCCATTACTTAGAATGTAATTCTCATCTGGTTGTAAAAAAGTGACAGATTTTTGTGTGTAGTGAGTAAAATGGTCATTTGCCGTTATTAAATCATACAGATTAAAAAATATAGTGAGGGACTTCCCTGGTGGTGCAGTGGTTAAGAATCAACCTGCCAATGCAGGCGACACTGGTTCAAGCCATGGTCTCGGAAGATCCCACATGCCGTGGAGCAACTAAGCCCATGAGCCCACGTGCCACAACTATTGAAGCCCACGCTCCTAGAGCCCACGCTCTGCAACAAGAGAAGCCACCGCAATGAGAAGCATGCACACCACAACGAAGAGTAGCCCCTGCTCACCACAACTAGAGAAAGCCCGTGTGCAGCAACGAAGACCCAATGCAGCCAAAAATAAGTAACTAAATAATATAGTGATGTTATATGAAGACAGAACTGAATAGAGAATTGCATTACATTGATTACAATAAATCTGACACCAGCAAAAATGTGTAATATATAAACCATAAAACATTCTAAGAAATACTGTAGTTTTGTGAATTGAATTGGAAAATGCTTGATCAAATGATATGATATATTCTAATTTTTAACCCTGATGAAAATTGTAGATTTGTAAGGTGAACTGAACAATGACCCTAGCAGAAAAACCTGGAATAGAAGTGCCATATTATTAAAGTGATCCAGATTTCTGAGGATTTCAAGGTTGTGCTCTAGAGGGCTGGGTAGACTAGAAGGTGGGCTCCAGGTAAATAAGAGGTATTCTCTGATATACTGTTGTATCCATATATCAGGGTCAGAGATGAAAGTTTACCCTTTATTTCTCATATACTAATTTTAAATATTTATTTTTATGTAGAAAATAAATATAATATAAAACATTTATAACGAAAATAGGAATAAATGAAATGAGAACTGACTAGCCACAAAAATTAAGTTAGAAATCTTGGAATTGGAAACAATAGACTGGAGAAAGACCAGTGAATTAGAAGATGGCATTGGGGGAAGAAAAGAAGATGGCATTGGGGAATTCACTCATAACTCAGAACACAAAGAAACAAAAAAGCATAAAAGAGATGAATTAGAAATTAAGAAGCTCTAAAATTTGTCTGATAGGTGTTATGGAAGAACAGAAGGAAGTAGCAGAGAAGTAACATGTGAAGAGATGACTAAGTATTTTCCAAAACTGAGGAAAGATTAAAAGTACATATTCTCTGAGTGTCAAAGTCAAATAAAAATTAAATGTACGCCTAGGCATTTTCTAATGTCACTGTATATCCATCAGGGATAAGGAGAAAAATCTGAAAAGCTATCAGAGAGAAAAATCACTTACAAAAGAACACTATTTAGGCCAATAGAAAACTTTTGAGCACTGCACTAGAGGCTATCAGAAAAATATATAGAAATAAAAGGGAAAACCCACCGAAAAAATTTATTCCACTACTGCGCAGTATGTTCCTAAAGCATAACTTTCCAATATATAAAACAAAAACTGAAATTAAACACAATGAGTAATTCACTATCATAGTAGGATATTAATTATGGCACACTTTACGGTTTTACAAACTTGGAAAAAAAGAGAATGTACATCATCATGGAAATGACTCAAAATGCTATGTTAGACCAGAGGGCAGACAGGGGAAGCAAGAAGAACTACAATCCTGCAGCCTGTGGAACAAAAACCACATTCACAGAAAGATAGACAAGATGAAAAGGCAGAGGGCTATGTACCAGGTGAAGGAACAAGATAAAACCCCAGAAAAACAACTAAATGAAGTGGAGATAGGCAACCTTCCAGAAAAAGAATTCAGAATAATGATAGTGAAGATGATCCAGGACTTCGGAAAAAGAATGGAGGCAAAGATCGAGAAGATGCAAGAAATGTTTAACAAAGACCTAGAAGAATTAAAGAACAAACAAACAGAGATGAACAATACAATAACTGAAATGAAACTACACTAGAAGGAATCAATAGCAGAATAACTGAGGCAGAAGAACGGATAAGTGACCTGCAAGACAGAATGGTGGAATTCACAGCTGCAGAACAGAATAAAGAAAAAAGAATGAAAAGAAATGAAGACAGCATAAGAGACCTCTGGGAAAACATTAAACGCAGCAACATTCACATTATAGGGGTCCCAGAAGGAGAAGAGAGAGAGAAAGGACCAGAGAAAATATTTGAAGAGATTATAGTCGAAAACTTCCCTAACATGGGAAAGGAAATAGCCACCCAAGTCCAGGAAGCGCAGAGAGTCCCGCACAGGATAAACGCAAGGAGAAACACGCTGAGACACATAGTAATCAAATTGGCAAAAATTAAAGACAAATTATTGAAAGCCACAAGAGAAAAAAGACAAATAACATACAATTGAACTCCCATAAGGTTAACAGCTGATTTCTCAGCAGAAAACTCTACAAGCCAGAAGGGAGTGGCATGATAAACTTAAAGTGATGAAAGGGAAGAACCTACAACCAAGATTACTCTACCCAGCAAGGATCTCATTCAGATTCGATGGAGAAATCAAAAGCTTTGCAGACAAGCAAAAGCTAAGAGAATTCAGCCCCACCAAACCAGCTCTACAACAAATGCTAAACAAACTTCACTAAGTGGGAGACAAAAGAGAAGAAAAGGGCATACAGAAACAAACCCAAAACAATTAAGAAAATGGTCATAGGAACATACATATCGATAATTACCTTTAATGTGAATGGATTAAATGCTCCAACCAAGACACAGGCTTGCTGAATGTATACAAAAGCAAGACCCATATATATGCTGTCTACAAGAGACCCACTTCAGACCTAGGGACACATACAGACTGAAGGTGAGGGGATAGATAAAGATATTCTATGCAAATGGAAATCAAGACAAAGCTGGAGTAGCAATATTCATATCAGATAAAATAGAATTTAAAATAAAGAATATTACCAGAGACAAGGAAGGACAGTGCCTAATGATCAAGGGATCAATCCAAGAAGAAGATATAACAATTATAAATATATATGCACCCAACATAGGAGCACCTCAATACATAAGGCAACTGCTAACAGCTCTAAAAGAGGAAATCGACCGTAACACAATAATGGTGGGGGGACTTTAACAGCTCACTTACAATTTACCACTGCAACAAAAAGAACGAAATACCTAGGAATAGACCTACCTAGGGAGACAAAAGTCCTGTATGCAGAAAACTATAAGACACTGATGAAAAAATTAAAGATGATACCAACAGATGGAGAGAAACACCATGTTCTTGGATTGAAGGAATCAATATTGTGAAAATGACTATACTACCCAAAGCAGATTCAGTGCAATCCCTATCAAATTACCAATGTCATTTTTTACAGAAGTAGAACAAAAAATCTTAAAATTTGTATGGAGACACAATAGACCCCCAATAGCCAGAGCAGTCTTGAGGGGAAAAAATGGAACTGGAGGAATCAGGCTCCCTGATTTCAGACTATACTACAAAGCTACAGTAATCAAGACAATATGGTACTGGCACAAAAACAGAAACAATGTATGTGGATCCTAGAAAAATGGTACAAATAAACCGGTTTGCAGGGCAGAAATTGAGACACAGATGCAGAGAACAAATATATGGACACCAATGGGAGAGAGCCACAGGGGAGGTGAGGATGGTGGTGTGATGAATTGGGTGATTGGGATTGACATGTATACACTGATGTGTATAAAATTGATGACTAATAAGACCCTACTGTATAAAAAAGTAAATAAAATAAAATCCAGAAATTTTTTTTAAAAAAAGCAAGAGACAAATTTTCTTCGATAGTGAGTTTTTGTTTTGTTTTTAATTAAAAAAAAATGCTATGTTATACTGTGGAAAATTATTCAGTCATTAAAAAGATCAAATTAGAATCATGTCAATTTGTGTCATATTTCCTCTTAAAAGATAATATCAAAATGCAGAGAGGTAGATATAAAATGATAGCAACGTTTAAAACTAAAATGATTCCTGGGACCTCCCTGGTAGTCCAGTGTGTAAGACTCCATGCTCCCAATGCAGGAGGCCTGGGTTTGATCCCTGATCAGGGAACTAGATCCCACACGCATACCACAACTAAGAAATCCACATGCTGCAACAAAGATCCCGCATGCCGTAACTAAGACCCAGTGCAACTTAAATAAATATTTTAAAATAAATAAATAAAACTAAATGATTCCAGTGTAAAAACAACCCCCACTGTATTCATATGTGTATATATTTGTATATGATTATAGGAGCAAGAAGAAAATTATGGAAAATATACACAAGATTAATTAGTTAATAGTTTAAGGGGGGGTGATGGGCATAGAAATAGAGAGTGAAGGAGATGGAAATTTTATTAAATTTCAATTATTACAGAAAAAATACTTTGATCAAGAGTTCTCATCTAAAATTCCTCAGAAAAGCTCTGAAGCAAGAACAGAAACTAGTAGTAGGAGGCGAGAATGGGGCACAGAGAAGAGGCTCTTTTGTTGTAGTCGCATTAAGGGGACACAAGGGTCTATCTGGCCCCTATTTAGACAGACAAACAGACAAACCTAATTTATCTAATGTGTTGGATGGTCAAGTTTGCCACACCTTCCTGTATCGAATGCTTATGTTTTCATTTCTTCCTGTTATTTTACCTTTGTCTTTAATATACATTTATGATTAGAAACAATTACTTCCTGTTATAAGTTGATCAAGAAACAGGAAGAAAGTCATTACATGATTCCTATAGATTTTGTACTGTTTTGTTTTTTTGAAAAAAATGCAAAAAAGTAAAAGATACATGATTCTCCAAATAAAATTTTTATTCTCATATACATGAGAATAGAAGGTGAGAAGACAGAGTCATTGACTATAGAGAACTCTTTGTGGAATTTTGTTATAAATTGAAGTGGAGATGTGAGTCAGTAGCTGGAGATACTGGAATTAAGAAGGTTTGCTATGATTGCTGTTTGAATACAAGTGATATCGAAGCAAGTACATAATGGAAATGGGAAAAATCCAATGGAGAAGGCAAATTGGATGGGTCATGAGAAAGAGATAATAATTTTGGAAGCACAACCCTCAACAGCCAAATAGAGATGGGTTCTGGTGCATATGTGAGGGCTTGGCCTTAGCTTGAACCAGAACAGTCTCTCCATCATAAACAGAGGGAAAGCAGAGTGTACCAGGTGGAAATTCAAGTCGTTAAGCAGATTTGATGTGAGAAGGAAGAGAGGTTCTTTTCTAAGAGCTTCTACTTCCTCAGTGAAATCAGAAGGAAGATGGTCGGCTACCTTGAAGAGAGGGAAAAGGAGTGTTGGAAACTTAAGGTTACTTCAAGGAAAAAGAGCAGAACTGTAGAAGGAAAAGACCAGAGGAAGAAAGCCATAATAAATTCAACAAACATATATTTATAAATGAGGCTACTTTACTTTTAAAAGGAAATAAAACTATATTTATTTATGATTATCAGAGGCCCAGAAGGGGGTTGGTGGGGGAAGGCCCAAAAGATTGAAGCTCTCTACAAATTACCACCAGGGGTGTTTCCATCCCCACTCACTTCCTTGCTAGTCTACTAACTGCTTCTGGTTTTTAAGATGCATTAAAAGCTAAACTCAGCAAGAAATGCAGCCCAAAGATGTGGCAGAAGTTGAACTGAACTGGTCAAGTTTCAGGTTATATATATCCTTTAATATAACCTTCTTATGCCAATAAGTGCATCATGGGTAAATGAAATGTTACACTGACTGAGGGCTTAGCAGTATTGGTCTGGGTCTCAGATGGGTGGTCTGAACTCAGCCTCTATTATGATTTGTCTTCTATGCTAAAACGTGCTTATTCACATCTAGGTGACCCATGGTTTTGTTGCTGTGCTCATGTAAATTTATTTGAGAACATAGCTATTGTCCGAGGCAAAGAGCTGAGTATCTAATAATCTATTTCTGAAGAAAGCCATTAATTAGTCACACAGTGCTAGCATTCCTGAGGAAAAAAAGATATTTAGTCAAATAACACTGAGATGCATAAAAAGGAACATGATGGGAAAACACTGGGATTACACTATGATGCTTCTCCCCCATCAAATTCTTCCTAAACTGTGAAGATCCACCAAAGCGTCTTATACTTTTGTCTCAGAAACCCGTTCAGCTTAAACCCAGACTTAGGGATGGTCCAGAGCTTTTGCCACTAGCCACAGGTCACTATTCAAATTTGAATTTAAATGTTAAAGTTAAATAAAAGTAAAAAAATTCTGTTCCTCAGTTGCACTAGCCATATGTGAGTGAACAGCACAGATGTAAAACATTTCATCATTTATTCACAGAAAGTTCTCTTGGACAGTGCTCATCTGACCATGGGAAGCCCCTATAATTTATCTCATCCTCAAGATTGTTTCTGGTCCAAGGGAAGCATAAAGAAACATGAAATTTTGATGCAGCCTCAGAATCACCTTGGACTTCAAACAGACCCCAAACTAGAACTCTGAGCTTTCCCAGTCAGGACCTGACTCAGTGGAGACCCACATCAACCATCAGAGTTTAGAAGGAGGATACGGCAAACTTATGCCTCAAATGACATAATAATGTCTGGGAAGATCTTTTTAAAAATATGAAGTGCTATGCAAAAATAAAATATTCTTTCTACTTCCCTAAGCAATCGCCTTTACTTTGTTGTGGGTGTCTCCCTAGATTATTATATTCAGTGTTGGATTCTACAGCTTGAGACAAATGCAGAAAATTTGGAGGCAGTTGAGGAGACCCACAAAGATGATGAAAGGTTTGGAAAATAAAATATTGTGGGTAAAGACAAAAGTCATTCATCCTGGGAGAAAATTTTACAATTATCTTCAAGCATAAGCATATATATTATATGGAGAATTTTCTCTAGCTATATTAAGAGATATTGTGGACAGAATAGAAGAATTAGATCAAACTAATAGCACAAAGGGAAATTTCCTGACAATGGTGGCTAAGCTAGAGCAGGCTATTAAGGAATCTTTTCTGGAAATTTTTAAAAGGTACCATGTAAAGTGTTTTTTGGTCATTGACGCCTTCTGAGGGAAGCAGTCAGATATAACTCATTATGCATATACTGTTGTGTTTTGTACCATGTGCACATCTGGTCCCAGGTGGTTGGCCCAGGAATTGAGTCTGGCTCATATCAAGTCACCTATACCCAGACCAGTAACTACTACAAGGGCGCATCACACAGGGGGACTTTATACTGGAAGTGATGTAGAGGATAAGGTTGTTGCCTCCCCAGAACCCACTTCTCCTTTTCTTATAACATAACTCATTAGTTTTATTGTGGAATTATCCCTGGCCCACCCCATAGAACCTGGGTCTGGTTGATCATCTGGTTAATTCCCCTTGGCCACAGTGATTGGTTCAACAATAATAGGTAGCCCAGGTAAATCCAATGAGACTCAATTCCAGGATTTTTTTTTTCCTAACTGTTGGGAGCAGAGAATCTCTTGTGATATGTTCAGAGGTGTGAAACGATAAGCCTCCTTCTAGTGATCTGGGCTGGGCTGCCACTGCATGGAGAATAGAGCCATAGTTCTCCTTAGATGCACTTCCATTCTATTTCTCCAGAGAAGAAACTTTTGAGCTCCTGCCAGGGAACAAGTAGCTAGAGATACTGAGCAAAGCCCTAGCTGTGGAGCCAAGGAAGGAGGTGGAAGGAAGAGGCGGGCCGGATGCTCTTCGGTACACAGACTTTCCATCCATCGCCTTCTTTCCAGCAATTCACTCTCCTACTTTCAATAGCCCTTGGCCTCATCACAGTTCTTTGGGACAAATCTGTGCTGCTCTGCTCCTAAACAGTTTCCTCTGCCCCTTAAACCAGTTACCACTGCACCCTCCTTTCCCTCTGCCAAACATTTACTGAAATTTCCCAGCCATGAATGTCCACTCTCCTGTCTTTTGAGTATTTCTTTCCTTTACCATATTTTTTTTTGAGTATTCTTATCCCTTACCATCATTTTAGTGTGGTCTTAGGAAGGAGAAATATGTCTTGGGTCAATCCATCATCTTTAAATTATTATTATGGTGACAGCAAACCAAAATATCTAAGAAGAAGCAAAAAGAATAAGGATAAAGAAAGAATTAAAGTAAGACAATGTTTGCTTGTTGTTGCCATGACAAAATGGCAGGGGGTAGGATGGTCTAACTCAAGTGGCTCTAGAAACCCATTGTGTCCTTGCACATCCTCAGAATAATAGCTAACGAAAGCTTTGGGGAGGTTGGAGAGCAAATCCTGCTGGGTCCTGGCAGAGACTTTGTCTGTAGATGTTTGCAACTAATTTTCTCCTGGCCCAGTAAGAGGGTTATATAAGTTAATTTGGTTGTTTTGGTTTTATTTTGTTTTTCCTCTACTTTTGGATTAATTTCAGTTCTTTTCTCTTACGCAATATTTTTTTATTTAACACATATTTAATAACCAACTAATAGGCTCACATTATTGAGTTATGCCCTAAAGAACAATGATGAAGACTTAAATCTTGCTTCAAAATGTTTTCCACTCTTTTAGAGGAAAGCAATCTGTATTACAAAATACAAGAAGAGAAGTATTTCTGATAGACGAGGACATGGCAGGGCAAGAGTTGGAGATAAGGTGGGTGAGGCAGTGGTTACAGGCAACAAGAAGAAATATTTGGAAGTAGTCAGTCCTTTGGTGGCAAATTGGAACATTGGTGTTTCCAGATCTCTCTTTAAAATCCTATCTCAGTAGCAGGATTAATATTGGAGAGACTCACCCAGATATGAGGGTGGCGGGATTTGTCTGGTGAAGGTATTATTGCTAAAATACACATTTTCATTCTGTTTTTTGAGCTATAATCTACAATCTTTCATGGCCTTTAGTGTCCTTATTTAAAATTTTTAAGGTTGTTCTAAAATTTTAGTATTTGAACCCAAATTCTGGCTTCTGGACGATCTTCCCATAGTCTTCCTGTTTTTACCACATCCTGTTCCCCAAACCATCAAATTCTTTTACTTTAACCTTGATTTAGAATTCAACATTACTTCTTTCAGTCCCCACCCTATACATATTTCTTCTTCCCAATTTATTTCTAAGGTTGAAGTGAAGTTCAAATGAAACCTAACAACACATAAACATAGAAAAAAGAAAGAATACAATTTATTTTTTGGTGTAGAAGACATTACTTGCAACTCGAAGCATACCAAATGCTCCCAAATCCATGAGTGGAATTATATTAATTATATTTTTTCAAGGATATCCTGAAATGGGATTTTTTTGACCTAAATGAATTATTCTACTGTTACAATAATAATAGCCCTCCCAAGCTGAGAAAGCCCAGGTTTTCTGATACTATAATGTACTGCAGAGTCATCTCTCTATCATATAATTTGGGCAGCAAACTTCAATTTTGTTTTCCTTCATGATTAAAAACCCTGTCTTAAAATTGGATGACTTTTTGAAATGGTCAAGAATTCTTCATTTTTGTTCTCTGAATATTAGAATCATCCAAGTTTGTGGCCAAAGAAACTTTAATTATAATGATATAAAATTCACTGAAAAAAAATAGTACTATGCAAGCAGCGCTTTCCCCTCTTACACATTATGACACACATGAAAAATGACAGTATCTGCACGTCATGTAATGGTAAGCTGCCAAAACTGCTGTCAGTCAGAGGAAATAAACCAAGTAGTGACAGGAGTCCTACAGG
This sequence comes from Neophocaena asiaeorientalis asiaeorientalis, assembly GCF_003031525.2. Lineage (NCBI taxonomy): Eukaryota > Metazoa > Chordata > Mammalia > Artiodactyla > Phocoenidae > Neophocaena > Neophocaena asiaeorientalis. The sequence continues at coordinate 4,631,649 of NW_020174561.1, forward strand.
CTGATGGGACCTGCATTTCGGCACTCAGGTCCAACATCAAGGCTCCCCAGTAGGGAAGCTTGGGATGCATCATAGGCTTTGGTACAAGAGTTGCCCAAAATTCCACCTAATCTTCTTCTAAATCAGCACAGCTATCCCTCCACCCCACCTCACACCCTCCAAAACTTGCATTTTTGCTCAAGACAGGCCAAGCATATGTGATTTCTTTTTCATATTCGTTTAATAATTTTTAAAAATTAAAAGAAAATAACAGGTGAAAATAGAATTTTACTATTTTACATTAGGGTAATATTACTACATTACACATTATGATTTTAGAGATAGACCTAGTATGAGGGATCGGTGATAACATTGTTTACCTTCATAGCTGGCATTTAACAGTGATCACATCAGAAGTACATATTAGTTCTCATTGTCTTATCATCCTTGTTACTTGAGTTGTATATACAATCAAAAGCTGGGCAAGGCATTATGAATTCAAGAATAGTGTCTCCGCTATTACCTGGGAGACCAATAAAATTCCTTAAATTTTTGTTCATTACTGACTTAGGTTTGTAAAAGATGCTATAAAAATAATTAAATTATATGCTAATTTGTGACTGCGTTTATACAGTTCTATCACAGAATCACTCCCAGTTCACTGGACAAAACAAGAGAAGGGAAAATGATGAAGAGGAGAGTCTTAGGTGGAAGAAAGGAATATCTTTTTTCCTTTTTCAAAAGTTAATTTTGTAATAAGAAAGAAATACATACTCATTATGAAATCTTTAGATAATAAGTAAAGGAAGGCCTATGTCTCTGGGTGATTTACTCAAAGACTTTTTTCTTATAAATAAGAAACAGATTCAAAATTCTAACAAAATAGAATGATGGCTAGAATGTATCAAGTTTTGAATACCAGACTCGGTGCAAAGCACTTCCCCAAACTTTCCAAACCCATCTAATCCTCAGAACAATCCAGTGAGGTAAGCATGCTATCTTCATCAGACAAATGAGAAGACTGAAAGTAAACAAAATTAATTGACCAGTCTGAGGACATACATAGAGCCAGAAAAAGAGCAAGATTAGAAAGCTGGAAGGACTAATGTAAGTACCCCTGGTTTTGACCACATTGCTGTAGGCCCATCCATTGCCAGAAATAGATTGCACAGAAGTTAAATCAGCTCACTTACTAACTTAACAAGATAGTGAACAAATGCCAGTGGTTCCCAAACTACGTTCCGCGTTGGAATCTCGCAGGGAGATTTTAAGATTCCTAACACCCAGGACTCATCCCGTACTCATTAAATCACAGTGTCTGGTAGGTGTGGGAGAAACCCAGTGTCAGTACTTTTAAAGATCCCCACGTAACTCCCAAATACAGAAAAATTGAGAAACTACTGACTAATGCTGATTTTGGAGGTTTCAACATAAAGCTCTTCCTGTTGTCTGAAATGTCACTTAGGAAAAACCACTGGACTGAAAAGTCCGGAGCTAGATATTTAGCTATGGGCTAAGACTGCTTTCCAATTGTGGAAACCTCTGCTTCCATCTCCACAAAACAAATACTGATATACATTATTTAAACAATGGGATATGCCCAGGCGAACTGAGCAACGGTGGCAAGATGTTTTATGCACTAGAGCAATGTTGGCTAAACGTACAGAAAAGCACAAGAAAAAATTTGGCAATTAGCAGTTATTTTGATACTGTTAGACAGCCAAATGGGAAAATGGGGCCCAAAAATCCACCTTGGGACCAAATTATCCCATTTGGCTGTCTACCATGAACGAATTAGTCACCAAATGGCTTCTTCACCTGTTTCATGCGCTCCAGCATATTATAAAAAAAACACTTACTTGAGAAACTTCTTTTTGCTACCTTTTGTAGAAGGTAGGAATTGAAGAGGATCTCACCATCAATCCAGGCCAACAGCTTCATTGTGCAGCTGAGGGAAAGGAGGCCCCAGATTGCTGCCTTATTCTGCCGTCAAAGTAGCGGGGCCCTCAGGACTTTGTGCTCCAGTTTATATTATCTTGTGGAAATAACCTGGGGTTGGCACAGTGTCTAGAAGGGAGTGTCAGGAGACATGGCAGTCAGTGGCAGTCTGCCTGGGGAGGGGTGAGTGAGTCTGGCACTCACTGTGTTTTGCTTCCCTGGGCAGGTGATGCATTCTGCCTGGTATGACCTGAGCATAGAATTTGTCTTTTATTGATGTTAAAAAGATTGTCTATCAGAACTCTCTCTCAGAAGAGGCTGTGCTACAGATTTTTGGCTTCTCTGTGGCAATGCAGCAACTGTCCTAGACTAGGGCTTTCAGAGGAGACGACAAGGAGTCTGAAGCCCCTGCTTTGTGGCCCCCTCGCAGATCTTGAGGTCTTAGGAGGGTGGGCTCCTTCCTCGGCCTCAATACCTACAGGTCTGGAGCACCTACCAAGACCTGGATGACTTGTGACCTCTGAACTGTTGTGGTCCCTGGGCCTTTGTTTGCTCTGCATCCCTCACAGGAAACTAGATGGCTGAGAAATGAAGGGAAGAGGGAGTTGGGCCTGGGATGCTTTCCCAGGGTTCTTACCTCGATCCTCCCACACAATTATATTGTGGCATATCATTACCTGTACCCACACTAGTCTCCTAACTTTAATAATTTAACTTTTTTTTGAAATACATTTATTCTCTTAAAAGGATCTACATAGAGGAGAGGGTGAAGAAACATTATCAGACAAAATTAAGGTTTTCCCTTGAATTACTAGAAGAAGTATAAAGATTAGTTACTTTATAGTAGTAAAATCTGACCATGTCTTAATATGACAAGATAAAATTTATCCTAGCAAACCAGTTCATTAATGACTGTGTTACCAATAGATTTATTTCATTACAATGTTAGAAATGCTTCATTTACTCCCCATGATAGATGTTGTAGAAGAAGATTACACCGTTAGAGAGTTTAATTGCACTAATATGGTCTAAAATATCAGACTCGGTGGTATTTTAGAAGTCAGCAATTTTAGAAGTCAAATCACAGATTCTGTTTGTATTAAACTTATGAACGGAACTCCTGGCCTCTTTTCCACATGTAACATCAATCAACATGGCTCTTCCAAAATATATCTGATATAGTTGGTTTATTTGTGTACATTTTGTATTGGCTCCACCCAAATGTGCTATTTAGGATGCTAGGATCAGGTAAGTTCTATTTTCTGTGTCTGTATTTAAGCTTTTAGAAGACTGTGTAGGACTTCCCTGGTGGTGCAGTGGTTAAGAATCCGCCTGCCAATGCAGGGGACATGGGTTCGAGCCCTGGTCTAGGAAGATCCCACATGCCGCAGAGCAACTAAGCCCGTGCACCACAACTACTGAGCCTGTGCTCTAGAGCCCCTGAGCCACAACTGCTGAGCCCATGTGCCACAACTACTGAAACCCGAGCACTTAGAGCCCGTGCTCCGCAAAAAGAGAAGCCACCGCAATGAGAAGCCTGCACATAGCAACGAATACCCAACGCAGCCAAAAATAAATGAAAATATATACACATAAAACTATGTATGTAAACTTCCTCTCCTTTAATTCCTATATCTCCCTCCCCCGCAAGCCACAAATAGAAATTTTAACCATCTCCAGCTGAAAAACTCCCATAATCTCTTATTCGCCATTCTCGCTGCTCTAGGCAAATGTCCATCACCTCCAAAATCTTCTGAAATTTTATATCCTTCCATCCCAAACCCATCTTTCCTCATGCCAAAACCTTCCCACTGTTACTCCCTTTAGCTGCAATGCATTTGTAAGAGGAATGAAAATTTGTTATTGAAAAAGATGTCTCATATTTGCTTCCATAACATAGGGCAGCTGCATAAATTATGACTTTTTTGTTCAGATTAACTTATTAATATGAAGGCAGGCCCTAGATCTCAGTCAGAATTGAAATAATTGGCATGATGAAAACATAAAATTCTCTGTATAATTGAGGATGTAAAAGAAAAATTTTCGGGCTTCCCTAGTGGCGCAGTGGTTGATGGTCCGCCTGCCGATGCAGGGGACGCGGATTCGTGCCCTGGTCCGGGAAGATCCCACATGCCACGGAGCAGCTGGGCCCGTGAGCCATGGCCGCTGAGCCTGCGCGTCCAGAGCCTGTGCTCCACAACGGGAGAGGCCACAACAGTGAGAGGCCCGCGTACCGCAAAAAAAAAAAAAAAAGAAAGAAAAATTTTCACTTGGAAGTCATGGGAGAAAAAGGGTTGGGAGTCCTGGAACTAGAAAAGAAGCCTTAGAAGAAAGATTTAAGTAGAAGGTGAGAAAGGACTAGGGAAAAAAGAGCAGATGAGAATATCCTTCTGGTGAAGATGTCTGTGGATCTTGGAGAAAAGTGACACGTGTGATTGAGAGAGGTTTGGAGAATTCACTTTATCTGGTCAGAGAACCTCCTTTTTTTTCACCATTTTTTATGAAATGTACAGGATCCAAAGCTATCTGTATTAGTTACAACACAGAGAGAAAGTTCACTTCTGTAAATTACTAAGTTAATTAAAAGGAAGGACATTAACTAAAAATATTAATTATGAGTTGGGAACTGAGAAAAGAGCTGTCATAGTACTAAGTAAAAACCGTCTATCAGTGCAATGTGTAGGGGAGGATCTTCAATAGACAATGAGGAAAGGACCTTCACCCTCGAGAAATGTTCCAGCTGGTACTGATGGGGGGATAACTTTGTATGTCAGGCCACACCTATCTGAGGAGATAAAAACCTGGAACAAACTGCCCCAAGGTAGAGTACAGCCACAGACTCTTTTCAGAATTTTGCGAGGGGTGCCTTTCTTTTTCACTCGTCAGTGCATGAGTACAGGAGAGCTCCTTGGAGTTGGCCAATTACATTAGGAATCTCCGTCATGTTGACCTTTCTCTCCTCCCTCCGTTCTTCCTTCTTTCATTCAATAAGCAACCCTTTAGAGAAACTAAACCAAATTTCCACCCCTGGATTCTTAAATAGCATTGAAACTACTCCCTTAACAAAGGAAGGGAATTGCAACCTTAATAAGACTTTTGAAATGACTTATTGTCTGGGTCTCAAATAGAATAGAAGCAACATGAGGACAGGGATTTTTATCTTTATTGTTCAAGGCTTTATGCTCAGCACCCAGAAAAATGGCTAGATGACCCATGGTGCTAAACTCTATGTGCTAAATGGAATAAATGAATGTTCGTATGCCCCCATTATCCTCAGAGCCTATTAGATGTCTGTTACGTAAAACAGCCCAGTGTTGGTGGTTCTTTGGTGAAAGTAGGAGGAAAAGCAGCAGCCGTATGTGGCGTGATGCAGGGCAACGGTGACAGCTACAGCAGACAAGAGTATAAGCAGGGATTAAGAGGGAGCAGAAATGATGCGTAATAGATCAGGAAGACACAGGGAGGAGGGAGGGGACTTCCTTCCCACAGAACATAGGATGGTGGCCCAAGCCAACTACTTGGATTGTAGGGAAAGGTGACCCAGAAAGGCAGGAGAATTTAGGAACAGTTGAATGAATAAGCTGTGAAACCCTTCTTTCCCTGTGGACAAACTCCCCATCAGCCTAGATTTTTACCTCAGCCTGAGATTTGGAACCAAGGACCTAAACCTCAATCACACTTATCAGATGAAGGACCAAGAGTAAATTTCACTGTGCCCCATTGTCAGTTCTTAACACTAGACCAGCACACCTACACACCAGGAATTAATGATGATGAGCTGAAGCTTCACCTCAACTGACTCCATGACCACTCCTCACTTTTTTCCTGACTTGCTCTCTATCCCTGGTCCAGGCTCTGCCTAGCTCTTGACTCAGCAGAACTAATATCTATCTTACCTTTGATTGTTTTGATTTAACACCAAAAGCAAAAGCAGAAACAGTAAAAATAAACAAGTGGGACTATACCAAGCAAAAACACTTTTGTACAGCAAAAAAAAATCATCAACAAAATGAAAAGATAACTTACGAAATGTGAGAAAATGTTTGCAAATCACATATCAAATGAGTTAATATCCAAAAATACACAAGGAACTCATACAACTCAGCAGCAATAATAGTAACAATAATTCAGTTAAATGGGCAAAGGGCATGAATAAACATTTTTCCAAAAAACACATACAAATGGCCAATGGGTACACAAAAAGGTATTCAACATCACTAATCATCAGGGAAATGCAAATCAAACCCACAATAATATACTATTTAACAACTGTTAGGATGTCTATTATAAAAAAAATATATATATATATAAGAGATAATAAATGCTGGCAATAATGTGAAGAAGAGGGAAGCTTTTTGGTAGGAATGTTAACTGGTACAGCCACCATGAAAAATAGTTATAGCAGTTCCTCAAGAAATTAAAAATAGAACTACTATATAATCCAGCAACACTACTTCTGGGTATATATCCAAAGGAAACAAAATCATTATCTCAAAGGGATATCTGTATTCCCACGTTCATTGCAGCATTATTCACACTAGCCAATACATGGAAACAGCATGTGTCCATCAATGGAGGAATGGATAAAGAAAATATGGAATATATATGCAATGAAATATTATTCAGCCTTTAAAAAGAAGGAAAACCTGACATTTGCAACAATGTGGATAAAACTGGAGGGCATAACGCTCAGTGAAATAAGCTGGACAGAGAAAGACAAATACCACATGCTATCACATGTGAAATCTTAAAAAAGAATTCAAACTCATAGAAACTGAGAGTAGAAAAGTGGTTACCAGGGGCTGGGGGTGGGGGAACAGAGGTTGGTAAAAGGGTACCAACTTTCAGTTATAAGATGAATAATGTCTGAGATTCAAATGTATAACAGGGTAACTATTGCTATCACTGTGCTGTATAATTGATAATTTGCTAAGACAGTAGAACTTCAATGTTCTCACCACCAACAACAACAAAAAAAGTAAATATGTAAGATGATGGATGTGTTAATTAATTTGATGGGAGGCATCCTTTTGTAATGTATATACATATCAAATCACCTTGTTGTATACTTTAAATATCTTACAATTTCATTTGTCAGTTATACCTCAATAAACCTGGGAAAAAAGAATATGTACAAGGTTCTAACACATATAAATTAGTAAATAGATATATATTCCTATGGGGGAGAAAAAGCCATTGTTCTAACTGCCATTAACACAATTCAGTACACCAGGCTGGGGGTTTTCATTTCCATGTGATTGTTCTTAGCTCTCTATTCATGTATTTCCAGCTTTCTGCTCTCCAACCGCATGCTGGAACTGCACTTCCTCACCTTCCTTTTTTAATTTTTTTTTATTATGACAAAATACACATAACATAAAATTTACCATCTTAACCATTTTTAAGTGTGTGGTTTTATGGTATTAAGTACATTTATATTGTGCAACCATCACCACCATCCATCTCCAGAATTCTCTTCATCTTGCATAACTGAATTATACTCATTAATTATTCCCCTTTCCCTCTTCCCACTCACCCATAGAAACCACTGTTCTACTCTCTGCCTCTATTATTTTGACTATCTAAGTAGCTCATATAAGTAGAATCATACAGTATTTGTCTTTTTGTGATTGCTTATTTCACCTAGCATTATGTTTCCAAGGCTCATCTACGTTGTAGCATATGTCAGAATTTCCTTCCTTTTTAAGACTGGGTAATATTCCCTTGTATGCAAGTAGCACATTTTGCTTATCTATTCATCTGTCAGTGGAACTTAGGTTGCTTCCACATTTTAGCTTCTGTGAATAATGCTGCTGTGGACATGGATGTACAAATACCTCTTTGAGATCCTGCTTTCAATTTTTTGCTTATATACCCAGAAATGGAATTGCTGAATCATTTGATAATCTATTTTTAATTTTTTGAGAACTGTCATACTCTTTTCCACAGCAGCTGTACCATTTTACATTCCCTTAACAATACACAAGGGTTTCAATTTATCCAAATCCATGTCAATACTTGTTATTTTCTTTTTTTTAATTTTAATAAAAGTCAGTCATCCTAATGGATGTGAAGTGGTATCTTATTGTAGTTTTGATTTGCATTTCCTTAATAACTAGTGAAGTTGAGCATCATTTCATATGGTTATTTACCATTTGTATATCTTCTATGGAAAAATGTCTGTTCATGTTCTTTGCCCATTTTGAATCAGATTGTCTGCTTTTTGTTGTTGAGTTTTAAGGGTTCTTTATATATTCTGTATATTAATTCCTTATCAGATATGTAATTTGCAAATATTTTCTCCAATTTTGTGGGTTGCTGTTTTACTCTATTGGTAATGCCTTTTGATGCACAACATTTCAAACTTTTTATGAAGTTCAATTTCTCTATTTTTTATTTTGTTGCCTGTGCCTTCGATGTTATGTCCAAGAAATCACTGTCAAATTCAGTGTCATGAAACCTTTCTCTTACACTTTCTTCTGAAGTTTTATAGTGTTAGGACTTTGATCAATTTTGAGTTAATGTTTTAATTTGGTATTAGATAAGGGTCCAACTTCATTCTCTTGCACGTGGATATCCAGTTCTCCCAGTACAATTTGTTGAAAGGACACATTTTCCAATTGCATGATCTTGGCACTCTTGTCAAAAATCATTTGACCATATATGCAAGGGTTTACTTCTAGGCTTTCTATTGTATTCCATTGTCTATATGTCTGTCTTTATGCCAGTACCACACTGTTTTGGTTTTTTTTTTTAACCTTGGCATATTTTTATTTATTAATTTATTTTTTGCTACATTGGGTCTTCATTGCCACGCCAGGTCTTTCTCTAGTTGCGCCGAGCAGGGGCTACTCTTCATTGCGGTGCGTGGCTTCTCTCGTTGTGGAGCACGGGTTCTAGGCGCACAGGCTTAAGGAGCTGTGGCACACAGGCTCTAGAGCACAGGCTCAGTAGTTGTGGTACACGGGCTTAGTTGCTCCATGGCACGTGGGATCTTCCCGGACCAGGGCTCGAACCCATGTCCTCTGCATTGGCAGGTGGATTCTTAACCACTGCACCACCAGGGAAGCCCTACCACACTGTTTTGATTATGGAGCTTTGTAGTAACTTTTGAAATTAAGAAATGCTCTAGCTTTGTTCTTTTTCAAGATTGTTTTGGCTACTTGGGGTCCCATGTGAATTTTTAGGTCAGCTTATCAATTTCTCCAAAACAATGTGCTTGATATTATAGTTAATTGTGAAAACAACCCAATTTAGAATTAGAATGCCCCTTGAAGATCATTCAGCCCAATACTCTTACTCTATAGATGATGAAAGACATAGAGAAGCTGGGTGACTTTCAAAAGTCATGAAATGAGCTAGTAGAAGACCCAACACCAGAATCCAGTCGCCTAACCCCTAGTCCAGCATTCTTCGTGTTATACTATGCTAATTTTCTAAGAGAGAGGACTGCACCTCTCTCTTTATTTATTACCTCACAATAGAAAAAAATTTAAAAAACAGTAAAACAAAACAACTTGTTGACAGCATTCTGCAACTAGAATTGCTTAGTTGATTTTTTTCCCACCGTGAGCACCAAAACTTTTGCCGTCATAATAAAAATTATTTTTAAGCAGTTACTAAGCTAATGTGCTAAGCACTTTATACTCTGCATTGTTTTAGGTTCCTTGGTTACAAGCAATAGACAATGGCATAGCCATTTAAGCAAGAATGCTGTGCTCCTAACAATCAAAGGATCAAAGTAAAGACTGAACAATCAGGTCTTAGAAAGGACAGGAAACAGAATGCCTCCCAGAATCTAAGTAGCACCAATTCTCCTGGAAGGCACCCTTTTCAATGTGTCTCCATTCATAATTCAAATTTCTGGAAAGAGATTCTGGTTACCCTAGCCTTGACCATGTGCCCACACTTGACATTATAGAGTGTGGTCTGGGGATCGACAGCCCTCTAGAATCACACGTAGTAGGCGAGAAGCAGAGCCTCAAAGGTGGGATGCTGCATGACCAAAAACAAAAGTTCCCCATTATAAATACATTGTCTCGTTTAACCCTGACAGCACTGTGCAGTAGGTGATATTATCCCCGTTTTACTAAGGAGGAACTTGAAGGCCAAGGAAGTTAATAACGTGCCCACTAGAAAGTGGCTAGAAAGTGCCATTCACATGTCTAATATTTCTCTTAGCTCAGTCCTGAAGCTCTGTCTCTTTTTGAGCACTGTCTCTCCTACGTTTTTGTTCCCCTCTCTGGGTAGTATTCCCTACCCTGCTGCCAAGTTAAGGAGTTAGGGTAAATTACAATAAGCTCCCTTTGGTAGGAAAAGTCACTTCCGGATTGGATTCTGGGATAAAAATGGAATGCACAACTAGGATGCTCTATTTCTAAAACAACCGAGTCTTCCCTTTCGGCGGGATTATTGTTTAACCCCTTCACATCCACTGCAGTGTGGGTGTGGTAATGTGCAACGCATCTCAGTTTTGCTCATTTCTGTCACTGGATGTGTTCCTACCTATCGCTTCAACGGAAGGTGGTAAAATTTGATAGAGATAAAATTCTGTACTTCTATACATGCAGAGTGATTGTTAACAGCTCTCATGGGACAAAATAAAACGAGCGTAGGTTGGGGAAAAATATAGGTCTACCCACAGTTTTGCAAGAATTTTTCTTACTGTTTCTTCCCAAATGGTGATAATAACCAGCTCAGAATTGATTAGGTTTAACAGATTTAAAAAATTTCACCTAGCAAAAAAACCCTTTCTTTTAAGGAGTTTTATGCTTCAAATTTTAATGCCATAGCTTTTTAACTGTTTACTTTGAATTATGTAAAAACTAGAAACGTAGACAAGGTCCTTAAATGTATGCTAAGGTTTGTTTTTTTTTTAACCTCTAATTATTTGGTTAATTAATAGAGACAATTTCACAGCATAAATGAAAACCAAAGTTTTTACGAATCACTTTTACCCTATATCAATAATGCAACTAGTAATATTAGCAGGATAAGATTACTCAGGATATAACTCTTTTCCTTTTATTATTTGTGATGGTTAATATTGTGTGTCAACTTAGGTAGGCCAGGTACCCAGGTAGTTGGTCAAACATTATTCTAGATGTTTCTGTGAAAGTATTTTTTAGACGAGATTAACATTTAAATGAGGAAACGTTGAGTCAAGCAGATTATCCTCTATAATGTGGACTGACCTCATCCAGTCAGTTGAAGGCCTTAACAGAAGAAAGATTGACTTCCCCCAAGAAAGAGGAAATTCTGCCAGCCTGTTGCTTTAGGGTTCAAACTGCAATATTAACTCTTCCCTGGGTCTCCAGCCTGCCCACTCACCCTGCAGATATTAATCTTGCCATTCTCTACAATTTCATGAGCCAATTCCCAATTCCCTAACATTCTCTCTCTCTCTCTCTTTCATATTCATACACACTCACACATACTAGTGGTTTTGTTCCTGAAGAACCTTGACTAATATGCTATTACTGCATTTGATATTCTAGCAATATATTTTCTGAGAGCAAGATGACAAATCCTAACTTATTTATCATGGGGATTAGTTTAGTTACTTGTTTCATGCATAAGATGGCTTTATAATCTCGATAAAGTAAGTTGTAATACAATCCATGGTATATAGAAGGTGCTCACTTATTTTTTGTTGGTGTTGAACTGAGTTAGAAACCGTACAACACTTCTATTGTAAGAACAACTTTCTACATATAGCATAAATGGTGATGAAGATGGCTTCTCACGGGAGAAGAGCACTTTAAAGGGTATTTAACTTGGAAATTTAGCATAAAGTGTTTGAATAGCAATTGGGTTGTTATCTCCAACTATACTTTCTTTGTTTATATGCTTATTCTCCAGAGAAGATGTTATGTTAGTCATCGTAGTCATCTCTGTATTGATTCTTTGGACAAATATTTATTGAATGCTACTAGGTCACAGGCACTGTTCTACATCCTAAGGAAACAGTGATTGAACAAAGCAAAGTGGAGCTTAAATTCTCATGGCAGAGATAAACAATAAACAAGTAAACAAATAAATAATATAAAACTACTATTAGTACCGTGGAGAAAATAAAGCAGAGTAAGGGAACAGTGAGTGTTTAGGTGAGAGTCAAGCAAAGCCTCCCTACTGAGAACTGATCAGAGAACTGAATGATGAGATAAAGCAAAGATCTGGGGGAAGAAAATTCCAGGTAGAGATAACAGCAAGTGTAAAGATCATGAGGCAGGAACCACCCTGGCTGGTTGAGGAACAGCAAGAAGGCCAATATGCCTGGAGCAGAGTAAACAGGGAAGAGGAAGAAATGAAGTCAGGGAGATAGGAAAGTGCCTGATTTTGTTGACCATGTAAACGTTGGACAGGAGTTTGGATAGAATGGAAATAGGAAAAAATTGTGAGAATCAAACATTTTTGTGGTTGACATCATAGTCTATAACCTCTGGAACAGAGGTTCTTAATCTGGGACGCCACAGCTACACTTCAGGCTTCCAGTCAGCATTTCAGTGGCCTGCCCTTAAATACAAGTCAACAGCCAAGGTCACGGGGCACCTGAGGAAAGACCCCCTCCAGAGAGGCAGAGTTCAAAGCAATGATAGACAAGGAAGAAGACAGTGCAGAAGCAGGAGAAATGCTATTCTGAAAAACCTCATTAGAGTCTTCAGGATGGTAGGGAAGTCCTACTACAGGATTGCAGCAGCCTAGGGCAGAAGGATAGAGGGGTGGCAGAAATGAAGGTTCTAATAAAAAAATTGGAACTGACACATTATCTAATATGTTGCACAATATTGATCAGAGATTCACACTTCTCTAGGAAAGTTTGAGAATGAATTAATTATAAATGCATAAAAAACTAAGCACATGAAAAGACGAGACAAGTATTATCTAGGAAAAAAATTTTAAAGAAAAATATATAAAACTTGGCTCAGTTTCAAACAAAATTTACATACTCATACACACTAAATATTGATTTAATTCCTTTTGGCCTTATAGGAAGTAGCCTGTATTTTGATAACTTTGGCATTGAGCAATTGGGAAAACTGATACTAAATGAAAAATACCAAACTAGTGTAACAATAAAAGAATAATATGGGAAAGTGAACTCTCTGTATGTGTGTGCTGTGTGTGCACGTGTGTGTGTGTGTGTGTGTGTGTGTGTGTGTTCTAGATGGGCTGAGGTTCATAACACCAAAAGAACTAGCTAAAAGAGTTGAAAATTTACTAATTAATGGTGACAATATTTGTGAGAAACATTTGCTATTGTTTATTTTATTTGAACTCTAAGTTGTGCCAAGTTTGTCAAAAATATTTTCTGACAAAATAAAAACCCAGGTTCATGGGCCAAGCCACCTGAAAACTAGCTAAGGTAGTCACTGTGTGCTCTTACCTGGGAGTTCTAAGAGCATCAGTAAGCAGAGAGACTACAGATCTGTATTTTTTATAAAAAGATAGGCCCTTAAAAGAAAAATTGTTTTAAAAAGTACAGCATCCACAAAATTGATCAATCATTGACAGCTGCCAACAGCTCAAGGTGAGGAAGGACCAACTACTACGAGACTCCATGAAAAGCAAATCTTGCCTGTAGATTGGAAGAGTTTTTTTAACCTCAAACGTTTGACTGAGGTACTTGATAGAAATTTCAGGGTTTATTTATGAAACAAAAACTTGAGTGGATATTGAAATGTAGTGGGTTGAATGGAAGATCCCAAAATGATAGGTCCATGACCTAATCCCCAGAATCGGTGAATGTTACCTTATTTGGAAAAAGACTTTTTGTAGATGTGATTAAGTTAAGGATCTTGAGATGAGGAAATCAATGTAAATTATCCAAGCAGGCCCAAAATTTAGTGACGAGACACACAGAGAAGAGAGCAGACACGGAGGAGAAGGTGAGGTGAGCAAGGTGGCAGAGGTGGGAGCGACGTGGCCATAAGCCGAGGAATGCCAACAACCACCAGAAGCTGAAAGAGGCAAGGAAGGATTCTCCCCTAGAGCCTTCACATAGAGTGCAGTCCCGCCAACACCTTGATTTTGGACTTCTGGCCTCCAAAACTGTGAGAGAATAAATTTATGTTATTTTAAGCTATTATTTTAAGCTATCATTGTGGTGATTTGTTAGGGTAGCCACTGGAAATTATAAAGTGGCTACTGTTAGTTTCCAGTGGGTACCCTACCAAAGATTACATTTAAGGTACATAAGAGATTATACATCAAAAAATGAATATTAAGAGTGGAAAGGCAATCATACACATACACATATATTTGGGATGGGCAGTGGAGAAGCAGGCTTTAAACATGCCTGTGATAATCCTTCAAAGCCTTAAGGTATATATTAACATACTTCCACTCTTCTTTTCAGTTGACTAGCTTCTGTGGTTTTTTCATTTTAGGCAAAAACGTACATAGATATTGACATATAGATAATAGACATAAGCAGATTTATATCAGCATACAATACATTTACAATGGTTGATTCTTAACATTTTCAGAGATCTCTACTTCAAATGCACCACCACCACCTTGCTCCTCTTCATCTATCTCTATGTGGGTTTGGGTTTTTTTGTTCATTTTTTTTTTTTAAGATAAGGCTAAAACAAACCTGATAAGTCACACTCACTAACATTTTAGTGGTGATATTTTTCAGGAGGGATTTGAATTTTATTAAGGGACTATTGTCAAAGAAAAAAGAAATCTCTTTATTGTTTTGTGGGGTCTTTTGTTTATTTGTCTGTTTCATATTTCAACTTTGAAAGGGCAGAAATTCAGGTCTTCAGAGACAGAGCCACCCTCACGTTACAGTAACATGGAGGCTTTGTTCCAGTTTTCCTACTGCTGCAGTTGGTATTTTAAGAAAGACCTGAGGTTCATATATGTAAACACAATTCGTAATTCTTCTCTTAGCATCAAGTCAAAACAGCTGAAAAATGCCTGGCTTTCCTTCTCCAGACTCCAAGCCCCAAATCCCCATTCAATCTATAACCCCTTTTTTGTTTCTCTTTCTCTCTTCAAGATTAAAGTTCGCCTTTGGTGTTCACGCTTTCTTTACCATATTTCATGTATATAGACATCAACATGTGGTTGGGTCTATGTGAGGAAGCACTCTACCAAGAACGGTGTGGGTTCCACACTGTCTAGAGAGGATCCAAGTGGAAAAATCTGCTTGTGCACTGAGTTTGTCAGATAAACTCTCCTAGGTGGCTACCTGGTCATCATGCACACTCTGGGTTCCTTTAGGTTGGTGCAAGCTATGGTGAGTAAATATATAATCGGAGCAAGGAAACAGAAGTAAGATATGTTTTACTTCCCTGAGTCAATGCCAAGTACTTCCCTAAGTAAATGCTTTTAGGAAGAGATCCAACATTATATAACTATAATGTTAAATCTAGTAAATAGGAAAGAAAAATATACAGCCTATGAAAATTAATTAGTTTTTAAATGGGAGGCTAAAAGTTCACCCCCCATTCATTTCTGTTGAACTTCTAAACAATTAAACTTCACATGCATAATTGACAGCAAAAATTGTTGAAAAGTAAGAAACACTATCAAGAATATTAATATATCTCTACTTCGTTCAAAATCTTAGTAATATAAGTGTGCTTGGTTAATCTTGTAAAGATTTTATAAGATGAGAATTAGGCCCAATGTGCCTATTTTCTAAATCCTACTGACAAAGCTGAATTCAGCTCATTTACTTCCCCATGAATTATTGGATCACGAGTTAAACATATTTATTGAAATATTTTAATAGTGAGTTTAAAGACATTTATAATTAAAAGGAAAATGTAGGTGTTAGTAACCTCTCCTCCTCCTCCTTTTAAAAATTTCTTCCGGGCTTCCCTGGTGGCGCAGTGGTTGAGAGTCCGCCTGCCGATGCGGGGGACGCGGGTTCGTGCCCCGGTCCGGGAGGATCCCGCATGCCGCGGAGCGGCTGGGCCCGTGAGCCATGGCCGCTGAGCCTGTGCGTCCGGAGCCTGTGCTCCGCAACGGGAGAGGCCACAGCGGTGAGAGGCCCGCGTACCGAAAAAAAAAAAAAAAATTTCTTCCATGTGGAAATAGAAAAAAAAAAGAAACCGTAACTTTAAGCAATTATAATAAATTAGCATAGTTCATGATTAGAGTAGCCTTCTGATTGATTATATGTTTTGAACTTAATTTCATCATCTTTTTTTTACAAGTACACACGTGCTGTGAGATAACAATCTTCATTTCTGCTTGCTTCTAAAATCTATTATCTTCTGATGTTGTATAAGCCATCTCAATTTTGATCCATGATGATTAAGAAGATACATAGAATCCACTTAATCTATCACCTTTTAAAAAATTCTAACCGTGGCCTGCCAAGAGTAGCCTTGGAGTTCAGAGGCTGATACAAACTCTTCTTTACTATTTCCTTAGGACACACTTCAGTCAATGCCAATTTCACCTTCCTGGAGTGACCAGAAGGCTTGTCCCTCCCTGAGCCTTTCTCCTTCATTTTCTATTAGATTTCCTCCAGGTATTGGCCTTGACCTCTGCTCTTGAGCTTACAAAGTCCATCAAAGTTTCCTGCCCTGGAACTTACTATCTCAAGTCCCCTCTTACTTCAAATCCTCCCCCATCGTATCATAAGCTGTTTGAGGACATGGACTTTACATATTCTTCTCCAAATCCCCAATTCCTACAATTGCGCTTGGCACACAATAGATATTTAATAAACATATGTTCAGTGAATAAATTCTCACAGGCATTTTTAGAGTAACTAAAAGAACTTTCTCCTGCTAATATTGATCACTTTGCTTAAAGACCACAGGGAACCTAAATGGAAAAGACAAAGAAGGTGAAGAAAACAGAAAATCCCATCCTACTAGAATAATAAACCACTCCTGGAAAGGGAGCCATCGGCCAGCATCTGGGAAGATAGAATGGGTGCTAATTGGGTGTGGGCATGTTGATTGATCACA
This sequence comes from Neophocaena asiaeorientalis asiaeorientalis, assembly GCF_003031525.2. NCBI lineage: Eukaryota > Metazoa > Chordata > Mammalia > Artiodactyla > Phocoenidae > Neophocaena > Neophocaena asiaeorientalis. The sequence goes on from NW_020174561.1 coordinate 4,648,505, forward strand.
TCTACACCACAAACCAAGATGAAGTTACATATCTGAAAACAGAACTCAGTGGAAAATGCATTAGGGTATGAGCATTTGGAAAAGAAAATTGACAGACATGAGATGAATAGCCTTTCAAAAAGATGGCATCACTATCAGAGGCCATGTGGCTGCTACAGAGATTAGGCCAAGATATTATCCTAGTCAAGTAATAAAGAAGCCACATCACAGAAAGGTGAGCTCACATTGATTTCCAACTATTGCAGTCTTCCTAAACAGGGGCTCCTTCTCTTCCTAGGCTCTGAATTAGTTTACATTTAGGAAAAATATTTTGGTAGTGGGAGGGAGAAATCACTAAAACTATCCTTTGCATTATAAGTTGTGGAGAAGTATTTGAACAGTGTTATACAAAAACAGTCTTTCTCCCAGTTCATCAAATTCATTTCACCTCAAGGACGCTCACTGGTACATGGAAAGGAAATATGATATATAGAAGGGAATCTGGCCAATGGGGTGATTTGCTTAGTAGTCTGTTGGTAATTGAAAGGGTAGTTCAGGTGACTGCAGTCTGATGTTGATGGATGGGCTTCAGAAGGTCCCTATACCTTCTGAAATGATAGGCATATCAAAAAGGACAAATCTCTATTTTGAACCATAACTTCCTTCTAAGGAACTTGAATCTGTCAAAGGGAACCACGAGGTCTCAGAAAATGCTTGATGCTGCTTACAGAGCAGGTGGCCCCTTCGTTGGGCTAAGCACCTGGATTCTTTCTTTCAATATTTTTTTGGGGGAAAAAGATCCATGGTTTTCATCAGATACGTATCTGTACACAGAGGCAAAGAAATTGAGAAGGAAAGGAACTAAGAGGAAATTTTTTTTTAATAAGTAATATTGAATATTTCTGGACTCTCTTGGTATTTTTTGTTTTTTAAATCTCCGTGTGTCTCTTTTTTTTAATAACAGACAGATCAACATCTCCAGGAAATTAAGATTCTTTTTTGGCATTTCCTCTTTTTCTTCTTTCTAGATATTTGTGCTTTGACATCGCTGCAAAGATCTTTTCAAAGCCAAGATGACTCATTCCTTTCCTTGAATTTTTCAATTTTGAAAGACAAATTCTCAGCCTTTTCTTTTTGAAACTCACCTCACAAATTTTCATTAGGGTCTTGGCTCACAAGAAACCCAAGTGGATAACATGTGCTCCTCGAGTGTCAGCAAATGGCTAGTATGTGAGTTTATGAAGGGTTTAAACCTGTCTTAAGCCAATTGGCTCATTACAACTTTTAGATTATTTGTTATAGTTATTGGTTGTTACCAGTAGAGGTAGTTGAAGGTTAATATCTACAAATTTGTCAACAGTGTATAATGAAAGTCAGTCTTGGACCGGAAGTCTGCCATATATACATTTATTAAACAAATGTTTACTAGCAAGTGGGCACGAAACAGGATAAAACCGTTGATACAAACTCTTCTATAAATTCTTTGAAATCCCAGTTCTCTGTACTCTGAAGAGGTTTGAACACAAGTTACATAAGAGGTCCGTGTGATACTGACACAATATTCTGGAGGCAGGAACATTGTAGAGGCAGTAACTTTAGGGATCATCCTTTGGAATACAAATTACTAGAGTCTTATACCTTGTTCATACAATGGGGAGGGAATCTTCTAAAATATTTTTTCTAATACATATATCACAAAGCCACTAATTCTGCCAATGAGTGAACACAGTTTTTAACCTTTGTTGTACTGATTAGCAAAGTCTTTGGCGTTGATGGAAGACAAAGACATCTGTAGCCCTTGTGGTATAGCTGCTTCTGGGGTGCAGCCTTCCTTAAACGCGAAGAGGTAACCCCAAAATTGTGAATTTCTGATTAAGGCACTGACTACTCTAGAGTCGAGCTCAAATTAAAACAAATGTGTCATCAGGTTGTCAAGGCTGAAGTGCTTTACAATAATACACAGATGTCACAGCAGCCACTTAAGCTTTTCCCTCATTCTTGAGACATGCGCACATGACGTCTTCTAAGCTAAAGTGGCTTCTCTGCACCTCATGCAAAGAGCAGCTTTGGGGGAGTTGGGAGATTAGAAGGTTTAGTTGAAGGAAGGTTGCCCAGAGTTAGGGGGCAGTACCACAGCTTCAGAACCAAGAAGAGGAACCTATCGGGGTCCACTCAGCAAGAAGGGCCCTGAATGTTAGCCCTGGCGGCTTAATGTCCAAACAAGTTCACACTGTAACACACCTAGCATGGCTGGTCACCTTCCTCAGAGATTAGCTCCCTTTCTGACTGGCAGTTTCTGGCAACAGAGCTTTCCACCTTCTCTGTCATCTAAAATCATAATCTTGGTACCTTTCCTCTCTGCGTTTTCACATCCATTCCATCCCAATGCCTGTCTGGTATCCCTTTATGGTATTTCCCAAACTACAACATCATTTGTGGGGCCCAGTGCAAAATAAAAATGCAGCACCCCTGTTCGAAAAGCAGAAAAAAAGATACCATGAAAGGAGCTAAGCAGTCTTTCCCTCTCAATCTGTCCTGGTGTTTTTTCATTTGTGATTCAATGAAGCACTCCCTCAACACAGGGTCTCTCAGGGCTTCCCTAGTGTTGCAGTGGTTAAGGATCGCCTGCCATTGCAGGGGACACGGGTTCAAGCCCTGGTCCAGGAAGATCCCAAATGCCACGGAGCAGCTAAGCCTGTGAGCCACAACTACTGAGCCTACGCTCTAGAGCCCATGCTCTGCAACAAGAGAAGCCACCGCAATGAGAAGCCCGTGCACCACAATGAAGAGTAGCCCCCGCTTGCCGCAACTAGAGAAAGCCCGTGTGCAGCAATGAAGACCCAACGCAGCCAAATAAATAAAAACATAGGGTCACTCAATCCCCGCCCCATGACTACTAGCGGCCAGGACCACTGTCCCATTAGCTGCTGGATCACATTCCAGGCCCCAGGTGGGATCAGGAAATCCCCAGTGGACGATGACCCATAAGATTACAACCTGTGTGCCAGGACATGCTTCGTGGCTAGGTGGGAGAGGGACAAGGGCTTGCTCCCAGGGAGTTACCCACTGAATATGTCATGGCCCTGCCAGCTGGGGCTGGGCCTTGGCCTCCAGGCCCCTCTGTGACATGCTGCAGAGCATGCATGGCCATCTGTAACCCTCTCCGTGCCAGCAGGAGGCCCCACTGGGGCAGAGGGTGGCAGTGATCACTAGGCCAGGGCAGGGAAAGGAAGCTGGGCACAGCCAAGGACACCAAGGGTGGGGCGTGAGGCTGGTGGTCGAGAACCCACCCTGGGGAGATGAGGAGGCTTGGGGCGGTGGATAGGATTACTGGGGAACAGTGGCTCCGCACATCCAAAACATGCTTCATTGCCCCATTAGATTTCACTTACAAAACACAGATTGAAAGATAAAATTGTTACGAATTTTAAGACAGTGACCGCAGAGCATTAAACCCCAAGCAGGGTCCTTTTGACCGTGGGGCCCTGTGATGGTTAATTTTATATATGTCCACTTGACTGGGTCACTGGGCGTCCAGCTATTCGGTCAAACATTATTCCGGGTGTTAGTGTGAGAGCATTTTAGGATGATATTAACGTTTAAATCTGTGGACGGAGTAAAGCAGATTGCCCTCTCTAATGTAAGTAGGCTTTATCCAGTAGGTTGAAGTTAGAATAGAACGAAAAGGCTGCCCCTCCTCTGCGTAAAAGAGGATGCATCCTGCATGACTGCCTCCAAAATGGGACATGAGCTTTTTCCTTTTCAGACTCTGCCTGGGTCTTAAACCTGCTGGCCTTGGGACTGGAACTACATTAGTGGCTCTTCCGGGTCCCCAGCTTGCCAGCTCACCCTGCAGATTTGGGGACTTAGCCTCCATAAAAGCATGAGCCAATTACGTATATTAGCCTATTGATTCTGTTTCTGTGGAGAGCCAGACTAATACAGGCTCTACGTGACTGAGCGCTCCCCTGTAAAGCCTACCTTGGGTATCTTCCATACCCTTCAGTTTCTTTTGATTCCCACCTTTGCAAGGTGAGCTCAGAACTTTGTCTCTTCTTGGGATCCCTATGCCAGAGCTCCCAGCTAATCTCTCATTTGGGGTACTTCCCTGTCAGAGTCTCACAAATAAAATCAATCATTGCCACCCTCTTTTAAGAAACATCCCATGGTTCTCCTTTATCATAAACTTCCTTAATTACATTAACACTTTGGGATCTAGCCTCAATGTAAATTTTCCCTCAATATCAGCCATTTGCCCTCATTAATTTTATTTCCTTCATACTTACATTTGGGTACAGGGGTCATTTCCACCACGATACTTTTGCCCATATTTTTCTTCAAGCCTGAAATGAAGCCTACTGCTATTTAAGGCCCAATTTAAGCTATTTTTTCTTTCATATAGCCCATGAGAAATCTACCTAACAGCAGTTTACAATGGACTAACCTTCTTGGATCTCCTGTACTTGACCCCTTCCCTCACCTGTATTTATGCATTTCTTGTATCTACTGTCATAAGCTTTGGCATGTATTTTTCCCACAATGTGACTACAAGTTATTCATAGATGCCATGGTACATGGATCATGTTTCCTAGGATGATATTATGTTCCTATTAGGAGCTCAAAAGAATGTTCTTGAAAGAATGAATGGATGAGTTAATTATTGCTCATTGTAGTAGCTTGAATGGTGCCCCCCCAAAAGATATATCCACATCCCAACCCCTGCACTTGTGAAGGTGACCTTATCTGGAAAAAGTTTCTTTGTAAATGTAATTAAGGATCTTGAGATAAGAGCATACTGGATTATCCAGCGGGCCCTAAATCCAAAGACAAGTCCTTTTAAGACACAGAAGAGGAAAAGACACAGAGAGAAGAAGCAAAAGACAGGAGACAATAGACACATTGATTGGAGTGATGCATTCACAAGCCAAGGAATGCCTGAAGCCACTAGAAGCTGGAAGAAGAAAGGACGAATTCCCCCCTAGATCCTTGAGGGAGCACAACCCTGTCAGCCCCTGATTTCAGAATTCTAGCCTCCAGAACTGTGAGATAATGAATTTCTGCTGTTTAAACCACCTAGGTTTTGGTAATTTGTTATGGGCAGCCTTAGGAAACTAACATATCCATCTTTCCCTTGGGCTGTTTGTAGAATTAGTCTCCATTGTATCTGTGTATAATAGTAGAACCATTTTTATCTTAGACACTAACAAGACAATTGCTGTAGGCACCTTGCATATGTACTGTTTGAAATGTTTAAAATCCCGGGTGCAAAATTCCTCAGGCTCTTTCAAAAACTGCCATTCAAATTACATGATTTTTCAAGAATGCTGTCTTACTCTAATAGTCAAAAATGCCTCATGTGTATTCTAAAACCTTTTATTTTGAGATCATTGTAGATTCACATGTACATTCACATGTAGATACCCAGTTGGTAAAATCAAATGGTAACATCTTACAAAATTATAGTGCAATGTCACAACCAGGATATCAACATGGATACAATCCAATGATCTTATTCAGATTTCCCCAATTTTAATTGTACTCATTGGTGTGTGTGTATTTAGTTTATATAATTTGATCGCCTTTATTGGTTCACGTATCCACCACCTCAGTCAAGAAACAAAAGTATTCTTCTGCCACAAGGATCCCTCAGATTGCCCTTTTATAACCATACCCACCTCCTTATGTCCCCACCCCCAACTACCCTTGAGGATAACAGATTGGTGAATCTCAAGAGAATTATGCTGAGTGTAAAAAGTCAATTCCAAAAGGTTATATACCATACGATTCCACTATATAACATTCTTGAAATGATAAAATTACAGAGATGGATAACAGGTTAGTGGTCGCCAGGAGGTGTGTATTCTCTTGAAAGTAAAAGTTATTTAAAATTTCTCAGGGGACTTAAAGTTGTCCTATACAGCAAATTAATTTTTTGATTCAGTAAATATTTAGGGAAATCTTTTGTTCGCCTGACATTATTTTGACACTGGGAATACTCAATCCTTGCCTTGGGAAATGCACTAAAATGTCAAATGAGAAGACTCTCATTATATGGAGTAATGTGTTAAGCCCTTTGGTGGGGAAAACGACCCACCATGTATGAGAGGCTCAAAGAGAGACAGGATATAACTGAACAATAACAACAACAAGCAAACAGACAAACTGTTGATGGAAATAATAAACAATCTATAATAGGAATAGAAAAGAATTTTATTTGAGCCAAACTGAGGGCTATAGCCCAGGAGACACAGATTCAAGAAACACTTGAATTGTGTTCCATCCGACTACAAATTGGAGGAGGTTTATAAAGGCAAAAATCACAAGGTTACAGTTAGTTACATGAGTTATAGTTGGAGCTGGCAAGAAGTAAGAATGCTGGGACTTCCCTGGTGGTCCAGTGGTAAAGAATCCACGTTACAATGCGGGGGACGTGGGTTCGATCCCTGGTCAGGGAACTAAGATCCCACATGCAGCGGGGCAACTAAGCCCACGCAACACAACTACTGAGCTAGAGCCCACGTGCGGCAAACTACAGAGTTCACGCGCCCTGGAGCCTGCACGCCACAACTAGAGAAGAGAAAACCTGCACCCCACAACTAGAGAGAAGCCCGAGCTCCACAACAAAAGATCCCGCATGCCTCAACAAAGATCCCACGTGCCGCAACTAAGACCCGATGCAGCCAAAAATAAATTAAATAAATAAATAAATCTTTAAAAATAAGGTTGCAGCTGGCAGCTGCTAGCAGATATTATTTTGAGAACAGCTGGTGGTGTCCTTGAATTCGATACAGCTTGGAAAATTCAAGTTATCAGTGATGTAGTAACATGTCTGAAACCACAGTGGGCACCTAGCTCTATTATGAATGCCTGAATTGCAGTTATTCTATTTTAGATGCATTCTTTTCTTTAATGGTTAAAGCAGATGGACAATGCATGTTTTACAGACCATAAGAGAAACCGTGCTAGGCAGCATAAAGTTCAAGCCAAATCTTGTATAAGCCAGAATGACTCCCCCATACCTCAGTATGTGAAAATTTCTTCCATCAAAACAAACAAACAAACAAAAAAATGAAAAGGGATGGGATTGAAGAACAGGTACAATGGTGGTTACGTAAGAAATAAGTAAAAGTTCTGTCTCCAGTAAGGAACTGTGAGAAACTGTGAGAGAATTCGGGAGATGAGTTAAGGATGTGAGAGAGTAAATAGTTTAGGTTAAGATACAGGTGCAGACAGTTAATAATAAGCCATGTGGCCTCTGGATTCCTGGAAAAGGGTAAATGCACCAGTGATGAGCTTGACCACTTAGGTCTACCATTGGTGATGGAGAGATGATAGTTCTCCTGGGTTGGATAGAGCCATGAGGTGTCATCTCCTATGAATCAGACAAGCTGTACATAAAGCAGTAGTACAGAAAACAACTAACAACAGAGCCTTACAAAGATGAGTCCCAAGAGTTTTAGGGAGAACCAAACAAAGTAAGGCCGTGCAAAGTTCCAGGACAACTGGCAGTCTGAACTGATAAGCAGATATCTCATCAAAGTTTTGCAGGCAGATCAGAGGGACGGTGGGTGAGGGCATTTAAGAATTCTCTCATTCTTGGGCTTCCCTGGTGGCGCAGTGGTTGAGAGTCCACCTGCCGATGCAGGGGACAGGGGTTCGTGCCCTGGTCCGGGAAGATCCCACATGCTGTGGGGTGGCTGGGCCCGTGAGCCATGGCCGCTGAGCCTGCGCGTCCAGAGCCTGTGCTCCGCAACGGGAGAGGCCACAACAGTGAGAGGCCCACGTACCGCAAAAAAACCCAAAAACCAAAAAACAAGAATTCTCTCATTCTCATATGGCAAATGAGTTTTACCTCCTATACTAAAAACTATACTAAATGTTTTCCACTACTAAAGAAAAAATCCCCAAACTTTGTCAGGGAATTGTTATTGTTTTCATTTAGGGGGTGGAAACTGGCTTGGACAGAGGAAGCAACTTGCCTAAGGTCACCTAGCCGCTAGTGATAGAGCCAGCATCTAAATTCATCTGTCTGACTCCAAATCCAGCCCAACTCTCCCATCTCAATGATTCGGTCAGGGAGGGGTGTCCTGGAGGTACAGAAGAGAAACAGAATTGGGGAAGGTGACATTATTTTGGAATCTATAGACACTGAAGGTTAAATTCCCCACTCCTGGCTTTTTAAAGTCAAGTGAGCAATTTCCCTGGCTTTTGTTTCAGGAATAGAGATGGAAATTTTGAGTATTGGATAGAACTCCACAAAATACCAGATGCTATATTTGAGCAGAACTTCTCTGAGTAAATAAATTACGCTTAAAAATATGTACCAAAACTCAGTGAGACCACAGCAGTTCTACAAGAAACATTTCAAAATAAAAGTGCAAAAAATGAACAGGTTAGGGACTCATAAATATCCTTTCATATTTAATCAGGATACAAGTTCAGAACTCAGATGTGGTATCTTGGTGGGGGGGGTGGTATTGAAGAAACTGCAATAGAAATTGACCTAAAATTAAATGCGGCTCATGAAACGAATTTTAGTAGGTAGACTGATTCCCTTCCCTATCTAGGTCATAGGTATATCAAGGAAAGGCATTTTGCACATACAGCCTTGCACAAGTCATACAGACTATAGGATTTGAAAGTCAATGGCATGGTCTGGGATTCCAGTGTTTCCAACTAATTCTTTGGACAGGTGATATTGAAATGAGTAACATTAGGAAAAAGGTTCAACAGATTTAAGAGTGTATAAAACTACGTGAAAAGAACACACAAAGATGGCAGCAAAGCATGGAATAGGTTTGGTTTTGTTTTATTTTGTTTCGCTACTTGTATGTTTCTTAGACCTGCTGTAATCACATGGGATTTTGGCCTCCTGGAGTGTTGCTGAATTATGTTTAGTGGCCACTAAATCCACTAGAGAACAGGTCTTAATGCAATACTATCCATTGGATGATATTTTGTTACACATATTCCTGTGGCTTGGCCCTTCAAAGCAAACAATGCATTACAATTTAACGTAACTAGAGATCTTAATGTTTAATAAAAATACCACAATCACAGTGAATCCTTTTGTGCTTAGAGAAAAGGGTTCTCACATTCAGTTCTTAATCAAGGACTGAAGTTACAGACTGAAGCAATTATGTTTTAGGAAAATACAAAGTTTGTTCCGTATTTGTTCAGTTGCTTCTTCTCAGAGGATTTTCTGATAGATTTTTCTTTTTTAATGAGATGTGGAAAGAAGTGTTTTTAGATGACTTTATGTGAGGCTTATTCATTCATTTAATTAGAATTAGGGGTGCAGCCACATTTTCCCATTTGCTCTGTAGCAGTAAAAAAAAAAAATTTTTTTCTCCCAAGGTCTGAGAAATATATATTTTAAAATACCTCATAGACTATGTGAGTATTGTGTACATGCAAGATGTGTGTTGTTTCTGTGTGTGTGTGTGTGTGTGTGTGTGTGTGTGTGTGTGTATTTAGGCTGATCTCTGGCTTCTGTATCTTTGCTTGGCATTACAAACAGGTAACATTGCCATATAAGACTTCAAAAAGTATTTTTTAGATTATGATGCTGAGTCAGACATTTTTCTAGCCAGTAATGTTTTATAAAACAGAATAATAAACTATTCTTCTGAAGAAACCACTAGTAATCTTAATAATTGTTTATAATACACACTCGTACTTACTTTCAGGGAAAGGGAAGTTTCTTTGCAGTCATGATTACAATACATATTTTAGATGTGGGTTACCATATTCAGTATATTATTTAATATGATTTATAACCAAGACAAAAATGCCAAATTTTCCCACACTGAAAGATCTATTAAAAGATCTAATCCAAACCAGAATTTCCTAGGGAGTAGCAAAAAGATATCATTAAAAAAAAATCCAAAATTTTATGGTCTCTATAATTTTCTTGTATGTTGCTAGAAAAGCAGTAATAGATGGAAAACTAGAGTACTTCTTTACGTAAAAATACATTTGTTATGATGATTTCATTGTATCTTACATATGTTTCATGGTAAATTAAACCACTTATTTTCTATAGACTGTGTTACTTATGGACCAAATACAGTGTCATGAAATCTGTGGGCTTGCTAGTTTTTTGGTTTTTTTTTTTTTTTGCGGAACGCGGGCCTCTCACTGTTGTGGCCTCTCTCGTTGCGGAGCACAGGCTTCGGATGCACAGGCCCAGTGGCCATGGCTCACGGGCCCAGCCACTCCACGGCATGTGGGATCTTCCCAGACCGGGGCACGAACCCATGTCCCCTACATCGGCAGGCGGACTCTCAACCACTGCTCCACCAGGGAAGCCCTTAGCTAGTTTTTTAAACGATACTATTTTGCTTATCTGAGGTATCTAGAGTAGTCAAACTCATAGAAATGGAATGCAGAAGGGCTGCAATGGATTGGAGAGACAGGAGGATGAGGAGTTATTGCTTAATGGGTCCAGAGTTTCATTTCTTCGAGATGAAGAGTTCTGGAGGTGGGAGGTAGTGCTGATTGCACAACAATGTGAATGTACTTATCCGCAGACTGTACACTTAAAAACAGTTAAAATGGTAAAATTTTATGTTAAAATGGTATATGTATCTAAGGAAAGGAAAGGAGGGGAGTTTAGGGTGAGGCATTTAGGCAAAAGTCCATCTGACTCATTCAACACAGGCTGAGAGAAAGAGAAGTCAGGAAATTTGGAGTCTTTACAGAGACAACTAGGATTAAACTTGGCTCAACTGATGACACGTTTAGCTTGGCAGGAAAGGAGTTGGTAGGATGAGAGGGTAACACTGGTGTCCCATGTCTTATACCCATAGGCTGGAGGAAGTTTGAGAGTCCTGAATGCACACTTCTGTAAACATTCTGAACAACAGTTTTTAAGCCACACCTGGGTGTGGTATTTAACTTAGTGTAGGTATCATATTTGACACTTTAACTCTTGTTTTTATTAGTCTACCTCTGTTTCTTCCCTCCCCCTGATATTCTTTAAAAGCTAGGAGAGTTCCTGGCTATCTCTACAAGTTTGACTTTACGATCCAGTATAAGCATGCTTTAATATTTTAATGTCATCCCACTCCTAGGACTGGTCAGCTTGCATTTATGCATGTATGTATGTACGTATTTGTTTATTTATTTTTACTTTGTCTTTTTACAAACCTTTTCTTCCATGTTTCAGTAACTTATCACTACATTAAAAAACTACCAAAAAACTTAGCAATTGAAAACAGCAACAAACAATGATTTCTCGGGCTTCCCTGGTGGTGCGGTGGTTAAGAATCCGCCTGCCAAGGCAGGGGACACGGGTTCAAGCCCTGGTCCAGGAAGATCCCACATGCCGCGGAGCAACTAAGCCCGTGCACCACAACTACTGAGCATGCACTCTAGAGCCCGCGAGCCACAACTACTGAAGCCTGCGCGCCTAGAGCCCATGTTTCGTAGCCACGGCAATGAGAAGCCTGCACACCGCAACGAAGAGGAGCCCCCGCTCGCCGCAACTAGAGAAAGCCTGCGCGCAGTAACCGAGACACAACGCAGCCAAAAATAAATTAAAAAAATAATAAATTAAAAGATACAAAAACAATGATTTCTCAAGATTCTTTGGGCTGGCTGGTTCCCATGTGGTATTGTCTGGGGTCACTCATGTGGTGCACTCAGCAAGGAGCTTAGCTGGGACTGGACTACACAGATGACTTCACTCATCTACTGACTGCGTGGCTGGATGGTATGGGTCTAACTAGGCCTTTCCTCCACTAATGCTTCTTTTGTTGTTGTTGTTTTTTAATTTTATTATTATTATTTTTTTTGGCTGTGTTGGGTCTTCGTTGCTGTGTGTGGGCTTTCTTTAGTTGCAGTGAGCGGGGGCTACTCTTCGTTGTGGTGTGTGGGCTTCTCGTTGCAGTCACTTCTCTTGTTGTGGAGCACGGGCTCTAGGCGTGTGGGCTTCAGTAGTTGTGGCTCGCGGGCTCAGTAGTTGTGGCTCACAGGCTCTAGAGCGCAGGCTCAGTAGTTGTGGTGCACGGGCTTAGTTGCTCTGCGTTGGCCTCTCTTTCTCTCCACGTAGTTTCTTCTCGTTCAGTAACCTGGTCTGAGTTTCTTTATGTGATGACTGGATCCTAAGAAAATGGAAGCTTCAAGGCCCAGAAGTCACACAGCAGCACTTTAGCTGCATTCTGTGGGTCAAAATAAGTCCCAGGGCCAGCCTAGTTTGCAGACGAGGGACACAGACTCTACGTAAAAGTGGCATGAATTTACAGGAATGGGAGGAATGTTGGTGGCTGTATTTGCAGGCAGTCTACTACTCCATATACAGATAACTGATGCCAAATGAAATATTCTGCTTGAGAATGGGTCCAATTAATATTCTGAGGCTTTTCATCAAGTTTAACCTTTAGCAATATTATATAATTTTTATGTGGGAAATAGTATAGTATAAATTATAGTTTTATATAAAACCTTGTACCCATTGAAGAGAGAATTAATTTTCTTTTTAAGTATAGACAAGAGTGAGCTTTGAGGTTTGAATTTTGGGCATGTGGGTTTGAATCTTGGCTCTGCCACATACTAGCAGCAGGATTCTGGACAACTTTCTCTTTCTGTCATGCACTTTTCTTCTCTGTATTTATAGGATTATTGTGAGGATTATATGAGTAAATAAAGTGCTTAGGAAAGAGTCTGGCGCAAAACAAATAATAATAAATATCAGCTTTAAAAATATAAATTATCATTACCTATTATGTAACATAGCAACACTTCTTTGGATTAAGCCTCTTGGAGCTGCAAAGTTTTCTGTAGTCTTACTAAACGCAATCACTAATCCTGACTATTCCTCCTGCCTCCCCACCTCTTGCCAAGTAAAAAGGTAGGTGAAAAAACTGGTTAATTAACAGCTGCTCTAAAGAAGTGATTTACCAACTTTTAAACATTGCAATTCCTATGAAAAAATATAATTTACATTGTAGGCCAGGACACTGTAACCTATTCAACCACACTTAACACTATACAAATATGTCATGAAACAATACTTATCCTCAAGTTGTGCTGTGAACTCTGATGTTTTTTGTTCTATTCTATTTCAGTGAATCAACAACAAAATGTTGGTTGTGACCCACTATTATTAATTTCATTACCTACTGAAGGGTTCTAAGTTACATATTATGGTCATTGGATATTCAACACACTTTCAGTCCAGAAATTGTTTCAAGTGTGGTGCTATAAGAATATAGCATATGTCATTTTCATACAGGCCAATTTGGTTATGGAGCAAAAATCTTTTTTCACAAATATGGCCTGACCTCCCTAATCAAGAGGCTTCTAAATTCTTTCAGTGGGACCTGAGGAACTAGGGGAGGCATGGTGACAGTACATGTTGCATTTTGGTATCATAAGAAACAAAGTGCCTTGTTTGTTTGGAGCTAGATGGACTAGGCTGGAATTCCAACTTCACAACTTACTACTTATATGTTTGAACAAGTGATTTAAACTCAACTTTGGAGTCTTGGTTTTTTGATTTGTTAAAGCAAAATACAGATCATATTGACTTCGGTTGAGTTGTGAGCATTAAATGAGAACACATTCCCAAAGGCCCATCAAGGTCCAAGCAAAATAAGGCTCTCAGAATGCATTTATTGCTTCCTCCTCCTACCATGAACACAAACTTCCAAATTCATAGCTATTACTTAAGTTCTGTGTTTTATATTTTTGCAGGAAAGTTAAGACTTGGTAGAAGACTAACTATGGTTAGACCCTATTATTTCTTTAATGCAATTTAATTTCTACAACCATGTGTTGTTCCAACATTCTACCTAATAATAGTTAATGATGAGAGTTATAGTTATTAATTATTCTGGAGTATGTATCGGAATTATGAAATTATTTTGTGTTCTCAAGTTTTGGATAGTGGGACTTGGATTGACTTCTCAATTAACAGCACAATCGTGGGAAAAGGTGTGTACAGGAGAAAAACATTTCTAACTGTCGGGTTCCTAAATAAATGAAACAAAAGTGAGGTGCAAAATACAAGCACTACCTTTCTCCTTGGGTCAGACATTTGGGGTTACCAACGTTCTAGCGCTCCGACAGGTAGTATTTTCACCGTAGGTTAGTTAGCTTTTAAGGAGTCAAAAGGAACTCGCCTACGACCTTACGTTGATATGACCGTCTCGTATACCCTAGCTGGTGGACTTCTAGAATGGGACTGATTACTTTAAAATTTCTTCCTTTAAGGTGGGGATTATGGAAGTGTGGGTCAAGGCGGCGTGTGGTAGGAAGAGACGATACCTATTTGCCCTCTTCTGGGGTGCGGCCGGCCGCCGCCCCAGCGGCTCCCACGTGGCAGGTCCCGAAAGCGCAGCGCAGGCGGGGGGGCGGGGCCGCAGGGCCCTCCCTCTCAGCTCTACGGCCCTCGGCCTGCGGGGCGACCGTTCGGTCCTCCACCGCCAGGGGGCGGGCGCGGCTTCCCGGCGGCGGGGCCCATTGGTCGCGGCGGGGAAGCGAGGGAGGCGGCCCAGCGGCTAGCTGGCTTCCTCTTGGCCACTCGCGGGGGTGAGGGGAAGCCGTAGGAACCCGGGAGGAAGCGGAGGAGCGAGCGGGAGGCGGCGGCTCCTGTCGACCTCTGGCAAGACTGACCGCAGGGAGGCCGAAAAGCGGGCACGCGCGGCGGAGAGGCGGGCGGAAGGCCGGTGAGACGCACGGTGAGGCGGACGGAGCCGCGGCCGAGGGCGGGGAGGATGGAGGGAGGCTGGGGGCAGCCGGGCACCCACCTTCACCTTTATCCTCTGCTCACCCCGCGACCGCCGGTCCGGGGTGTGCCCGGGCGTACTCGGGTCGTCGTGGCGCGTCCCGCCGAGGGCAGGGCGCGGCAGGACCAGGGCACCAGAGCGTGGTTGGCCGGGGGTCCGGGCCGCCGCCCCCGCTCGGGCATCCCCAGTACGGCGGCCAGTTCGCGGAGGGCGGGGCAGCCACTGCACCTGGCGCTCCGGCCTGTGACTGGCACCTGGGGCGCGCGTCCGGCTCTGGGGCTCCCGCTCGTGTTGGAAATGGGGGCCGAGTGCTCAAAAGAGGCGGGGATGGAGTTGTAGGTTGCATTTGAACTCTGAGGAGGGCGGTCTTGGCTCGCTTGTAAAGTTTTAGTGTCTTCTAAGTTGGAAGTACTTTTTATTTTTAAAACCTATGTCGGCCCATTGGCATTCGGTGTCATTGATGGATGTGCTGTTCGTTCCTTTTTTTTTTTCTTTTTCTTATTTTTTCCCCATTAGTTTGCCGCTGTCCTCACAGTTTCTACCATATGTTAAGATTTGTGACCCTAGATCTGAATAATGAGTGTTGGACTGACGTTGAGATTAAGATCTCCAGCTGTAATTTTTTGTGTTTTCATCATCCTCTACCTTTTGCTTTTTAAAATTTCGTGTCATACAAAACTATTTAATTGACAGAACCTTTTCTCTGTTTCTTTTTATTTGGCCTAAAAGAATATGAATACAATGATCCTAGATATTAGATTGCTTACTAGGCACTGTGTCAAGTGCTTTCATATGCACATTTATTTCTTACAACCCATAGAGTAGGTCCGTTTGTGTATCTTTCCCAATTTTACTGAGAAATTATGAACTCCCATAGAGGTTGAGGTTGATGCTGACAGTAGATCCCAGACCCCTTGAACTCTTAACCACCTTTCAGGACTAACGGTATGCTGTCACATTTTACAATTTTACGTGTAGGGAAACCTTAATGTTACTCATATAGTGCATCATTGAGTACAGAGGGATCTCCATTTAATTTAGAACATACAAGTTACTAACTCATGCCATTCAGCCAGAGATTGGCAGAATCAGCATCCGGGTTGGTCATATCATTAACTATCTCTTTTTAAAGGCTGCCAGTCTCTTGAGTTCTCTGGCAGTTTACTAATTAAATCACAGGTTTTTTTTTTTTTTTTCCAGTGTATACAGGTGTGAGAAGCTTTGTTTCACAGATTCTGTGTAATGTTTTCTCAGTTCTTTAAAGACTAGCATTTCTTGATAGTAAGAAATAAAACGAGTTTCATGCAGTGATTCTCAACCTGGGGATCTCTCAGAATCACCCATAAATGAGGGTTTTTAAAAAGGATGCAGTCAGCCCCCCCGTCCCCCGCCCCGCCCCCAAATCCCCAATGGAGGGGGCTTCTGTTTAAAAGGGAGTCAAAATAAGACTGAGCACCACTGGGTTAAAGTGACTTTTTAAATAAACTTAATATATGTTACAATTAAAACAGAATTACTAACTAATCTTTTCATAATTAAAGAAGATACGTTAAAAAGGGAAAAGTCACTGGAGAGAGGGTCAGAGGACAAAGAGATTGTTGAATGGTGAAAAGTAGTCCCTGTGGGGAATCATAAGAATGTTATTTTTTTTTACCTCATATTTTAGGTCTTAAATGGGCAGTCTCAGTATTCAACAATTTTTACATTCATTTAGACATATGAGAGTGCCTATATGTGCCAGTAATTATAGGTAAGGTGGATACTGTGAATAAGGCAGCCTGGGCCCTCACAAAGCTAGTGGGTTGGCCAAAAAGTTCGTTCGGGTTTTTCCATAACATCTTATGGAACTCTAAAAGGTTTTGTGAATTTTATTCTGCTCCTAAAATAGAGCCAGCTGATGTTCTCTCAGAGGAGGAAATTGTATTCCACTGCCTCTAAATTTCCACAGTTTACCCCATCAGTATTCTTTTATTGTCTCCTTCATCGGCCTGTTTGTTTGATTCAAGCTATTTTATTACTTACATCTGCCTTATTTATAATCTAATTAATTTTCATCTGTTCATTATTTTTCTAGTCTCTGGTGAGTTTTTAAATTTCCTTTAAAAACTAAATTTAATCCACATAACATAAAATTCACCATTTTAAGTGTACAATTCAGTGGCATTTAGTGCATTCGTAGTATTGTGCAGTCACCACTTCTGTTTAGTTCTACAACGTTTTCATCACCCTAAAAGGGAACCTCATGTTCGTTAAGCAGTTACTCACCGTTCCCCAACCTTTGGCAACCACTAGTCCGCTTTCTCTGTCTACAGATTTATCTATTCTGAATATTCCATGTAAATGGAGTCAAAACAGGTGATCTTTTGTGTCTAGCTTCTTTTACTTAGCATTATGTTTTAGAGGTTCATTCATGTTGTAGCCTGTATCAGTACTTCGTTCCTTTTTATGGCTGAATAATATTCCATGTATAGACACATATTACATTTTGTTTAGTCATTCATCCATTGATGGACCCTGGTGGGTTTTTGTGTGCTAGTGAGAAAAAGTTATGTGGACGTCTGTAGCTACGAGTCTGCATTAATTTTCATCATAAGTTCTGCATGGCTCGTTTAGATAGTACCATGGTTATCAGGTGTACTACTTGACTCTCCATACCGTTCAGCATCTGCAGTTAGTTGATCATTAAATGTGTATTGAAGGACCTGTGCTTGTATCAAAGGACCAAAAAATGAATTTTTTAATTGGTTCAGAAAGTTTTACACTAGAATCTTCTTACTACCAGTTCTTTGCAAATGGCTGCTAACTTGCATCTCCAGGGCCCTTGGGCAGACTCTGTTCCTCCATTTCTTCACATGACAAGTTTGACTGATAGAATTATGTCTGCCCTGGTGCAGTGAAATTCTGCAGACTACTTAAAGACCGTATAAATGAAGTGAATATATAGGGGAATTCTAAAACATTCAGAATAGGAACTTGTAACATCCCATCTAATATAATGTAAAATATTATAGTTACATGAGGAGATGAAGATAGTTTACTAGTTATACTCCTGTAAATTTGTGCCTTTCGTCTCATTTTGTAGCGATTTGTGAACGAGACACTTCTTTATCCTGCTTATGTTCAACTTCGTATAGTTAACATGTAGTTTTGTTTTTGCTGTTGTACTCAACAATGTCTGTTTCTCCCTCCCTTTCTTTCTTTCCATCTACCCATTCATCCATCTTTCTTTCTCCTCTTGGATGGTATAGTGTAGCATTAAAGTAGGTTACATTACAGCTGTTTAATCGACAGTTGTGGAGCTCTGAAGGAGCAGACAGAACAAAATGTCATTTTGTCTTGTTTTCTCTTTTTGGTATGTTTGTACTGTCAGTTACAGAAATCTGATCCCCATTTCATTTCTTCAACTGGATTATGACTTTTTAAGCAAAATTCTGCTTTGGTAGAGAGGAAACTGCAAGAAAATATTGGGACAGTTTTAATTTTGCACTCTGTTGTAACCATTGCAAACAGGAGTTCTCTTTGCTCTGTTCCTCAGCACATTATTTCCAGATTTATTCACTGCCCACCTCTCCCTTCTCACCCCTGCAGGAGACCTGGCCCAGAGTCAGGTTGATTTCCATTCATTGTGAAGGAAAGAATGAAGATTCTTGTCCTGTGAATTTTTTTTTTTTTTTTTTTTTTGCGGTACACGGGCCTCTCACTGCTGTGGCCTCTCCCATTGCGGAGCACAGGCTCCGGACGCGCAGGCTCAGCGGCCATGGCTCACGGGCCCAGCCGCTCCACGGCATGTGGGATCTTACCGGACCGGGGCACGAACCCGTGTCCCCTGCATCGACAGGTGGACTGTCAGCCACTGCACCACCAGGGAAGCCTTTGTCTTGTGAATTTTACCTTTGGGCTTTTTTGGCCTAGATCTGACTTACTCCCCACCACTACCCCAAACTTCTCTGTGTGTTTGGATTGGTGTACTGTTGGGCTGAAGTTCTCACATCTAAGCTGGAATGAGGATCGCCTGGGGAGTTTCGTAACCATGCAGGAGTTTTAATCCTCACTCCACGGGATTCTGGGCTCAGGAGTTTGCCTCGTAAAAAGCCCACTAGTAATTGTGGTGCCCATGGTGTGTGTTATTTTATAGTTAGGAATTCAAAGAACCAGATATGTTTCATTGAATCTAAGATCTTTGTAAGGTACACCATTATTTTATTATTTTTAACCACAAAAATGTGGTTTTGAGCCTCATCCTGATTTAAAACTTGTTAAAATAAGGGAAGTAGTGTTTTTCTTGGAATCAAAATACAGTGTTAGGTACCTGAGAAACCACAAGCTCCTCTTGTTATGGTAAAGGGTTATTACGAAGCTATGGGATAAAAGAATTATAATGTAACAATTCTTTAGACCTTTTACTTTGTAAAATTTGTTTATAATAGAGTTTAATATGTGATGCCTGTACTTGACATAAGTTTGTAACGAAGATTATACTGATGACTTTGTTTTAAAATGCAAGGTAGCTGGATCATAGGGTGTAATGCACTCCAATTTGGCCCCATATTATTTTCATCCTACCCATTCCAGTCTTTCACATGTTGGTATTTCAGATCAGGTAAGAAGTCTTATTTTTAAGCTTCTGTGTACTTCAGCGATTTCCATTTTGTAATCACAGTCCATTAAAATATTTACTTAATGTCACGTTGACATTATTGTGGCTTGATCATTTGATTTCTTTTTTGTCACTTTTTTTCTGTTAGAGAGATCATAGCCCTCATCAGTGCCAGCTAGCCGGTTATATGCATATACACCAGCCACCTACTGTCCTATAATGAGTAGTTTTAGGATGTTGTGGTGGTAATTGGCATCAGCACCAAGTCTGGGTCAGAATAAACCTGAACTTTGCTTGCCATCTTAAATAGAAACACCATGGTGGTACATTGGGTCCTGAATGAGGGAATATCTGTAGATTAGGACAAATCTTTGCTCATCAATGAGAATTCATTGAAGAGCAACCCCTCCTGCTGTGGTATTTCCTTAGTGACATCATTTTGGCAAACAAAATATTTTTGTCAGGAGAAACCTGCTTAACTATGTTAGATTTGGGATGGGGAAAGCTGAATACGTGTCCATTTAGTTTCTAATTACTTCAGGTATTGATATTTACAGAAAACATGGTTAAATGCCTGTTGATCAAGTGAAATATTTCAGAAATCTAATACCAAATTTCTGAAGAGGGAAGACTGTAGGTCTCTAGCAAATTCACATCACAGTGGTGGAAGGAGTTGTCCTCTGGAACTCTCAGTGTAGGGTGAACACTGTTGCAGTAGTTCTGCTTTTAGAGGGTAGTGTGCATGTGGTCTGGCAGGCTTGATTACTTCTCCCTGCACTAGTCACTGGGGCCAAGTCAGGACAGGCAGGGCACTTGCATGATTAGCAGGGCTCTTTGCTAACTGGTTTTTAACTCGAGGGACAGGTTGGGATGACAGTTATAGTTTGTCGTGTCTCATTCTTAAGAGAATGAAGTTTTATCCAGCTGCTGCAGAACAGATGGAAGTTTTCTGAAGTGTTACTCTCTCCAGGCACTGCCAGGAGAAGCAGATAAAAAACAAAGGATAGCAGATTATGCTGGGTAGACAGACTGTGGAGGAAAGCTAAGTGCACCCAGAACATTTTGCGGGGAAGGGTGGGGTGCCTTCTGGTTCATTTGTGCTTTTCCACAGTATGCTTTTAATTCTGTTTCTGAGGCCCAGTTAGATATTAATCCCTTTTTACTGTAATTTCAATGTGTAATTTCAATGTGATGCTATTGTATTAAGAAAATAAGTAATGGTATTAGTTCAGAAAACTTATAAACCCAGGGTTAGATCATTCGTATCCCTCTCTTCTTAAGGTTTTCAATAGAACATTAACGTTTTCTTCTAAAAGATTTATTTATTGGTTCTATAGAGCCATTGTTTAGAAGTTTTTGGTCTGTTGCTCTGCAGTCTCACCTTTTTGAAGGCCACTTTGCAGGAGGTTGGATACATTTACCTTTTCCTCAGTGATCTTTGGAAAAAGTGAATATATTCTTGGCATTATAGAATTATACAGATCTCCTCCTTTCTTTACCAAATACTTTGTTTTTAGCTCCTTTCCTTTTTTTTTTTTTTTGATTTTCTTCTAGTCAAAATGTAAGATTAGTTTAAAAACCTGGGATACTTTTCTAGTTGTTATGTAGACGTCAAAGAATTTCCCTTTCACCATATAGGGTCATACTTACACTTTTAAGTGTCTGACACATGTGTGTTAAAATGGTAGATTTTTAAAACATTCTCTAGGATTCTATATCAGAGTCTCCTACTAGAACTAAAATACTGTTAAGGTAGTAATTGGATTTTTTTTCTGTTGCTTAACAGAAAACACCAAATTCTATTAAATTCACAATATTTATAACACAGTGATAGCAGCTCACATATCATACTGAGTGTTTGAATGTTAAGATTCTTTCAAATGAATGCAGTCTTCTCATCCTCTTCATTTCGTTATTTCAGAAATGTATCCCTCCTGGTGAAGATGTGTGCATAGTGGCATCTGGGGGAGATGGGTACTTGATAGCAGTCTGCACCTACTATAGTGACAGCTTTCTATTAAAGCAAAGATTTCTTAAAACTAAATATTTGGAATTTTAAAAATTGATCAAACATCAGGTGCACAGTTACCCGTTCCCCCTTCTCCCTTTTTAAGCCCATCACAAAAATAATCACTTTTAAAGACTTTAGAAAACAGTTAAGATCTCATCACCATCATTTTACAGTTAATGAAATGGGATATAATAAGATTAATTTTCCCTGTTTTTTTTAATGTCTCCTGGGATCGTTTGGAAAACATTCCTAGATTTATTCCCATCTTTGCTGTAGGTGGACAGCTTCATCTGTAGGAAGGGAAGGACTTCTTTTCTCTTGAAGAGGATCCATTATATTGCTTCTCACGGAGTATATGCTTCTTCCATGAAGAGCAGTTGATTATGAAAATGTATGGTGAACACGTATAGAACACAAAATTCAGCGTTGTCTGATTTGTCCTACTTCTGTACTAGTACTTCTAAGAGGACCCATAGAAGCCTTATGGGAATTGTATAGCCCACAAATAACCCAGCAAGAAATGTTGGAATATTAGAGCATGGTCAGGAAAGTTTTTTATTCCTCTATTTTTAAAGTTTTTAAAATTTAAGTTCATTTTTTATTCCTTTATCTCAGGTTGGCAAATTGTGACCTATGGGTCCACATGGGTCATGAACCAAGACTGGCTTTTATATTTTTAAGTGGTTGGAAAGAAAAAATCAAAAGAAGAAGAATATTTTGTAATGTGAAAATTTTATGAAATTCAAATTTCAGTGTGCATAAGTAAAGTTTTATTATAACACAACTGAGCCCATTTGTTTCCATATTGTGTATGGCTGCTTTTCAGTTATGACTGCAGAGCAGAGTGGTTTGAATAGACACTATATGGTCTACAAAGCTAAAGCATTTACCGTCTGGCCCTTTTACAGAAAGTTGCCAACACTTGCTCTATTTTATTTACATAAATGCAGGTATTTTTTGCAAATAGTTTTCTTTAAATACCATACTTTTGTTTGTAAGCATAACATTAGAAGAACTTTCCCTTGTGACTTGTAGCTGCAGTATTCTTTTGATTTCAGTATTATATCATTTTCCTCTTTAACTGATCTGGGACTGAAAATTTAGTTGCTTACATTTTGATCTTGAGAGGTGGTCTGGGTTCTCCAGAGAAATAGAACCAATAGGAGACTGTCTGTCTGTCTGTCTATCTATCTGAGATCGATAACTATCAGAAGGAATCAGCTCATGCAGTTGTGGAGGCTGAGAAGTCCCAGGGTCTGCAGTTGGCAGGCGGGAGTCCACAGGCCTGAGAGCTGGGAGAAGTCAGTGGTATAAGTTTCAGTCCAAGTCCGAAGGCAGGTGAAGACCAGTGGACCAGCTTGAAGACAGTAGGCAGAAAGAGCAAATGCTGCCCTACTCAGCCTTTTTGTTCTAGTCAGGTCTCCCAATGGATTGGACAATGCTCACTCACTTGGGGAAGGCAAATTGCTTTACTCAGATGTTAATCTCATCCAATAAGACCCTCACAGACACACCCAGAATGTTTAACAAAGTACGGTATCTGGGCACCCAGTGGCCCAGTGGAGTTGACACACATAAATTAGCCGTCACAGGGCCTAAATGTAATTTGAATCTATTTGCTTGCACTTTTACCTTTTTTTCCCCCCTTAGTCCTCTTGAAAAGCCCCAGTTCATATGAATATTAGAATCGTCTGTTGATTGTCAGTTGATTCATTTAAAATTGCTGTCCAGGAGGAAAAATTTTCTTCTACCCTTCTAGGTTCCTCTGCCTGGTCTAAAAATTAAATTAGCATGAAACAGATAAGCAGAAAATCAATAGTTCAATAACATGTATACATGGGGAGGCCCAGGAAAACTGAGTCCTTAAATACTACCTTCCGCTAAAGACTGAAGAGGAGGGATGTAGGGGGTAGTGGTTTGGGACTTCAAAGGGGAGGAAGGCAATTCACGTGGAGATGGAAAAGCAGATGTTTGGTAAATGTTTGCTGGGTCTTGCAGTGGCAATGGGACACCTAGAGGAATTCTAACAAACAGATTTTGCTAGGTTCCTCCCTATCTACACATGTAGTTCATACTACAGTTATCTGTGGTGATAGTTCCCTTCCTGTTACAGACCCTCTATAAATTCTTTAGGCAGCTAAGGGGGAAGGTCAAAGAGTCTTTTGGGCCTTGACTGTTTCCAGCTCAAAATAATTAACACACCAAAGAGACATTTGGGGTTGCAAATTTTGTTTCCTTACATTGCTGTTCAGCCAGCACTGAGTTAAAAGTGGATTGAATGGAGTGTATTTTTGGAGTATAATTGGTAGTATTTTCTTCTGGCTTAATTAAGTTGTCGTTTGTTAATATTAAATGTATCAGTGAGTGTGTCTGTATACTTCATTTTCCTTTGTCCTTTCTGTCTTGGACGAGTGTTCTTTTTTTTTCTTTTTAAATAACTGCAACCTTTAAAGGCAGTAATACAGTTATTGGATTAAGAGACCCCAGGAGGCAAGGCAGGTGATGTTTCTGGAAGACAGATACGGAGTACAAAAAGGGGGCGGAGTAGAGTCATGCGACGATCATCGTAAAAATACAGTACGTTATATACATATTTGCACCATCAGCTTTCAACTCTGAAATAGTATCTACACTATTGTTAACAATCCTGGTTGGAGAACAGTTTTTCTTTCAAAGCTCGGCCTGATGGCAAATGAAAATTTTGGGTGAATTCATAGTCCCATGAGGTTCTTAGGCTGCTTAGTCCAAGAGGAGGGTTCCAGCTTCTATTTCATCCATTTTAATTTCATTTTAATTTCAGTATTAAAAAATATTTAAATTTGCTTTTACAAAAGAAAATTCTCAAAGGAGGGGAAAAAAAAACCCAACCATGGCCACGCTGTGTATTCTTTCTTATTTTACAGACACTAAGGGCTGCAGCCCTCTGCTTCAAGGCCAGCACTGGTGGCTGAAGAAAAATCTCACTAATGATTATTTAAAACAAAACAAAACAAAGCAAAAAGACACAAAGACAAACCAAATGGACCTGATCATGGCATACTGACCCTGTGGGACTGCCTCTCCCGCCCTTGCTTCTGACCCCAAACTCAACTGACTATTTCTCTTCTGGGACAGGGCGTTTGGTATTGAACCCTCTTTAACCTCCTACCCCGAGGAGGTGGGAGGGGGAACCCCTTGGCTGGGACACCATGTTTCCTCATTATTTGCAGGAAAGAGTCAGGGCCCTTAAGCCAGGTGTCTGAGGAGGTGGGATGAGGAAAAAGGCGGAGTACCGACACACAGGCTGGAGGGAGCCCAGGCCGCAGAGGCCTCGCCCAGTTCCCCTCAGGCCGCGTCCACGGGGTGGGCCTCCTCTGGGGCTCTGTGGACAGGATGGGGCCTCAGCCAGGGCCCCGGGGGAGGTGGGGGTGCCTGGGCAGGCATCTCTGCTCCCTTCCCGGTTCAGCAGGATGAGAGCAGGACACAGGCTTTGGGCTCCACGCCCCCTACCCACAGTGGGGACAGACGAGTGTTCTAACACACATGCTTAGTCATTTTGACAACCCATCAGAGCCCTAGAGTGGCTAGTTGGCAGCAGGGATTAGCAATTCCCAGAGCAATTTGCAAAAGCCAAATTGATTGACATGGAATTTTGTCAGGAAGCTTCTCAGAGCATGGCAGGGAGCTGCTGGGAAGTGGAAGGGAAGTGGAATTGTTTATAGTATCAGCTTCTTACTTTCCCTTCACATGACCTTGGACAAATCCCTTGACCTCATCTATAATGCCACAGGACTGATGGGAAGATTACATAAAATGAGAATGTGTGTGATGTACTCTGCTGTTTGCATTATTTCCTAGTTTTTGTTAAATGGCAAGACTTTCCCGTCCTGTTTTTATGGCTTCTTTTGTTGATATAGAATGGGCCCTTCTTATTTACCTGATGTAGCTCCAGTCCGCTTCTCAAGGAAGGAATGAAAGTGTCACTTGACCTGTGTTTTTATCTATTGTCCTGAAGTTGATTGATTCTAGGACAATGCCTGTTTATTCAGGCCTGAATTGAACAAAACTTCATGAATCAGACCAACGTAGACAGTTGGGCTAAAGGAAATGTTTAAATTATAAGAAATTCGAAGAAATCCGGTATGTTGATCCGAGACCCTAATTCAGGTTCTCTCTTTCAATCCAGGTTACTTACTAAATTAGCGTTTATCCAGAAGGGTGCTTCCTGGCTCAGGGCAGCAGGATGGCCCTGCTTGCAGTGGGCTCTGATGATCTGGCTGATCTGGCTCGGTCATTGATCTATAAAACACTGAAACTTATTGTTTTGACCTAGACTACACTTTTGGGGGGCAAAATGTATTTTACAAATGTATTTCACAAATGTGCTATTAGGGTTTTTGTTTGTTTGTAATCTGTCTTAAAAACACTCTCCTCCTACCACCCATATTCTTATTTTGGAAATGGCTCTAATTTCTATATCTCTACTTTTTAATTAATATATAAGAACAGTTATAAAATTTTCACCTGTTGCCTCTGAATTAAAGGGCTCTGAGTTTTTAGCAGAGACCTTTTTCCTTGTTTTATTGCTGTGTTCATTTTCTCTGGACCTTTTCTACCTCCCCTTGGTTGTTGGAGGTTCAGTTTGAGGTATATACCACACTCCATTAAGGTGGTTTACTTCCCCCCCCCGTCCCCCAAGATGATTCTATGTAAAGATTTTCTTTGTTTTTAATGTCCTCCTAAGAAGACAAGTTAGGAATGATTTGGAATTAGCATATTGTAAACAGATACTCCTTGATTTGCTCTCAAATATATTCAATACTCTTTCCTTATGCCGATTTACACTCTTGAATCATTAATTTGCTTCTTAAGCAAACTAATTAAAAATGTGTCGTGGCTGAGATTGTATGAGATTTTAATTTAGAGATTTTATTAAATGTTATTCTCTGAGAAATTTAATGGAAAACATGAATTTGGCTAGACCATTGTAGTTACTCATATTGTGGTCTTACTAGTGTTAAGTTTAGAAGCAGGCTGGTTAGGCAGTCCAAACAAGGGGTAGGTACATGAAGCAGTGATTGTAATTGTACAGGTGTGACCTCCTCGGCAGGTAATGGAAACAGTGAAATAGAACATCAGGTGTCTGCTCAACTGCTTATCACTCTCCCCCCAAAAATTATCGCAGGCCATGTTAACAGAAGAGTGATGTTATTTTGGAGTGTTAGCTGGGAGGAAAGGCATATATGTGTGTTTTGAACATAATAATCTTGCTGGAAGTCAAAAGAGGATTTATAGCTCGTTAGGGTTTTCATTTGAGAAGCCAAGATTTTTTTTTTTTCTGCTTTTATGTGGTAACTTGTGGATACTTCAGTATCTCTTGTTTCCTGGATACTTCAGTATCTCTTGTTTCCTTGTAGCGTTTTCCTGGCCTGTGGCTAAGTAACAGTGTTTTTTCCTATTATGTGGAAGGTGTTCAGATAACTAACAAAGGAAATCAATAATGCTCAGTTCAGTACTAGTATAAATATAAATGTTGATATTTTCTTCAGAGTAGATTGAGCAGAAGGAAAGGGAGTTCCCGTAAGAACATTGGTCCTTTTAGATGCTCACTACCTCCACCCCCGATAAATCCTTATTGGTGAATAAGAAAACTGGATGTCTCACTCCCTTTCAGTGTCCTTCAGGAGTCTGCCATTGTTTTTATTTCAATCATTCTGTGCATTACTAGCTCAGACATCAACATTGAAACACCAGTACTAAAATACTGTCTAAAATAAAGAAATATATATTCTTGATTGATGCAATTCATTAATCGAAATTTTCTTTTGACTACCTTTCCTGTACAATAGATTGAGTAGACTGTGGAAGCTGTCTAGCTGAACTCGAGCATGAATTTCCTATCAAACTCGTATACTTGCTTTCCCATTTTCTTTTTAAAATTTCACCTATCTTCAGTTTTTTCTTAGGGGGGAGCACACAAACATGTACGCAGATTTCTTTTTCCAGTATCTATTTCTTGTTATTATTAGAATAATATCAGATTACAGTTTCATTTGATGTATAACATACACTGTCAATAATGATGATTGCTGGAATATTTAAAATTGCAGTTCTATAGGTCTGAATATGTTCTTTCACAAACTTAAATTGAAAACATGAAGAGGAAGAGGACCCCTGGTATTAAGATAAGGTGCCTTTCCTATAAGTGCTTATCATAGTGACACCTGAATTGTGTCATAGGAGTGAGCCCTAGAGCAGGAGCCAGCAGACCTAAATCCTCACCCCATTTCTGCAGGTAATTTGTTCCCTGACTAGATAAGCAGCTTAACCTCTTTGGACCTCAGCTGAAAACTGGTGGTTTGGAACTAAATATCAAAAGTTTGTTACAGATGCATAATCACTGAGAACAGTAAGGCATCATTCTGTCCATGCTTGATGACAAGTTTTCCCTCCATCCTTCAGTTAGGGAGCGGGAGATAGAGCAGTTTTAGACACACCCTCCTCTCCGGAGCTTTTATGGCCCAGTGGAAGGAGACAGGCCCAGTGCTAAGAGCTTTTTCATTAAATGTTAATATTGGTAGAATACTTAGAAATGTCATGACATTTACTTAATTAGTTTGATATATACACTCCAAATCAAACTCAATCTGGGGAAGAATGCTCATTCTAGACCTAATGCTGTTTGCCTTTTCTTTTGATTTTAGGAGCTTATTTAATGAAAAGTGCCATAGACTGAAAAACCAAACATGAGGGTAGCAGGTAAGATACTTAATTCAGTAGAAATAATTTTGCTTTTTGTATAACCTGTTTAGTAATGACTGAATGAGAGGGTAAATAATCATTTTCTATGTTAAGTGTGACTGAATATAACAAACTAAATCATTATTTAGCCTTTTTACTTTTTTAGGTAGTTGGCAAATCATAAATTGGACGTTTAGTGGGTTCTACATAAGTTTTTGGGGGACACTTCTGTTGAAATTATTTATGCTAAATATTTTAAGTTATGATTTTTAATGTTTACGTCCTTATACATTAAGCTTGTTTGCCTAATAATATAAAAATATAAATATATATATGTATAATGTTCATATAAAGAACGATTTTGACAACTTAGGGAGGCTGATTTTTATTTTTGCTAAGTTGTAGCTTGTTGAGAAAAATGAATTGTGAACTTTAAAAGCTTAAATCTTTCCTATGTGTGTACATAAATTGAAACTAGTGTACATGAAGAATTCAGTAAAATGTGTTTTGCGTAAATGACTGTTGTATTTGCTAGGTCAGGTTTAGCCTGCATAAGTGAGGTTATGTGTAAGGACATCTGTTCCTTAGGCAGCATACTGAGGAAATTTAAAAATACCATTTGGTGTTCATAGTATTAAGGTAGTTACCTTTATCAAAAGACAGATCCATAAATAACAGGAGAGGCTGAGACCTCTTCCTAACTATAGTGAAAACAAGTGTGATCCCTCCACCCTGCCCCTCTAGCACAGCCACTGTGTAGAGGAAATGCACACTTTACATAGAAATTTCTACTAAGTAGTGTGTGTCCATCATAGGAGACAGCTTGTCATTTCTCAAAATCAAGATAGTCATTCTTTTAATTATCATCTCACCAGTAAAAAAAAAATATTCTTATGGGGGCGTCTCTAAAGGCATGGTTCTAAAAGTACGTTACTTATTTAAGCATGGTGATTTGAAATAAAGCAAGTTTCTCTTTCTCATGTAATTCTACATTCATTCTAGTTGAAATTAACTTTGTCATCTAATCCATTTCTCTGATTTTGACTATTGATACCAAGGTTAATTGATGAGTAATTATTCACTGAGTGCTGATGTTATATTTGACACTGTTCTTAGTATAGGTCTCAAGGGGACTGTCTTTAATGAAGGAATAAGGAAGATTAGCTATTAGTTTATTGATTGTAGACTAATTAATCTCTTCTAATTAAAAAAAAAAATCCTGGTTGCTTTGAAATATCCTTATAGCCGTTATTCTTACAGTGAGGCATTAATATCTCAAGTTTATGCTTTTTGGTTTGTGAAAAATAGGGACACACTCAGATTAGTACAGTCCATGGCTGGAAGTAGGAGGGAATCAATTCATGGGTGGAATGGGAACTGTGGTGTATTGTGGGTAAGCCCCTCCCAGTCCAGAAGTGGATGGTGACAGCTCTGGAGGAGCCCCTCTGCAACAGGAGGTCCAGAACCCTACCGTTATGGAGGCTGTGCTGGTCTTCACCCGCCTGCCCCTCTCAGGGACCTTCTGCTTGTTCTATCACCAGTTAGTTTCTCCGCCTCTAAATTCTCTGTCTCTTAGAGCTTTTGTTTCCTCCTGCTTCCTTTGATGGTTTCTTATACTTCAATAGGTCTTGGTTTAAAACTAAATTCTGCTGCTGACTAGTTTTGTGACCTTAGGCAAGTGATCTAAATCTTTGACCTTGTTTTCCTTATTTGTAAAATGAAAAGAGTATCTTGAAAGGCTGTGCAAATGAAGTTCTGCTAATAAGGCACTTAGATCTGTAGTAGGCACTCACTAAATGGTGTGTGTATATTTTATGTACATGTATGTATATGTAAATATGATGTATATTGTTTAGTGTAGGCTTAGGTTTAGCTTGGTATTGAATTTAGTCCAGAACTTTTGTGTATTATAAACTTGGTATCTTAATCACTGTAATATTTCAGTCTTGAACAATGAAGGTTTGGTACATCTGCTTTAAGGGACAGGGAAAGATTACTTGCACACGCCCATGCTTGCTAGAAAATGAGATGTTAAGCATGTCATGTGACGTATAATCTTCCAGCCCTTGGTCTTAAATGATCCAGAAGGAATATGCCACCTGTTAACCTTTAGCAAACACTTGTTTAGAGTGTTACTGTGTATCAATACAAGGCACTCTACTAGATCCTGTGGGGGAAGAGTTCAAAGCCTAATGGAATTTTACTCGCTTCTGTGCTGAAAATGTAGATGACTTGTAGTCACTCTTTTTTTTTCTTTTTATTCAAACAGAAAGTCACAAAAATTATAATCATCCTCATCAGTTCACTCAGTCCCATGTAATTAATATTTTTTTATCTTGATCTTTTGTTAGCACTTTTATGAATTCATCAGTTTTCCATTAGAGTTCTGAAAACGCTTATTCATTCAGTTCAGCAGTATAGTCAGTTTCCAGAAACCCTTACTTGTCAGTCTTTTGCATGAAAACAGGAAGCAGTTTTGGAAGGGGGAGAAGGTACAAAACAGGAGGCGGGGTGGGAATTGATTGGTTTAGTAGTTAGGCTTCCTCCTTGCCATCTCATTTCTATATTTATAGAGCGTTTCTAAATAAAAATGAGTAGCTCTGAGAATCTCCTGCTTCTCAGCATCGTCAGCCCTTCTGAGCATCATCAGTTCATTCATTTCCCATCCCCGTAAGGATACAGTCCCAGTCTCTACGTTGATGAAATTAGGATGAACACAGTTCTTTTTTGCTTTTCCTTATCCGGTAAGTTGAGTTTTGGTAGTTTCCCTGAAGAATGTGGTAATTTGATAGTAGTGGAGAACCTTACAAAGCACTGGGCTCTGTCAGGATCCCTGGATTCCTGTCCTTGTGCTGCCGCTAAGATATCTGTAATCTTGGGCAGTTGCCTCACTTGTGGGCTTTTGTTTCCTTAAGTAAGGATAGTGAAATGACTGCTGATCTTTTAGATCAATTTAAATTAAACTTTTGGTAAGAGAGGGGAATGGAGATTATATAGGCAAATATTAATATTGTTTCTGAATAGCCTAATGAGATGGCTCTGAAATTCTAAGAGTAAGAAGATGATGTTTCTTTCCTGTCATTTTTCATGTCCTTTCGTATCTTGTACTTTTTCTTTCCTAGATTTGCTTAGCTGTGGAGAAGAAAGACAAGTGATGATTCACATTAAGCAGTTAATTAATTAGTAGCAGTGCTAATTATTTGTAAGGCACTCAGAAATAATTAAACATACAAAGGTACGGAAGACTAAGAGTCTGTTCACAGAGCTTACCATGTAACCATGTTAAATGTGACAGGTGCCAAATTCAGTCCTCCAGGAGTGGGGAACGCGTGGCTTAAACTTTGGTGTTAAGTATGAGGGGAGATATTTCATTGTTCACCATACCAGGAGCACTTGTGTGCTTCAGGAGATGTGTGGGTTGGTGAGGACAGTAAGCCTGTTACATTTCACTTGAGAACTCATTGCCGAGTGGACATCCTGGTCCGTTGCCTTAGTATCTCTGGAAGGTTCAGTGTTTTTGTATTCTCTCTGTCTTGTATTGCCCTTTATCACTGAAAAGGATTGAGAATGTGTCATCCTGCATACTTGGTGGCGGTGTTCCATTGGCCTTGATACTTTTGTGTAGTCAGCCAGAAGTTGATAGCAGGTCATTTTTTTTCCATGAGAAAACTAAGCAGATGCCTCAGGCAGTCCTGTGTCTAGGTTGCTAGACAATCTCATAATTGTTTGATCAGAAAAATCAATCAAAATAGATTGTTGGTACAGTTTTTGTTGTAACTCAAGTAAAATTAAGATCCAATAGATAAGAAGTAGATATTTGTTAGTCTTAAGAATTTTTTAAATACACTTACGTTTTTCATGGAAATGCATAACTAAAAATTCGATGGGCTCATAAGCTCATGTTGAATTATTTCTGCCCTTTATCTAGGTGCTGCAAAGTTGGTGGTAGCTGTGGCAGTATTTTTACTGACATTCTATGTTATTTCTCAAGTATTTGAAATAAAAATGGATGCAAGTCTAGGAAATCTATTTGGTAAGTTTTGTTTCTTTTTCCCTTCCTTAAATTTTATTTGTGATGAGATTGTCTTTAAATTTTTACCAGTTATCAACATTGAGTTACTCTGCTGTTTAGGCTGTCTAGAAAAGAAAATGAAATTATATTGGTAAGTGTGATTCATTGGAATATTCTAAAATGTACAATAGAAAATCTTACAATTAATTCAATATAAAGCACGAATCTTCTATTCAACATTTTGAATATATTTAATGGGGCCTGTTTTATGCATGCCTACGGACATTATTCATGGCATTCTAAATGCACATGCTAGAAGATATCACACCCTATTTGAGTTGGCTGCTTAAAAACTTGGAACCAAATCTAACCCTCAGTTAGCAAGTGATTAGGAGTCATGATAATGCATTTTAAATACCAGCCATAGAAATCCATCTTGCTTTCCTACCCTTATTTTCCTTCTGCACCATTTTTCCTTTTAGCAATTTATTTGATGCTATGTTGTAAATGTACCACTACGAGCTGCCTTAATTCAGTTTTAAACAAAATCTTTAAGTTGATAAAATAAGTTAACATTTGAAGTGTTTGAATAAGCTTTGGCTGAGCACTGTTTAAAGTATTAAAAAATAACTCATGAAAGGTCAGGCTCTGAAACCTAGAAACAGTATTTTGACCTAGTAGGCAGAAATCGAATGAAACAACTTTGAGATCTCTGGAATAGTTGGTGAGTTTTGCTTTCCGTAAATTAATACAAGACCGAATACATTCCCTCTCACATCTAGTTTCAAGACTCCCTTAAACCAGTGTTTCTCAAACTTCGATGTCAAGGGAATCTTGATAAATGCAGATTCTGATTCAGTGTCTGGGATGGGGCCTGAGAGTCTGCATTTCTAACAAGATCCCAGGTGATGCTGATTTCCCATCCATGGACCATATACTAGGTATCAGGCTTTAGACAGTTCTGGCATGTAGTCCTCAAGTTTCTGTATATTTTCATTTCTGTACATGTTCAGGTGACTTTTCTTACAATGACTACTTAAAAGTACTTCCTTGTTTTGCACTGAATTCTGCCTTTTATTCTCCCAAGTAATTTCAATCCACTGATCTTGCTTTTACCTGCTGGAGCTCTCTTCCACATTAATGATCTGTTAAATAGTTAAGTTGTGGTTATTCTCCTCCATGCCATCTTTTTATAAGTGTTCATCTTATCAAGTTATAAAATCCTCCCTTTGAACCATTCTTCTTAATGCACTGTTTATTTTCCTCCTGTCAGTTTTTTGGCACCCATCTTAAAGTGAAGTATCCAGGATCGAGCGTAGAATAGTTGTTGCAAAGTGTAGTGAGAATTGTCTTGACTTCTCCTGGGCTATGTGCGTCTGTTACTGCAAAGGGCCAACCTGGGGTCCTTTGAGAGCACAGCTGGTTTCAGTTGAAGGATGGGGCACAAAAACATGGAAGGCATTGAGGACTTGTTCAGTGTTGCTGTGGAAACAGTGTGCTGTAGCTAATTCTTCTAAGTAAGGTTGATGGTAAGGGAGACAACTTTGGGGATGGTAGCTTGAGGCAGAAGTAAGTTGAACATTTTTTTCTTTTTTGAAGTAATAGAGAGGTTTTCACTTCTCTATAGGCCGCGGGCAAAGAGTCAGTGAATTACAAATCAATGGGAAGAGATTAAACAGAGAGAAAAGGATGATCCTGGAGAGAAGGGGGCCACGGGACCATTGGTACAAATGAAAAATTACTTTGGGAAAAGGCCCACTGTTTTCAGAGAGAAGAGGCTGGGTGTGGCCACAGTGTTTCCCTGGTTTGGATCATCATCTCCAGTCTGGATGGTTTATTTGGACATTGCAGGGATGTTCTTGGGTCTATTTCTTATCTTTGATATCTGCCTATGTCACCACTGCCAGAGCAATTCTCTTAAAACTCTTGAACCTTTAGTATTTCAGTGGAGAGTAAAATCTGAACTCCCTGCTAGGATGGCACTCAGTCCCCAGCCTGCCTCTGCCTTCCCCACCTGTACTCCCCCACCCTTCCTGCCCTACCCACCCCGCCCCCCGCTGGCTGTGCCCACATGCACGTGATCTACAGACACAAACCCTGTCCTGTCCTTTCCTACCTCAGCCTTCATTCATGCTTCCTCACCCCGCGCATCTTTCTCATCTCCCCTTCATCTGTTAATCCTTCTCATTTTTCAAAACTGCATAAATGCCCCTTCTTGGGAGAAATTGTATTTTAGTCTCCCTCTTTTCCCTGTTAGAATGTTTCTCCTTTTTCTGAACTGTCCATTATAATGCATAGTACTTATATCTCAATTTGGCCTGATTTTATTCTGCCTTACGTTATAGAATTTCTTTTATTCTTTTTCATGTATTCGGCCTCCCTTACTGGAGAATGAATGTTGAGAGCAATAATATCTTAGTGACTCACCCAGCATCTAGCGCTGGGTCCTGTACATAATAAATGCTGATTGAGTGGAAAATGGATATAGGTAATTGAGGATTAGGATTTTTACATGGGGAGGAGGAGTATTTTCAAAGTGGGATTCATTTAAAGCTGTATTAGTTGACAAGCCACTGGTTGTCAGCTATGAACAAACACTGAGCTACTTTAACTAGGATAGTCGTCTTTCTTAATTTTCATTTTGATTTTTCCTAATGTTACGAACGTTCAAGTTTTTATTGTGTATGTTTTAGCTATTTAATTTAGGCATTCTTAGGGCAGATGGTTTATTTTGTTGTCATAACTGAAGTTAGGACAACTGAAGTTATGTTTTGTATCCACAAAACCTTATTGGATTCCAATCTATTGAATTGGTGAAAATTTAATTTGTGTGGTTAGTTTTAATTCTTATTTCAGAATAATTCAGCAAAGATGGAGATATGGTTGTGTTTGCCATTTGTTTAGCATCTAACAAGTTTAACTCAACATTAAGATTGTTTCTATAATCAGTATCTTAGAGGGACCCATGAGATTAACTATAGTTCTTTTGGTGGTGAACTTTTCCCATTTTTCAACTTGTTGATATAATAACTTACTTGATAGTTTATGTAAATTTACATTCAAGTTGATTATATAGTACTGTTTTAGAAAAATACAACATTTCTAGAAAGGAAGAATGAAAAATTTTGCCTGCAATTAGTAGTTGAAATAACCAAAATAGATTCTGATTTTTTTTAAACAATTTTTAACTTTTTAATTTAAGATAATTGTGGATTCACATGCATTTGTAAGAGATAATATGGAGAGATCCTACATACCCTTTACTCAGTTTCTCATTGGTAACGTCTTATAAAGCTACATACAGTGTAGTGTCACACTAGGACATCAACATGGGTACAATCTACCAGTCTTAGTTATGATTGTGGTTTAACATAGTGTTAGTTTTCAATATGGATACTTAACAGCTAGTAAATGTACTGAAAACAGTCCAAAATATTTTTGCAGTAAGTACTTAATATTCTCTTTAGTCGATTTATTTTTACCTTTCAGATTTAAACCACTGAAATGTTATATATATAAATTATTTGAGACATTATTAAAAACTAAAGTACAAAGTAGTTCTATTGAATTTCTTTAACCTGACTTGTTGAAAGACATTCACTGATAAAACCAAATGTTTATTATCGTTTCTTGAAGTGAAAAGCTGAATATATTGAAAGACATTAAGAATTAAAACTATCAAGGTAGTTTGAGAAATGAAAGTTGCAGAAAAGGAGGGATTTTTGTGTTCGTGTGTTGTGCCCAAACTCTACGTGTGGAAAACATCCCGTTTTATTTATGAAAATTTACCTTTTTGGCCTCCAGGTGCTAAAATTCTCAGAACTTCAGGCCAAATAGAGGGCTTTTGCTTGTGATGCATATTGGATAAAATTTGTTTTAATCTGAAAAGTTTTTCACAAGAGGCTTTTTTTTTCCTTTGAGCATCTTCTCCCCTTACTCTTACACAAATTAAATGGAGGTGATGTTATTTCTCAAAAATCTGATGATTAAGAAACATTTACCCCAAATTTTATCCCAGTAAAGTTTTTTAAATTGAGTTGCATTGATTTATTATTTATTTATTAATACCTCTTAAGTTTTCCAGTCAAACCCATTTGACCATTTTAGAAGCTCATCCCTGGTTTTCCTTCTGTCTCCTTTTCCTCAGCCACACTCTTCCTCTGAGTGTTAGTTGATGATTAATGTCTCTAAGATTTCTCTCCTCAGCCCTCTCCTCATTTTATCTCCTCCCTTTGTGTGGCCTCATCATTTGCCAATTTTCCAGTTTATATCTTCATCCCAGGTCTCATTTACAGCTGGCCTCTAGACTTCTGCCTGGGTCTTCTCCAAGTGTCTTAAAATTAACAGGTCCACAGAGAGCTCAGCACCCATTACCACACCCCATCTCCTCACTAGACAACAAACATTTTGAGTGAGAGACAGTGTTTTTGTTCTTTGGCTCATGTAAATGGATAAATGAATGCTTCTAAAGGCAAATGTCTGAGCGGTAAACTTGATTCCTCCCTTTCCATCACCCTTCCATCTGGTGTGTTCCACAGCCTTAGTTGTTCTGAGCCTGTCTACTTTTTTCAAACCCACAGTCACTGCTTTTGTTCAGGTTGCTACCCTTTTTTACCTGGATTACCTTAGCAGCGTCCTTGTCCTTGTGGACTCCTTGTCTCGAGTCTTGAATCCTCTGCAGTCTGTGTTCCACTCTGCAGTCAGAAAGATGGTTCTGAAAGCTCCCTATCCTGCTTCCTGCTCCTGGCAGGACTAGTGGTTTTTATACCTGTGATCATTAGACCTCAGACAGTCCCATTTTGTTGGGGGGGGTGGTGAATATAAGTCTGGGTGCTAGAATGAGATATGGCTTTGAAAACTGGCTCTGCCGATTACTAATTATGCATAGAACAAATCCAGTTGCTAAACCTATCTGTTCTCAGTTTCTTTCTCTTTAAAACAGAGGTGATGGGCAAATCAACAATACATGCAAAAGTACTTGATAGAGTGCCCCACATATGTGAATGAGCTGTTATATTACAATACCCTGTTTTGATCCCACTGTCTTCCCCATATCTGGCTATCATAAGTTGGGTATGCCAGCAGTCCTGATTTGAACAATATTGCTCCGTAAGCATCTTAACATCTGAGCCTGATGATACATGTTTGTTTAGGTCTAAGTGAAATTGAGACTTTCTTTTTTTTTAAAATTAATTTATTTATTTTTGGCTGCATTGGGTCTTCATTGCTGGGCACACGCGGGCTTTCTCTAGTTGCAGAGAGCAGGGGCTACTCTTCGTTGCGGTGCGCGGGCTTCTCATTGTGGTGGCTTCTCTTGTTGCGGAGCACGGGCTCTAGACATGCAGGCTTCAGTAGTTGTGGCGCACGGGCTTAGTTGCTCACGGCATGTGGGATCTTCCCAGACCAGGGCTCGAACCCGTGTCCTCTGCATTGGCAGGCGGATTCTTAACCACTGCGCAACCAGGGAAGTCTCAAGACTTAATAGTCTGCATGCTGCTAATCACTGGTTGCTAGTCACTCTCTGGCTTTCATTTTCTCATTTACAAAAGTGAGAGCATTGGACCGAATGGTCTCGAATTATTTTTCCCTTTTGTGACATAATTAAGGAAAAATGATATAATTAAGAAAATTGAAAGAATGAGCCCCAGCACCCTAATTTACTAATTGATCATTTTTTGTTTCCTTCAAGTCTTTGTCCTTATCCGTGAATATATTTAGTACTCACAGATAAAGTTTGTTTTTGGCTCTATTCCACGCATTAAACTTTTCCCATGTGACTGCATTGCATTTATGACTTCAACAGTGCATAATATTCTGAGTGTTCTGTAGAGTTAATGACCTTCATTTACTTAGTCGTTTTCCTGTTTTTAAACATCTACATATTATTTTCAGCTTTAACATTCTCTTCTCCAGTTTCAGTACTGGTTTTACAGGAAATTCGCAGTTATCTAAAATAGTACAGAACTAAAAACTAAGTGACTATTTATAGTCAAACAGCTGGCAAACATTTATGACACTGCATGCTTATTAGCTAAATCAGGAAATGGCTAGCCACAATACTGTTGATGATCTGAATTGTAATCTCCTGGGCTGGGATCAGATGTTTGTGCTTTTAAAAAACTAAGTGTAGATGTCCAGGTTGACATCTACTGCATTCGGGTTAAGATTTGATCAGAAAATTCTGGCTTCCTTGAACTGATAAATGATAAATGATAAAAACTCCTAGTAATGACCTTTTTTTAAATTATTATTGTACCTAATACATTTCTATTTTAGGGAAATTAAAGCTTCCTACCACCACTATCCCTCTTGTGTGCTTCCCACTCCCCAA
Organism: Neophocaena asiaeorientalis asiaeorientalis; assembly: GCF_003031525.2. Classification (NCBI taxonomy): domain Eukaryota; kingdom Metazoa; phylum Chordata; class Mammalia; order Artiodactyla; family Phocoenidae; genus Neophocaena; species Neophocaena asiaeorientalis. Next base: position 4,686,887 of record NW_020174561.1, read on the forward strand.
ATCTCTTAGCCTAACCTCTGAGATAGATAGGACTTTATATGCATATGTACAGTACACCATACAGCAGCAACAACTTTTAAACACCCTGATAGTCACCAAGTATATATTTAAACTCATTTAAAGGGAAGTTTGAAATACTGTATGATATCACTTATATATGGAATCTAAAAAGAACAAACTCAGAGAAACAGAAAAGAATGCTGGTTACCAGGTGTTGGGAGGGGGCGGAGTTAATGAGGAGACATTGCTCAAAGGGTACAAACTCCCAGTTATAAGATTAACAAGTTTGGGGATTGAATGTACAACATGGTGATTATAAGCTAATAATACTGTCATATACTTGAATGTTGCTGAAAGAGTAGATCTTTAAATGTTCTCACCACAGAAAGGAAGTGGTAAGTATGTAATGGGATAGAGGTGCTAGCTACTATTATTGGGGTGTAGTATTATACCACTATATGTACCGGTATCGTAATCATTTTGCAGTTTTTAAATGCATCATATCAAAGTGTTGTGCACCTAAACTTACACAATTTTATGTGTCAACTGTATCTCGAGAAAGCTGGAAAAAATAAAAAATGAATTTAAAAAAGTTAAGCTTCTAGAGTAACTTTCTGATTGGGATTTAAATTTATAATAACTAAAACTAAACATAAAATGTAAAGGTAAAAACAAAGTACTCTATCAATAATAAAATAATACCCTCCATAATTCCTCTACATAATTGTTTGTAGTGAATTATGTAGCCTAAAGTTACTTTCTCACTTTTTCTCTAAAGTGATATTCGTGTTTTATGTATTGTATACTAAGCAATAATTCAAACACATTTTTATAGGCCTGTTAGCTCCACACATGTTTAAAAGTGATACTTGCCAATAACTTTATTCTTTCTAACGAAGATAACTTTTTTTTCCTTAGCAAGGTCAGCATTGGACTCAGTTGCACGTTGTAAGTATTTCATCTCAATATTTTGCAGATGGTTTATTCTTTTTCTCTTAGGCATATGAGAACCTATATTCAAACAATGGATATAGTTCAATGTGAGCAAAACTGATTTTAGAAATTATTAAGTTTTAAGGAAGCTATTTGGTTGGATAGCTCAATATTTTGGGTATGTATTTATAATGGATATTTTGTTCCATTAGTGTTTTTTAGCTTCAGTATTATAAGTACAGAAAGTGTGTAAAAGAATTCCTAGTTAGGGGATATATGTATATGTGTAGCTGATTCACTTTGTTATAAAGCAGAAACTAACACACCATTTGTAAAGCAATTATACTCCAATAAAGATATTAAAAAAAAAAAAAGAATTCCTAGTTAGAACTAGTATGTGAGCAGATATTCAGTGATGCATCAGGCTTTTTACTGTCCATTATTTTGCATATATGGACTGGAAATGCAAAGTAACAATTCCAGACCTCCCCCATCCTGGTTTTTTTAAATAAGCTTAAAAATAATTAGATAAAATATATTTACCCTCATGAAGATCATGTTACTTGTTCCATTTATGTTAACTGTTAGCTTGGTTCCTAGGAGGTTCCGTTTTGTTTTGTTTTGAAGTTCTTTGAAACTCTCAGGAAAAAAAAAAAAACTAGCATGTAGTTTAAGATATGTATATCTTGGTGTTTTGCATAATGCCCTTTGTGATTTGAGATATGAAACAAACTAAATACAGAGTCTGTTAACATTGTTTTCTTAAAATAAATTTTTTTTCTCTCCAAAGCTACAAAACCTCCCAGATATAAATGTGGGATCTCAAAAGCTTGCCCTGAGAAGCATTTTGCTTTTAAAATGGCAAGTGGAGCAGCTAATGTAGTAGGACCCAAAATCTGCCTGGAAGACAATGTGTAAGTATTTATCAATTTGGAAGTATAACGTGTGCTATTAAATTTTAGCAAATTGAACCTGAGTTTAATGGATCCTTTGACAATGTATTGGGCATGCTTTTACTAAAGAAAAGTGATTTCCATTTCCATTATACAATTTTTCCCCACTCATTTAAGGAGTCTTAAAGTTCTTACATTCCATATTAAGAGTGACATAAGAACATAGCATTTATTCAGCTTCGTGTAAAGATGAGAGATTTCCTCTGAGTAAATTCTCTACATCCCAACTGGTAGTCATAGACACAAGGTGGCTGTTTAATTTTGATTCTTAAGTAATAGGGGAAAAGTTAATTCATTTAAATTAATTAAAAGTTCAGTTCCTCAGTCACACCAGCCACATTTTAAGTGCTAATAGTCACGGACAGCTTGTGCCTACCCAGTTGAACAGCACAGACAGAGGGCATTTCCATCGCTGCAAAGAAGTCCAAATAGGACCGTTTTTGTCAAATAGATAGCACTGCCCTAGATAATGAACACTTTATCTTACAAACCAACATCTTCCATCTTAAATGTTTGAATGCTGCTTGTTGAAGTATGAAATAACCCAGCAATAACCTCTAGTCCATTGTGGCCCAGAACTGCTTGCCACTAAACTGAATGGTTTCCTTTACTGAGGTGCTCTACAAAGTATACTTTTTACGTTTTTTTCAGCCTCCTACCCCAGTGTCCAACTTGATTGTGAAGTTCCTGCCTGTGAAGTTGCAAACCTTACTTTCAGTTGGTTGCTTTTAATCTGGTCTTGCCTGAAAAATTAGATATGTGAGCTTATTTAAGCTTCACATAAAATAATATATGTACCATTAATATGTAGAATAAAGAGTGAGGTAATTTTACAGATAGAAGGAAACGAGGCAGTTTTTCCCAGCATTTTGTGTGTCTTTTCTTTTTAATATAGAAGCGCTAACATTTTTATCCTAACCCCTTTTTCAGTTAACCATGCATAGGTTATTTAGCCTCTTAAAATAACACTTTTCTTATAGATTAAAGGCTTGAGCTAGGTGATCTTAAGGTTCCCTACTCATTTCCTTTTTCCTCATGCTGATGATAATCCATTGTCCTCTGATGTCTCATAATAGTCTTGCTTTACTGAATTGAATTAAAAAGCACTTGGATTTTAGAAGTTAGTAGATTTTGCATTAAATAACATCCTTCGCATTACCTTAGAGTGTTCCCATTCACCATTTTCACCTTTTTCACCTTGTTTGGCTAAAGGGGCCGGAAATTTGATTCTGAATAATAAGCAGAAGTTTTCTTAGAATGCCCAGCCCATGGTAGATTGTCTTTAGACACCTCTGCCCCCTTGAAGTATGAAAGTTTTAATGCAAAGAAGAAGAGATCAAACTCTAATGAAGACTAGCAGGTTCTCTATTCACAGATTAGAACAGGTCAAAAAGAAGAGAGAAGCATATGTATGCAGGCAGTGGAGTCTGGTAAAATAAGTTCGGGCTCAGAGCCAGAGAACTTGGTTCTAGCATAGTGGGCATGTCATGTAGAATTTGTATTTCAGTTCGTTTAACCGTAAAATTGAGACAGGCTACCTATCCATCCTCTTTTCAGGAATCATTCTGCCATTCCCATGAGAGGCTAAATAATTGATGGGATTTTACAGTTTTGCCTCAGGCCCTGAAATCTAGTCCTTGAAGAAGGACTGAATAATTGGCCAGGGATCCCTAGTGGAGAAATAGGGACAATTCACAGTCTAGTACCTTTTCCAGTATATTCTATTTCTGTATTGAAAGTTTTTCCAGGGAATTCCCTGGTGGTCCAATGGTTAGGATGCCGCGCTTCCACTGGCAGGGGGTGCAGGTTTGATCTCTGGTCGGGAAACTAAGATCCTGCATGCTGCGTGGCCAAAAAAAAAATAATAATAATAAAAGCAGATTGATACATGGCATATTCATTTGTAGCCAATGGGTAATTTGAGACATTAAATAGCATGTTTCTAGAAAGTTTTTCCAACAAAAAATGTTAAAGAAAGAGTCTAAGTTTTCTTAGCATCATTCATTCCATTCACTTATTCAACAAATATTTGCTGAGCACAGTCCCTGCTTTCATGGAACATACAGTATAGTAGGGAGATGGATATTTAAGAAGTAAATGCAAATAAATAATTAGAAATTGTGGCACACGCTGCACAGAGCAGCAAAGTGTGAAGAATACTTACTGGGGCAAGTGAGGTGAGGTCCAGGTGTCCAACTTTAGATTGAGTGGGTCAAGGAATAATTTCTCTAAGACAGTGATGTTTAGTCTGAGAACTAAAGGATAAGAAGGAAGACAGCCAGGTGAAGAGTGGGGGAAGACCATTCTAGACAGAAGGAAGAGCATGCTTGAAGGCCCTAAGATGGGACAGAGCTGGAGAGAAGTAAGGGCTAGGCGAGTGGAATTTACAGGCCATGCAGGGAAAGAGATGAGATCTTTTTCTGAGTGTGCTGAGAGGTTGCTGAAGGTTTTCAAACTCTGGCATGTCATCACTTCATTTACATTGAAGAAAATGATCTGACTGCTGGGTAAAATGATTGGAGAAGTAAAAGAGAGCAATCGGAGGGCGATTACCATGGCTGCCATAGCTCTTCAATTCCACTCCCCCCACCCCGCACACAGTTAGCAAGAGACTTTTTCTGCCTGTGTACCCGCTGAAATATGTAAGTGAATACTAAAAATACATAAGTAGAAATTTTAATATTTTCCTACACATGCTCTGAGCATATGCAAACTCATTTTGGAGACTACTAGTCCAGATCATTGCTTCTCAGTGGGGTTGATTTTCTCCCCAGGGGACACTTGTCGAGGTCTGCAAACATTTGGGGACATCAGAGCTGTGGAGGTGCTGCTTATAGAGGCCAGGGATGCTCTTAAACCTCCTACGGTGCACAGGATAGCCCTTCCACACGAATTATCAAGTCCATAATATCATCATAGACTGAGATTTAGAAACCGCAGTACAGATAAAAGATGGTAAGATAGGGTCGTGGTCATGGTTTTAAGGACAAGTGGACGCAGTCAAGATACATCATGGAGAATGAGATGGTTTTCAAGCTTCTCATTAGTTAGAAATAGAAAATCCCGGGTATAAATATCTGGTGTCACACAATACAGGAATTGTAGCTCTTTTTCTTTTGTATTAGAGAACCCATAGAGTTTACTAATATTCAAGATACAGCTTTTATTTCAGGCATTTACTCGTATGATTTCAGTTTATATGAAGTTGATATTAGGAATAATACTTCACCTTTTATTATAATCTTAATGTTTGGTACAGAAATTATATGGCAGACTATTTTGAGGGATTTTTTTTTTCACACTGAGAGGCAAGATAGTGTTTTGGGCTGTGAGGTCCAAAAGGTAAAATCAAGGATACTTTGTAGGTACTTACATAATCATTTAAAATATAAACATTTTAAAAAAGTAAAAACCATTTTAATGTCATGAGTGGTAAAACAGAACAGCCAACCAGCCAGCCGGCTAGTTTTGACCCATGGGCTGTAGTTTGTTAAACCCTTCTCTAAACGAATCATAATAGCTAGAGCACGTTGGAGGTATTTGAAACAGAACTCTGTTCAAAGTTGTAGAATCTATCTATAGATTGTATAATCCTTTTTTTTTAAGCTATTTGCCTGCAGGTGTGGAGCGGTGGTGGGGCGACCTTCATATTCGTTAAGGATAAAAGAAAATATTTCAACTTGTGTTAGTAAGAGGGACTAACCTTTTATACATTTAAAATCTTTAGTGGTTTGTCCTTTCGTGCTGTAGGTTTCCCCTGATAGAATTTAGTTTTTAAAACTTGATAAGCTACTGCCCTCTTGTGGGAAGCCTATGTCATAGTGCTGCTTTGTTGCCTTTATTTCTCTGCTCTCTGATAGACGCAGCCACACACTCCAAATGATCTCTGTTGGAGAAGACGCCGTGACACTTAATTATTACTCTAACAGGTTAATCATAGCTGTGGCTTCTTCATATCAGTGATGGCTACAGCGCATTTCTGAAAGGAGCAGAACAAATGCAACTTGGAGAAGACGCCGTGACAATTATTACTCTAACAGGTTAATCATAGCTGTGGCTTCTTCATATCAGTGATGGCTACAGCGCATTTCTGAAAGGAGCAGAACAAATGCATTTTGAAACTTCCCTCTTATGCAGCAGACTTGTTTGGTTCTTTTATGGCCCACCTTTCACAACTGGTCTTGCACACACATAAAAAAGGCCTGTGTTTTACTAACTACATTTAAGTTTTAGAGAACGAGTGAAATTTTGAAGACAGATATGCGACGAGTATGGGTAAATAGTTAAATGTTACTAAGCTTTTACAAATCAAATTCTTATGCTTTTCCTTTTTTAATGGATCTTGGAGTAGAGTTTTTTTTTTTTTTTTTTAGTTTTGAAAAAATTACAGAAATATCAGGCCATTGCAAAGATAGTACAGAGAGGTCTCATGTGCTCTTTACCCATTTTTCCACGTGGTTGTATCTTATGTATCAATAATTATAGTATAATATCAGAATGGAAATTATCAGTTAGTATAATGTGTGTGTTTAGTTCTATGTCATTTTATCATGTGTAGACTCATGTAACCAGTACAGCAATTAAGATACAGAATTATTCCATCACCACAAAGATCTCTTTCATAACACCCTCTAATAGTCACCTCCACCATCACTGACCCCTGGAAACCACTAATCTTTTTATCATTTCTATCATTTTGATGTTTTCAGAATGTTATATAAACAGAGTCATACAATATGTGACCATTTGAGATTGGATTTTTTTCACTCAGGACAATGCTTTTGAAATACTGGTTCGTATTAATAATTTGCTCCTATTTTATTGCTGACTAATATTCTGTGGTATGGATATACCACAGTTTATCCATCACCTTTTGTCCTCAACCAGACAATTTCAGTGCTTCTAATTTGGGCTGTTATTGATAAAGCTGCTATGAACAGTCATATAGAGATTTTTGAATTTCGAATACATCTTTATTTCTCTGTAATAGAATGCCCAGAAGCTCTGGGTTGTGTGGTAAGTGTAATGTTTAATTTTGTAAGAAACTGCGAAACATCGTCCAGAGTGACTGCTCCATATTACATTCCATCCAGCAGTGCATGAGAGATCCAGTTTCTCTGTATATTTACCTGCATTTGGTATTGTCACTATTTTTTATTTTAGTTCTAATAGGTGTGTAGTGGTATCTCAATTATCTGTCCCTTATGTCTAGTGATGTTGAACATCTTTTAATGTGTTTTTTTCCCACCTGTATATTCTCTTCAGTGAAATATCTATTCATGTCTCTTGTCCATTTTCTAATTGGATTGTTTGGTTTTTTACGGCTGAGTTTTGAGTTCTTTTAATATATTCTAGATATGCATCCTGTTGTCAGATATGTGGTTTGTAACTGTTTTCTTCCAGCCTGTAGCTTGTCTTTTCATTCCACTTACCAGGGTCTTTTGCAGAACCAAAGTTATTAATTTTAATAAAGTCCAATTTATCAATGTTTTTCTTTTATGGGTTATGCTTTATTGTTTGTTTATGGATTGCTGTTATGCCTAAGAACTTTTCAACAAGCCCTAGTTTTCAAAGATTTTTCTCTACATTATCTTCTAAAATTTTTATAGCTTTATGTTTTACATATGAATCTGTGATCCATTCTACATTAAGTTTTGAATGAAGTATGAGATTCACATTAAGGGTCAATTTTTTGGCCTGTGGATATCCACTTGCTTCATTACAGTTTGTTGAAATGACTGTCCTTTCTCCATTGACTTGCTTTTCCTCCTTTGGTAAAAAATAAGTTGGCCATACTTCCACTAGTACATTTCTTTGTTCCACTGGTCCACTTCTTGTTCTCTCTTTGTTCCATTGATCTGTATATCTATTCCTCCACCAACACCACATGCTGTTGATTATACTAGTTATGGAATAAGTCTTGAAATGAGGTAGAATGATGCCTCCAACTTTACTCTTTTTTTTTTTTCCAAAATTGTTTTTAGCTACTTTAGTTTCTTTGCCTTTGTATATGACATTTTAGAATAATCTTGCCTCTATCTACAGAAAACCTTGCAGGGATTTTGTTAGGAATTTTGTTAAACCTATATGTTAATTTATGGAGAATTGACCATCTTTACAATGTTGAATCTTTCAGTCCATGAGTATGACATGTTTCATTTATTTATGTCTTCTTTCATGTCTTTCATCACCATTTTGTGGTTTTCAGCATAAGGTCCTACACATGCTTTATTAGGTTTATACCTAAGCATCCCCCCTTTTATTGAGCAATCATAGATGACATTGTGTTTTTAATTTCAGTTTCCTTGTGTTCGTTAGTATATTGACACCCAATTGATTTTTATATGTTGATCTTGTATCTTGTAATGTTGCTGAATTATTACTTCCAAGAGGTTTTTTTGTTCTTGTTTTTGTAGCTTCCTTGGGATTATCCAAACATGCAGATGACAAACATGCCATCTGCAAATAGGGACAGCTTTATTTTCTTCCTTTCCAATCTATATGCCTTCATTTCCTTTTCTTGGAAGTCGGCTAGGACTTGCAATACTGTGTTGGGTAATAGTGGTGAGAGCAGCCATCCTGGACTTGTTCCCAATTTTAGAGGAAAAGCCTTTAGCCTTTCACCACTGAGTATGATGTTACACAGTAGTTTTTTTGTAGATTTCTTTTTTTTTTTTAATCAGTGTGAGGAAGTTACCCTCTATTACTACTTTTCTGAGACTTTTTATCATGAACGGGTGTGGAATTTTGTCAGATGCATTTTCTGCATTGAGATGATCATGTGATTTTTCTTAAGCCTGTTAATATATAGTGGATTACATTAACTGTTCAAATAATTAACCTTTCATCCTTAGACTAAACCTGACTTAGTCATGGCTTATGATAATTTTTTTAAAATATACTGCTGAATTCCATTTACTAATGTATTGTTAAGGATTTTTGCCTGTACTTTAATGAGGCTTATTGGTTTGTTGTTTTCTTGTAGGTTTTGGTACCATTGTAATACTGGCTTTGTAGAATAAATTGAGAAGTATACCCTTCACTTGTGTTTTTGGAAAGAGTTTGTGTAGAGTTGGTGTTAATTCTTTTTTTAAAAACATTTGGAAGACGTCTCCACTGAAACTCTCTGGGCTTTGGAGATTTTGGGGGTGGGGGGAGTTTATATACAAATTCAATATTTTTCATAGTTATAGGACTATTTAAATGACCTATTTCACAATGGATGAGTTGTGTTAGTTTGTACTAGCTCAGGAATTGGTCCAGTTCATCTAAGTTGTCAAATTTACATGTGTGGAGTTGTTCATAGTATTCCTTTATTATCCTTTTGCTATGTGCAGGGTCTATAGGGACATCCCATTTCATTCTTTTTTTTTTAATTTATTTTTGGCTGCTTTGGGTCTTTGTTGCTGCACACGGGCTCTCTCTAGTTGCGGCAAGTGGGGGCTACTCCATTGCGGTTCACGGCCTTCTCAGTTGCGGTGTGCAGGCCCTAGGGTGCATGGGCTTCAGTAGTTGTGGCGCGCGGCCTCAGTAGTTGTGGCACACGGGCTTAGTTGCTCCATGGCATGTGGGATCTTCCTGGACCAGGGATCGAACCTGTGTTCCCTGCATTGGCAGGCGGATTCTTAACCACTGCGCCACCAGGGAAGTCCCCCATTCATTCTTGATATTGGTGATTTGTGTCTTTTTTTTTCTCTGTCAGTCTTATTAAAGGTTTGTTAATTTTATTGACCTTTTCAAAGAACCAGCTTTTTGTTTCATTGATTTTTTCTCTATTTTTCTCTTTTCAGTTCCGTTGATTTCTGCTCTTTTTAATTTCTTCCCTTCTGCTTTAGGTTTCTTTTTAGTTTTGTGAGATGAGAGCTTAGGTTATTAATTTGAAACTTTCTTTTTAAATGTGAGCACTTAGTGCTATAAATTCCTCAATCTCAGTACTCTTTTAGCTATGCCTCACAAATTTTAATAAGCTGTGTTTTCAATGTGTTTTTTAATTTCACTTCAGACTTCTTTGACCCATAGACTATTTAGACATATATTGCTTAGTTTCCAAGTGTTTGGTGATTTTCCTATTATCTTTGATTTTGATTTCATTGTGGTCAGAGACAAATTTGGTATGAGTTCAGTTCTTTTAAATTTGTTGAGGTTTACTTTATGGCCCACGATATGGTCTATCATAGTATATGCTCCATGGGTTCTTGAAAAGAATGTGTATTTTGCTGTTGTTGGGTAGAACGTTCTTTAAATGTCAATTAGACCATGTTGCTTAATGCTGCTGTTGAGTTTTCTATACCCTTTGTAATTTTCTGTCTATCAGCTGTTGAGAGGGGTATTGACATGTCCAACTGTAATTGTACATCTGTTTCTCCTGTCAGTTCTATCTGAGTTTGCTTCACATATTTTATATCTTGATTGCTTAGTATTTTAATTGATGTTAATATAGCCACTCCTGCTTTCTTTTGTTTAAATAGCTTTATTGAGATACAGCTCATATACCATACAATACATTCATTTAAAGTATACAGCCAGTGGTTTTGAGTGTATTCAGAGATGTGTGCAACCATCACCACAGTCAGTTCTAGAACACTATCATACCTCAGAAAGAAATGCTGTGTCCTTTAGCTATTGCCCTCCTGTTCCATTCCCATCCCATTCTACTCCGTCTCCCCTCCCCTCCAACCAGCCCTAAGTAACCACCAGGTTTACTTTCTGTCTCTATAGATTTACCTATTTTGGAAATTCTATATAGATAGTATTATATAATGTGTAGATTTTTTGTGTGATTAGCTTCTTCACTTAGAATAGTGTTTTCAAAGTTCATCCATGTTATAGCATATATCAGTACTTCATTCCTTTTTATGGCTGAATAATATTTGATTGTACAGATATGTCACATTTTATCCATTCATTAGTTTGTGAACTTCTGGGTTGTTTCTACTTGTTTCTTGTAGACAGCATGTAGTTGGGTCTTATTTTAATCCACTGTGCCGGTTGCTCTTTTCATTTGATATGTTTGGACTATTTATATTTATTATAATTACTGACATGTTAGAACTTAAGCCTGCCATTTTATTCTTTTTTTTGAGAAAATTGTCTTCTCGTATTTGAAAACGTATTACATGATTTGACAAAAACATCACACATATCATTAACAGACAAGGGAAGTTCCAACATATGTCTTTATTGCTCACTGTTTCAGCTTTTTCTTACTTTGTCTTACTCTTTAAATGAAATAGCATCCAACTTTTGTATTAGAATTTTACTCATTCATCACTTGCAACCATAGGTTAAGCACAGATGAGTTATATGAAAATCGTCTAACACATTCTGTGAGAATCAATGGCTAAGTGAAATTTATAATAAAGTATATATTTTATTAGTTGTAAAATGTGTGCTACAGATCCTTTCTGTCAGTAAAATTTATAATAAACTTACGTCATTGGTTGGGAATGTAATTATCCACAATAGGTAAGAGATAGAAACAATCTAAATGTCTGTTGATGGATGGATAAAGAATAGATAGATAGATAGATGGTATCATATACGAATACGGTTGTGTGTGTTCACACATATGCAACTCCCCCCTCTCCACCAACCTCAACCCAACCTCAATGATTGTTAATCATTGAACAGCACATCACTGTGAATTTTTAGAATAGAAGGTACCTACAATTTTAGTTTAATAATTCTAATTCAACAAACTGAACTGATAACAAGCAAATGTTTTATTCATGCCTTCTGTTTCACAGTATTTATTATCTTTATGTCATGGTCTATGAGCTGCTAGTGGTTGATTACTGCAGAATGACATTACAAGTCTCATGGTTAGATGCGGTAATTATATGAATACAGTATTCCTTCTTCTGGGTATTGAGAAATTTTGCCTTGGTAATCACTAAGAGAATGTTCACAATTAAGTTAAATTCTTCTTGCTCTCAGATTATAAAATATTTTAGTAGCATCTCGCTTCTGTTACATGTCACATTGATATTGTAGAAGGTAGAAAAGAGGTTACCCTTGTTTGTTCCCTTGAGGATGGTGCAGACTATGTGCATAATGTCCGCATGTTTGAAGGATTTTCTAAAATGGTATTTCATAACCTGACACACAGAGCAGCAAGAAATAGTCTAGTATTTCAGCACTAATACTTTGTAATATATATTTCTATTCATGAAATCTTATTTAAGAACAGTGCTTTAAAATTATTCAATGTTAGACTGTCTTCTCTGACTTGGTAGAGACCTTTCAGTCTCCACTGCAGTACTAAACAATTGTACGTATATATAACATCCCCAACTTTTTTTTTTTTTGTCATGGATGGCTTTATTTCTTTAATGTATGTTTATGTTCAGTATCTAATTCTAAATTTGTCTTGACTTTCCCCCTTCAGTTTAATGAGTGGTGTTAAGAATAATGTTGGAAGAGGGATCAATGTTGCCTTGGTAAATGGTAAGAATAATTATTTTAGCTTATGAATGTACTCAGTGTATATTCATATGTCCCAAAGTAAAATGCACTCTAATATCAAGAGATCAGGTGAGAAAGAGCCAGGCTTGACATTAAAAGCCCTCCCCACACCCTCCCAGAACACCAACTGTAGGTCGAGACTCTGCATCTCAGTATTTATAGCGTGCTTTCTTGGAAGCATCCAGCTTGCTGTCCAGTGAGTAGAGAACTTCCCACGAGATTGTCAGGAGACAACCAATCTAACATTAAACTGATGAATCCTTGCTGCAGATTTTGGAATCCTAACATAATACAGATGGGCGTGAATGAGGGTTTATAGAATGACAGAGCGTGGTGGACTACTGGATGGGGTGTGGGGCTGAGTGAAGAGTAGGAGTCGATTGTAATTTTTCAGTAGCGTCCACGTTGAGTCCTGAACATCTCGAGTGTTCTTGCAAAATCACATCTGAAAATATGAACCCATGAAGTGAGACTCAGCTGCATACTCGTCTTCTCTTTCTGGGACAGTCACCCTTGTAAATCTATAGGGTGATTATAAACTACAGCCACCTTCTCCAGTTCACAGTGTAGGAAAATATTGTTTACTTCTTTCACAAGAGATACATTTTTGTGTTTCTACTTTCTTCATTTTCTTAGCTATAAAATGTTCTATACATATTTGTCTATTTAATTGATAGCAAAAAATTTTTTTTCAAAGGGAATTATATATAAATTTTTTGAAAGATGGCTTTGACAATAGAAAATAGCATGATTTATTTTTTTTTTTAAAGGTTTATGTATTTTGAGGTAATTTTAAAATAAGGGAAGATGGTAACACATACGGATGAAAAATAGCTAACTTCCAATGATCTACAGTCAACAGTGAACTTCTGTTTGCTACTCTTCAGCTTATAAGATTAGTGAGAAAGTCGTACTCAAAAAACACCCTTTTAGAAAAAATGTTCAGATGCATACAGTTCAAAGTTTAAGTATTTGTCATAATAATTCTTTCTCTGCTAATGAATTCACATCAGTCATTGGATAAGATCATTTGTCTTATATAGTGTAGAGTATATTTCAGTTGCATAATTTGCTGTGAATTCAATCTCTTTCAGGAAAAACAGGAGATCTAATAGACACCAGATATTTTGACATGTGGGGAGGAAGTAAGTATGAATAACATATAAGTGTTCTGTTGCTGGCACTGAATCACATCAATATAATGTAGCCCATTAATGAGAAAATAATGGTACTAATTTTGTGTTAGTTCATTTTATTACTCTTTCTTTTCACTGAATGTCTAGCTGTATTTAAGTGATCAGTCATACTGCATACACTTTGCTTTTTATAAAAATTGTTGGTGATGTGTAATTAAGAGCAATAGTATCACAATCGAGATTTTTAAAAAATCTGAGTCCTACTTTTTGCAGGACAACTAATTCAAAGCTTCGGGCTCTTTTAGGTTTCTGCCTGAAATTTCTAAAAAAAAGAATAAGTAATTTGAAGAAGGACATAACCAGTGTAAGCATTCTTAGCTGACTGAATTGATTTCTTTTCATATGATTTTTCAGTCTCAAAACTAAGTTTATAACCAGGATTATTATTCAAGTAGATGAATATTTGAGAGAAGGAATGGAATTTCCTTTCTGGTTTACTGGACTAAGAACAATCCACAGATGATCTTCCTAAGTTGGAAGTTCCTCAAGGAGCAGGTGGAAGTTAGTCACCAGCATGCAGAGGGAAGGAACCGGCACCTCGAAGAAGGATGTGCCTGAGAGAAGGAAGGCCAGCACTGATTTAGCTTCTGATTCTTTTCTAAGTCGAGGCTCTCCCCTGCACCTCCCCATTCTCATCCACTTTGTATATTCCCTGGAAGCAGCAGTTGTTAGGCTTCCTGAAATTTATCTTGTTTTCAGACCATTCAGCTTTTCTAATATTTCTTCAGCTTGTAATGAGATAATGCATGTATTATTTATTTTTTAAATGAGATCAGAAGAACTTTGCATAGCTGTCAAAACTGTGTAAACTTAAAATGTACCATCAATTTTAGATACTAAAGGCGTAATTGGTTCTACCAAAATTTATTGCGTGGAATAACTCTCATAAAACTATTGTCGAAATCACTCATGTGACCAGCTCTGGTATTTCATCTCAGGTGGATTAACTACTGCTAAAAATACTCCTCAAATTAAGAAGAAGTTGTAAATTACTGCCATTTTTGGATTTAAATCGAAGTGATTTGTTAGCTGCTCTGTTACATTTTTTCTGAATTAAAAATGCTATTATTTTAAGATAGAATTCAGTAGAGAAAATCTTTGGAATCTTTGCTGTGGAAAGAAACTGAGTAGATTTGAAGGAACCCAGTTTTGAAGTAGTATTAGACTTGCGGGCTGTAAGGAAACCTGACGTTGTAAGGAGTTCAAGATGTAGAATGATTTGCAGTACCTGATCAGCCTCTTTGGCATCATCAGTTTATTGTCACTGAAGTGGTGTTTAAGCCCTTCTGAATCTTGATATGCTAGATGAAGCAGGTAAAGACTGCAATATTTACCTTAATTAGTTTGGCTTTTAGTGATAACTAACCTACATTCCTTCCCCTAGTTTATAGTAAGTAGATATGCCCAGAAGTTTCTTTAAATCAGTGTGTGTGTGTATACGGTTGTCCCTTGTATCTGCAGGGGACTGGTTCCAGGACCGTCCACGGATAACCCATAATCTGCATATGCTCAAGTTCCATAATTTGACCTCCGTATCTGCAGTTAGGCATCCGCGGATTCAACCAAGTGTGGGTTATGTGGTACTGTAATACTTATTGAAAAACAATCTGCGTATAAGTGGACTCCTGAGTTCAAACCCCTGTTGTTCAAGGGTCGAATGTATACATATTTATATAATTTTTTTAAATTACAGATCCTTTTAGGCATTAAATAAAAGTTCTCTGTCTTCATTTTTAGAAAAGTATCTGTGCAAACAATTTGCCATGTACTCAGGGAGTCCATGAGCCTTTCTCCTGCTCCCCTAAATTTCTTACTTTAAATCATAAGTCATGCTTTAATATGACTTTGCTATGGTTTTTTCATTTAGCCCCTGGAATATCAGTATAAAAAACGTACAGGATGAATCAGGATTGGGAAATTTTAAGTTGATGGGAAACTTAATTTTTAACCTGTTCGTAAGATTTGTCTTTCTTTTGGTTACTCTACGTTAGAAATTATTGATTTACAAGAACTTCGTTTTTATATTACTAACTTTTAAGAGATTATCATGGTGTTTACTCAGTCATTTAAAAAAAAACCCAAAAAACCAACCCTCAACCCTTTCTTTTTTTTCAGATGTGGCCCCATTTATTGAGTTTCTGAAGGCCATACAAGATGGAACAATAGTCTTAATGGGAACATATGATGATGGAGCAACCAAGTATGTAAACTTAAAAATTTATGCAACTTTTCAGTTATAATTTATAATAATATAAGAAATACATTTTCAATGAAAACATTTATAATACAGAGCAAAGTAATCCAACTTTCAGATGAACACCATTAACATTTCTTTATTTTGCCTTCTTCTTTCTTGTATTTATTGTGATACAGTGTTGTGAAGTTAGAATCACGTTGTACATGAAGTTTGTTATACTCATTTATGTTCTGTTTTTAACAACTATATAGTTTTCTCTGACAATAATATTCTTCAGTAGCATTTTTTAATGGCATTTCCCGAAGTGTGTTCCGTGAACACACTTTAAAGCTGTAATGGCTCTTTTAACCTTTTATCATGTCACGTTTCCAGGTCATTTTACCCTCCTGGTTGGATTTCTTGGGCGTTCTCTAGGTGATTATTGTCTCTCTTAAAATGGTGCCCCAAGTTGGACATAGTGTTCCCAGATGTGGTCTGGCCAGTACAGGGTACAATGGAGATGCTAGCTCACCATGTTTGAGAAATTACGTTTAATATTCATGGAGACTAGTGTTGCATTCGTTTGCTTTTGGCAGTCACATCACATTTTTGGTCAGCTTAAATTCTCAGATCTTCTCATTTGATCTCAGATTTTTTTTTTTTTTTTTAAACCACTGCCAAGTCAGGTCTTCCTCCCCATTTCAGAACTTGCTTTGTTTAATGTGAATGAAGGACTTTATATTCATATATCCTTGTTAAATTTAATTTTGCTGTTATTGGCCCACTTGGTCTCGATTCTGACATTTGTCCTATGAGGTTTCCATGGCCCAGGCTTCATACTCTCTCCAGAGTCATTCAGGTGTCTAAATCTAAGTCATTGACAAGCATGTTTACCACAGGCAATGTGCCACCAGCTGGAGGCCACCTCCAAGGGATTCATCTAGTCATCAACTGCAGAACTACTTTTCAGACAGTTTCCACTGTATCCTAATAGGCATACCATTCAGTTGCTGTTTAATTATTTTATTTTCTGAGACCATCAGATACTCACTTGAAATTCATGAACGATGCTAATTATAATACCCTGATCTACTGCCCCAAAACCTCTTCTAAATCTGAAATATATGAGATGATGTTAACTTGGCTTTATTTATTCCTGCCTCCTTCCAACTACCCGCTCTCTCTTTTTTTTTAATTAAATTTTTGGCCGCGTTGGGTCTTTGTTGCTGCGCACGGGCTTTCTCTAGTTGCAGCGAGCAGGGGCTCCTCTTCGTTGCGGTGCACAGCCTTCTCATTGTGGTGGCTTCTCTTGTTGTGGAGCACAGGCTCTAGGCGCGCGGGCTTCAGTAGTTGTGGCTCACAGGCTCAGTAGCTGTGGCTCGTGGGCTCTAGAGCGCAAGCTCAGTAGTTGTGGCACACAGGCTTAGTTGCTCCACAGCATGTGGGATCTTCCCGGACCAGAGCTCGAACCCATGTCCCCTGCATTGGCAGGTGGATTCTTAACCACTGCGCCACCAGGGAAGCCCTCCCTCTCTTTCTTTTCTTCTTCTTTGTGTAATACTCACAGGAGATCCACTCTAAAATTTCTACTCCATTCTAGAATTTTGCTAGGAGTTAGAATTAGTTTGATTGGACCATTGTTTTTAAAATTTTCCTTGTCTTTTTTGAAAACTGGAATATTTAACTAACTTTTAATATCTTAGCATCTTCATTTTCCATGATGCTTCTAAAATAACCGACACGACCTTGAAGACTTTATTAATAAGTTCCTTAAGAATTTTAAGTGTGTGACATATGTGGGCCTGGAGGCTTAAATTTATTTTAAAGCACTTAATATGGACATTCCTGAACTACTTTTCCCTTTTTATGTTGACCAAAGAGTGTTTGCCTCCCTGGAAAAGACAGTTGTGCTTTGATCTTGATATTACATCATTCTTGTGAAACAGTGGGTCCCTTCATTATTTGTACTTGGTAGCAAAAGTTCTCTCTGTGGCCTTCAGTAGTTGTATGAGTCACATCTCATTTTGAGCACTCAGGTCTTCCTGGTAGTAGTATTAAAAGTTTTGTCGTTAGTAACATGATGTGCCTTGTATTTTTGCACACTTCCTTTTCTCAGTTTGAACCCATCACACAATGTAAGTGGACTCAGGGAGTTCAAACCCATGTTGTTCAAGGGTCAGTTGTATCCAAAATTAATGCTATGTATAGATATATTAGTTACACTACACTGCCTTTTAAAGAAATGGGGCATTTTGATACCTACTGTATCAAATGCTCAAAATATGGGCTGTGTTGCATGGTTTTAAACTTCTTTTTAAAACATGAAATCATCTTTTACTTACATAAAAGGTATCAAAAAGGAATAATAAAAATCCCCCAGATTCTACATAGGCAGATTAGAAAACTTTAGAAATTATTGAGAAAGTTGTCTTGTTCTAAATCTATAGTTAGATATACATAGGGACATGCGGCAGGGCTGCCCAAGACCACCCCCAGCTTTGATGATTCATTGGGAGGAGTCACAGGACCCAGCATACAGACCTGCTCACTCACTGCTATGATTTGCTACAGCAAAAGGATACAAAGCAGAATCAGCAAAGGGGAGCTAGCAGAGAGCAAAGTCTGGAGGAAGCCAGGCTCGAGTTCCTCTCCCGAGTGGAGTGACACAGGACATGCTTAATTCCTCCAGCGACAAATTGTGACAAGACTATGAAATGCTGTCCACTAGGGAAGGTTATTAGAGACTCATGGCCCAGGGTTTTTACTGGGAGCTGGTCATGGAGGCACCCTCCGCCTTACATATCCCAAAATTCCAGACTCCCAGACAGAAAATAGGTGTTCAGCATAAACTGTATTGTTTGTACAGTTTAGACACAGTGAACCATTCTGATCAGTTCTGTGAATGGGGGGAGCCTCCCCAAATCCAAGTTTCCAGATGCCAGCCAAGGACCAGTCTTGCTGTTAGGGCTTTCTAAGGCCTGTTTTATTAACCCTTTTCTGCACAGGACCTAAGGGTGTTCTCATCGAAAAGTAAGGAAAGATTAACGGGATCAAAATGCAAAGCTATTTCAAGTTGCTTCTAGATCTTTGGCTAAATTGGCTTAGTTTATTCATACAGATCAAAATGACCACTTCTGAAATTTAGAAGTACAGAAGGAAAAATGACGGCCCTTCAATATATTTAATTGATGTAAAAATTTTTAGATAAGAAAAAAATTTATGTACTTCCGGCTGGGGGCCAGGCCTGCGTTTGGATAACCACCTACCTTGCAAGCAGTTTTTGTGTATGAAGCAATCTCTTGGCATTTGTGAACCTAACATTCATGAGCAACCCGAAGCCTGTGAGATGCAATTTGTGATTTTTCTGAGATGTAACTGAATCAAGCCCTGAGGCTTTCCTCCAGGAGGTTGTCATTACGCTGCCCAGTAAGCCTGACCTCTGTACTTCAACACCATTTGTTCTCGATAAAGCAGCAAAACTCACTACTAGTACTGATGATGCAAGTAAAATGTTCTAATTAAGGAGCCAGAAATAAAACATTTGGATAAACTAAGGAGTAGAATATGACGGTCTGCAGATCCGTGACATCCTAACACGATTTAGAAACAAGAAAACAGGGTTCAGACAATACTTTCTGGGAATGTCCCTCTCACATACAAGTTGCTTATCAAGTGAGCAGACGAATGGAAGTGATAGCTAATTCTTGTAAGGATGGGTACAGGAAACACAGCTACAGACAGACTTTGGGGAGAAAGCCAGACGTGGGTACACGTGGTTCTCTGTGAAGGTCTCAAAATCTTCAGAGGCTGAGACTTCACTGGTCCTTTTGCACAGCCATTTCATTTATTTTTATTTCCCTTGATTATAAAGACATCGCTTTATATAGATCAGTCTGAAAGGCTAAATATTCCAGGACTGCCCCTGATTTTCTCACTGATTCTAGTGAACTTCCCCCAGGAGGACAGCAGTGCCCAAGCTATGGTTAAAACAGCTCCATGCCCCATGGATGTGGTTTGTATAATTGTGGAAGGCTAATAACATTGTAGCTCTTTCCTGTTTTATGAAGCTTTTTTTAACATAAAGTATCCTGTTTATCTTCAGGTAAGTTACATTAGAACTGTTGTGCCTCATGTTTCTTTCATTTATACATTAATGGAGCCAGCTGATATTAGCATGGGGCGCTTCAAAGAAGGCTGCAGGATAAACAGGCGCCTTCCTCACTGGCCCTCCTGCTACTTTGCAGCCAATGATCCTCCACTTATTTGCAAATACAAAACTTGCCTTGCCTCAGATTTTAGAAGAACAAACCTCTCTAATTGACCTATAAATGCCATCTTTTGGGTGATATAGAGGACTTACCGGCCAGATACCTGCACAGGTGTCCCTTAGTTATCTTTTCGTGTTTTTTTTTTTTTTTTTGGCTCTACAACCAGCACATATCTTCTGAATTTCTTCTCCCTTTTGAGACAGAGGAGAGATGGAGAATCACGCAACATTAGGATAAGAACCTACACAAAATTCCTTAAAGGCATCTTTCAGTTAGCTGTTTCCCTAGCAGTTGCCTTTTGTCACTGCCCTTTCTTAGCTGCTATGTGGTTAATATTTTCATTTTTATTAAATAACCACTTGACAGTTGTCTCTGAAGTAGAATTTATATCCCTATTCTCAAAATTCATTTTCTTTTAAATAAAACATCTTGTGTTAGAAACATCCAAATTTCTATCAACATTTACCTTTATTCTATTCAACTGTAATTTACAAAGGGTTTAGTGGAGATTCAAAGTGATTTTTAATTTTACAAAGATGTTGGTTGCTTAAGATCTTGGATTAACCTGAATAGGCACCTGCTGACTACAGTTTCTCTTATTTATTTGATGGATGTAAATGAAAATGAATTGTTGTGAAATAAAGACACCTAAAAGGTACTTCTAAATAGCATGAACTTGAAATTAATTTCTAGATTTCATGGCTTTCATCACTAAAGAATTCAAATAGGACTTCCCTGGTGGCACAATGGTTAAGAATCCGCCTGCCAATGTAGGGGACTCAGGTTCGATCCCTGGTCCAGGAAGATCCCACATGCCTCGGAGCAACTAAGTCCGTGCACCACAACTACTGAGCCTGCACTCTAGACCCTGCGAGCCACAACTACTGAAGCCCGCATGCTCTTGGGCCCAGGCTCCACAGTAAGAGAAGCCACCGCAATGAGAAGCCCACGCACCACAACGAAGAGTAGCCCCTGCTCGCCGCAAGTAGAGAAAGCCCGTGCACAGCAACGAAGACCCCATGCAGCCAAAAAAAAAAAAATTCATTAAAAAAAAAAAACTCAAATAGTAGGAATGTTACTCTGATAAAAAAATTTTTTTATGTTCTCTTATCTAAGCCAGCTTTCTCTCTCATTTATTTCATGGTTGTATGTTAAGTATCCTAACTGTATCAGTATTACTTAAATAACATACAGGGCACTACATTTATTGTATTATTCTTTTCCTCCCTCTTTAAGACTCAATGATGAGGCCCGGCAGCTCATTGCTGAATTGGGGAGTACATCTATTACTCATCTTGGTTTTAGAGACTAACGGGTCTTATGTGGTGGAAAAGGCATTAAGACAAAAAGCCCTTTTGAACAGGTTAGTGTCTTAGGCTTTCCTAATTAATGGACAAAAGCAATTGTGTGAAACCATGCAGTGCCTATTCCTATCCCAGTTATTTGAAACTTAGATAAAGCAGACATTAAATATGTTCATGTGTTTTTCATAGGTTCTTGGTAATCAAGTATTTGAAATAACCGTGGCACTATTTCGATTTTAAACTTAAAAATAGTCAATTCTGCATGAAAATTTTTTTCCTACATGACAATGCATTGGCATATGATTAATTTTATCTTAAGCCTTTTAGGAAGTTGGTTATTAAAGACTTTACTTGAACTTTTGTTGCTGTAATCAATTAAGTTTAGAAATACTTTAGAACTTGGTAGAATGTAAACCTACTTTTGACTAACAAATGATCCTTTAAAGACCATCTGCAGTGTTTTGTTCTTTCAGCTGTTCTTTGAAGGTCTGCTACTACATGCCAGATGCCAAGTGTTGCTCATTTAATATATTGAACAATAATTTACATGTTGATAGAAGTGTTACTGAAGTGAGTACGCATAAGTATGCTATTGCAGATCTGCAGTTCGCTAAAGTTCTAAAAACCGTATACTATGATTGTGTTCCAACAGCACATAAAGAACAATAAGGACACAAACAAATATGAAGGGTGGCCTGAAGTGGTAGAAATGGAAGGATGCATCCCCCAGAAGCAAGACTGATGTGGAGAAAATTGAAGGGACCATACTTTCACTTGCTAATGGGAAAGCCCTAACCGAAAACCTACATGTAAATATTTTAAGAGCATGCAGCCATCTCGGTGTGTGCATGACCATTATCTCTTTTGATGTCAGGATTATTTATTGCTAACGTAAATAGACATCTTTGTAAATAGTCATCATAAAGAGCAAATCACTGAACCGTTTCTAAGCACATCTCCCTAATGGTACAGTGTTCAGACTGCGATGATAATGGCATCTTTTAATTCTAAAAGCGTTACACAATGGATAACTGAACAGATTTGAAAAATGTATTGATATATATACTAGTCGCTGTGAAAAATCTGTCATGGAATAATATGGGTTTTAGGGAGGAGACTTTGTTTTCTTTTATATATATATATGGCCTTTTGATGATAGTATCTTTTAAATTAAAAAGATATTGGGCTAGTTGTGGGTGTAATGTTACTTTACAGTCTGACTCCCCTGTTGTATTTCTTTTCTTAGTCTTTCTCTTTCCATCCCAAGAAACCTAGAAATAAAATATGAAAGCTTGTATCAAATATGTGAAAAGCACAACAGAATTCTTCTGTTTAATGTACACAGTAAAGAGGAACTATATGAATGTAGGTGCATCAGGGCTGTAGCTTGCTGGATTTTGAGTTAATAGTATGCATGAGTTGATTTTGCAGAAGCTATAGAGTAAGACGGCGGGGTGGGTGGGGGGCGGGGGCGGGCAACTCCGCAGAGCTGAGGAACCAGGCCAAGTCCCTTCCCCAGCCTTGGTAGGTCATTCAGGACAGCATGTCAGTATGGTTAGAGCAATACTGGCCTAAGTTTTCCTTATTTAAGTGTCATCAGCAATGACCAAGTGGTTTTGAAAGAGGCATGTTTTAATGTCACAATAATTTTGGATTGTAAACCAAGAAATTCTGTATTTACTTTCATCTAACTTCGTAAGAGTAATTTTTGCCCGAAAAGTTAACGACATATTTAGAAAGGTCCTGATTACTGATTGGGACTGATACTGTTTAAAAAAATAATTTTGACACACAATGACTTTATACCCAATTCTACATAAAAATACAAGAGATCTACCTTTTCTTACCTTCAGATGTTCACAAAATGACTCAAGTTTTAAAAATATTTTTAGGGCATTAACTGTCTATTGTGTGTGAAGTATCTTAAACTGGAACATAAAAAGTGTAACAATCAAACTTCTATTCCCAGTAAAAGGCAGCAGTTCAATTTTGGATCTAAATTTTAGGTGACATATAAGAAAAACTAAAAGCAGTATTTTTTATTTTGCTGTAAACCAAGGTGGAAGTTATTCAGCTATTTCTTAAATATCAGTGAGTTTGGGGGTACTGTTTCTTCCCTCAAACTGAATGTAATTCATGAATAAATGCACCTTACACATCTAAACAATTTTTGTAAACTTTTCAGATTTTTGGTGCTGATATGCTAAATCACATTCAGCATGTGTGTTTTGACATTTAAAATACTTCCCTCAATTCTGTAAATTAAAAGAATGGCTATTTTACAGTTCCAGGGATTGTGAAATAAGTGTTGCTTTTTTTTAAATAATGAGAATAAATACTCTTGGTTTTGCATTGTGAATTTTTTTTGTATTATCTGGCAAAGTAATATATGCCTGTAGAACTTCACACTGAGGTTTGTCAAGTGTGTATTGTACTGCTTAACATGCAAAATTAAAGTCATTCCTATGGGTAAACACACTAATACCCTCAGGAGATATCTTAACATGGATAGAATTTAAGTATCTAGACGGCAGGACATCCCTTTCAGGATAAGGACTATAACATGATAGCTTTGTAGAGGTGTATAAAATGCCAAAAGGAGGTATAAAGATTGGTTACGTAACTGCTTTCATGCAGTTTGCCATTGTTTCAATTCTGCCTTGTATACATTATGTCAACATAACTTTGGAAGCAATAATTTTACTGTATTTTATTTTCAGATAGCTTTTAAAAATCAGCATTGTAAATGCAGCAGTGTCATTTAATGTTCAGAATTTTCATTAAAATCAAAAATTTGGCATTGACACTTTGGTTTCTTAAATGGTGTTTAAGGACTTATGGATGTGTATTTTTTATCTGTAATCATAGAGGCTGTCCCAGAACAAGTATATTATAATATGCCTGTTAAAATTCAGCAAAGACAGTAGGAAAATAAGTGATATGGGGAAATGAAAGAAAAATTGAGCCAGAATCTTTATATTCTTGACTTTAATTAAAGTTTATCACTGTTCTTTCTATATTGTATTTGTTTTGAAATGAATTAGCTGATATTTTATCATTTTTTGCCCGATGAAGCTCAATGCCTTTAGCCTGAAATGCACTTTATATTTAGTGTATACAAATTATAACTAGGTTGACCCCCCCCAAAAGATGATAGTTTAATTCAGTTTCATTGACACTCCCCATTCTTAAATGAAAGAATGAGAAATGTGCTATGTTCAGTTAGTAGAGCAGTTGAAAGTGGAAATGCATTTACAATAGTTTAAAAAATGAATATGAAAGGGAAAAATAATTGCTCGTGTTGATCAGGAAAAAGATTTGCCACTTAACCTCTTCACCTGGGCCTTCGACAGCAATAAGTGCATGTAAATTAGGAGTTGTAGAATAAAGTATCAGATCTTACTTTTTCTAAAGCATTCCTCAGAAGCGTTCTCTTGCTGTCTCTTCCCAGGATGATTTTTCTGTTGTAGACTTGGTTTTTGATTGGCACATGCCAATGGCTAGTTAATCTCTGTTTCCCTCAAAGCTCCCTCAGCCTGGCCTCAGCCTCTACTATTGTCCCCATCTCCTTCCTTGAGGTTCCAGTGAAATCAAGAGTTAGATGGAGCGAAAAGCAGGCAGGCCTGGCCTGGGAGTATCAGGGAGCAGCAAAGGATGGTGCAGCCAGCCTGGTGAAAGCCCATCTGGAATCTAAGAGATGTCCTGCCCCAGAACCTTCCTCCAATCCAGTGAGGGGCAGAGTACTGGAGGGCAGCTGTATTAAGGAAACACTCTCCACACTAAGATGACTCTTCTAGGAGTGCTCAGAAAGGAAGAGGGACTGCCAGCCCTTTGGGTAGAGACAGAAGAGAGGTTTCTCTTGGGTTTGTTCCATGGGTGGTTTATGAGCAAACGTAACACAGCGAAGACAGTCTTCCCAGTACAGCTGGTTCACAGGTACAGCGGGCTGCCATCGCTAAGCTCCCTGTTCAGCTCTGCAGAAATCATGCCTACCACCTGAGTGTATTGACAATTGAAAGAACAAGTTGAAACTCAGTTGGCAAAAGATACTCCCTTTATTAGGGAAAATTGATTTATGAAACTGCAAGCTTCTAATGTTCCATATAATCATCCCATATTGTTTCACTTGATAACCAGAGAGGAGCATGGCCTAAAATCTTAGGAGAGAATTCTGTAATTCGACAGGGTAGCCTACTGGCTAAGAGTACACAGACCTGCCTGAGTATGTGTCTCTGTTCCACCATCAGCTACATGAGGACCTTGAGAAAGTCAGTATCATCTCCTGTAAAACTGGGATAGAACTATGTATTTGTGGTGTTTACCAAAATGCCTGACACAAACTACTCTTTAAATGCAGCTGTTAGCATTTCTAGTATTGCTGTGTCTTTTGCATTCTAGTAATGTTTTAGCCATAGAGGAAAGTTAAGTCAGCCTCTAGCTTTCCAACCCCATCATACCAAGTGTTTTGGTCTGAATATTTGTGTCCCCTCAGAATTCACACGTTGAAACCTAATCCCCAATGTGATGGTATTTGGAGGTGGGGCCTTTTGGAGGTGATTAAGTCATGAGGGTGGAGCCCTCATGAACAGGATTATTGCCCTTATCAAGCAGACCCCAGAGAGCTCCCTGGCTGGGCTTCTCTGCCATGTGAGGACGCAGTGAGAAGATGGCCATCTGTGAACCAGGAAGCAGGTCGTTTCCAGACACCGAGTCTATTGACACCTTGATCTTGGACTTCCCAGTCTCCAGAACCGTAAGAAATAAATGTGCTCTTTATAAGCCACCCGGTCTGTGGTGTTTCGTTATAGCAGCCCGAACAGACCAAGACACCAAGCCAGAAGGGAACCATTAAATGACTAGGGTAGTAAGATCATGAGAGAGGCTACAGCTATTCACCAGAGGTTCTCCTTAACCTCCAGGCCTCTGACTATATATACTACCAACCCTTCCACTCTGACGCTGAACTCCCTTTCATGTGCAGAATTCAAGCTTTTGTGTATCTCCATGCAGCTAGCATTTCAAATGATCACATGATACAGATTCACCTGCTGGCCCTCCACAAGTATGTGAAGTTATGTGACTTCAGTCAGAGTCAGGGGGTGTTTTCCGATTCCTTCCTGTGGCAGCAGCTGAGTCTCATAGGACACTCTGCTGAAGCCCCAGCCCCAGAGAGCACACGAAAACCTCCAAACTCGCCACCCAACTCCTGCACACGGCAGGGTGGGGCGGCCATCAGGTCAGAGAAGATACTGAGACTTGGCTGACCCCCTTGCACCCCAGCATTTGCTTCTTGCTCAGAGGGCCTGTGAAGGTTCCTACCTATCAGCAGGGGTGCCTGGGCAAAAGAAGAATTTTGAATGAGAACTTTGAAACGTCTTTTTGGTCTCTGGGATCAACACTTCCCTTATAAGTCTGTTATTTGAAATGTATTCATTGGGCTTTCAAACACATTTTCAGCAATGCATTATGTGTTCATATGCAGTCCTGCTTGTCTACCTTCACGCAGGTGCTGTTGGTACTGCTTGGATGTCACCTGATGAGATGAACAAACTCAGTACTGGTGCGAGGAATTCTTTGCAGGGTCTTAGCCTTCTGTGTCGCCAGTGGAATGAGATGGCGGACCTGGAAATTGGCTTCTCTGCACCCCCGTGTAGAGGGAACCTGATTAGAGAAGTACTGTGTGCTTCGTTTGACAAGAATAGAAATGAATTTCAAAGAAAATGTCTTGCAGGTCCAAGCTCTGAGCAGAGGAGAAGGGAAAGCAAACGATGCTGAGGGGTAGAAGTATGTTCAGTCTTGGAGAAGGCTGTGGTCTCAGTGGTCCCTGAGGGTTGTGTTTCTCATGGGGAGCACCTGGGTGGAAGAAGAGTGGTTGGTGAGGATATCCTGAGGTGTGAGGAATGAGCCTGTGTGTGCTTGACCAAGGGGAGTGCACCTTTCCCTGGTGACTTTCTGTTCTCCCTCAGGGAGAGAACCTGGGATTTAAGATCAGTAAATGAGGTGACACTTCAACTCGTATGGAAATCTGAAACTTTTGGCCTGGGAATGGGGTTGAGAGCCAATTCTTACGGAACTGTTAAAATCCCATTATGAAGAAAAACAAATCCCATTATGAAAATACCCTGGAGAAGTTTCCCTACAGTTCTATAGCACTGGGATTGTGGGATGGGCACAGTTACAGGCACTGTGGCAATTGAAATTCTGACGTTGTAGTTAGTATATTAAGTCAACAAATTTTAGAGTATAGTTTCTCAAGAAGTGATTTGGGTGAAGAAAAAGTGTTTAAGCTAGCAGAGGGGAGAATTTTTTCTCAGAAATTTATCTTTCAGCTTGTAAAAGTGTTAAGCCTGGACCCATTAAATATCAGGCATGCTAAAGAGGATTTATCACATTTACTTTTTCAGTTTTCCCATCTTGCTATCGTACCATATGCTATTTCTTGCCTTGCTTGCATAGAGCCTTGTGTGGAGGAAAAATGAGCTGTTTGCCAGGGAGTTTGAGATCAAGCAATTAAAATGGGTAAGACTTTAAACTTACACAGTGTTATATGTCAATTATATCTCAATAAAGCTGGGGAAAATATAAAAACAATACAACTGACAAAATTTTTTAAACATTTTTTAAAAGTATAGATTATGTACTAGAAATAAATAGGTAATTATTGACTTACATTTTGTTTATTTACACTTTTCCTTGGTTACGAAGAGTTCAGGTGTGTTTAAATATGCAGTTAAATTTAGTGATATTCCTCTTTTATCAAAGAGTAATTAGGGGCTTCCCTGGTGGCGCAGTGGTTGAGAGTCCGCCTGCCGATGCAGGGGACACGGGTTTGTGCCCCGGTCCGGGAAGATCCCACATGCCGCGGAGTGGCTGGGCCCGTGAGCCATGGCCGCTGAGCCTGCGTGTCCGGAGCCTGTGCTCCGCAACGGGAGAGGCCACAACAGTGAGAGGCCCGCGTACCGCAAAAAAAAAAAAAAAGAGTAATTAGGATCTATAATGGGCCACCCTTCCTTTTTCTTGGCTAAACACGGCGGGGTGGATATGAGCCATGATCACAGACGGCTGTTACTGACATGCAGAAAAGAAGGCTTCCTGGCCTCTTTGGAGGTGAATCACCCCCAGGGTTCAGAATGGCAGTTTAACAGAGGGAAACAGGCGGCCCTATATCCCCGTTCTCCCTGCTCGTATAATTCTCACACACCAATCAGATGCTTTCATTTCTTTCTGCAAATTTAAAAGTCACATGTGAAACTTTGTGTTGACTTGGCCCACATTTATTATTACTCTCCCTTTACAACAAGTGGGAGAGGCTGCTCTTTCTAGCATGATTTTGTTTCAAGAGATTTTAATCATGCAAACCATCTCTACTGGTTTTTCTTTGGATGTGGATGTAAACTATTACCAACGGTAAATTTCATCCATCTATTAAAAATAACACCTTATGTAACAATTGGCTGTAAGCACAACAATCAAAAGGATGTAAGTATTTATTTAATGTCGCACTAAATTAGTTTGATCTTCACCCCTAGTCATTTCCTTTTGGAATGATTGTTAGGCTCTTGAAGCATAATCCAACCGCTAGCCACATGGTGATCTAAAATAGAAGGCAGTTTAAATCATTTAGAGTTTAGAAATCAAGAGGCAGTGTATTTTAATTACATTTCATGGTGAATTCTAAGACCTCAATTCTCCCATCACTTCTCTCCAGCTTCTCAACCAAGTTTATATAATCAAACCAGGGAGGAACACCCTGTAGCTGTCATTATGTTTACAAATCCCCAAACCCTTTAAATGGTATACTGTAAACTCTGTACTATTTTGTTTCTGTGAGAGGTGCAATAACGATATGACGGTTAAAGGCCCAGTCTCTGAAGCTAGTCTGTTCTTTGTGACCTGGGCCAGCTACTTACCTCACCATTACTGTGTCTGTTTCTGTACAATAAGGACCACAATAATAGCACCTACTTTATGAGGTTATCGTGAGGATCGAATGTCTTAATATATACGATTTACTTAGAACAATGCCTGGTACATGGTAAGTGCTATCTAAGTGTTTACTAACATTATTTTCTTTTTCAAAGGTGTTGAGTCCTTGGTGTACCGCTGTGTTCCCTTTCATGCTGGGCCACACATTTGTCCTTCTCAGTTTACCTCATTATCCTACTCCAAGAAATGTTATGACTTGTCACATCTGGTCTATACTGAAACTGAAATTTTTTTAAAAAATCAAGGATCTTAGCCAACTTTCCTTAAGAAAGTCTTGTCTTTTTTTTTTTTTTTTTTTTTTTAGGAAAGTCTTGTCTTGCCGAGTATACATGGTTCCTGGAGATACGATTTGAATCTTTCTTCCTTCAAGTCAGCTAAGTGTATTGTAGTGTTCTGGATAACTAACTGGCTCCAAATGGTGGGTTTAATTCCTCAGTATTTGATGGCCTTTGGAAGGTGATGCAAAAAAATACCAGCAGCTCACCAAATTGCCTGTAAATAAATATTTTGATGAAAAGCTCTTCTGGTTCCACATCTTAAGTAAAACCAAACACATCAGTACTGACAGTACTTCAGAAAATTAAAGTGTTTCTAAAATATTTACTGTGAATATCGTGGTTACAAATCTGCAAAATGGGGTCATAGCATCTAACTTACATAGTTCAATTCCATTGTATTCTTAATATAACTGTCATAGTTCCTTAAAAAACAAACAAACGAAAAACCAACAACAACAAAACCAACTGTCACCCAGATCATGAATAAGGAAATAATGCTGTTATTTGTATTCAAACAAATTAAAGTGTTTTTGTGTTGTGTAAAGTATTATTATCAGGGAAATGCTTTAATTAACCAACTTCCGTATCCAGAGATTACAGATAATGCTGTTTGATACGTTTTTCTTGATCACGTTTCAAGATAATCATCATTGCCTCTAACCATTGCCTCTATTAAGCAGTTCCCAGTTTACAAAATGTTGAACTCCTAAATTGAAAATTAATACACTAGAGTGTAACTCCCCTCCCCTTTTATCATCATAAAAGGGCATTTTACCCACAGTGATTGTCTGGCAGTGAGCCTGATCCATGTGATACCAGAAAGCTGTTTCCTAAACACATCACTAGAACTGGAGACTGTCCAACATAGAGGACCCTTTATGGTAACATAACCTCCTGTGGACTCATTCCTATTCTCAAACTATGTGGGTTTAGTTGGAATGAACCCCACTGCCATTTCCCAGCATGGGTCTTGATTGCTTTAAAACGATCAGTGTATTTATCATCCAACCCCAATCCCCAGTGGCCATTGTGATTGGCTCAGGGATAGGCACATTAACCAATCAGAGCCAATGATGACTTTTGCTGGGCATTCTGAGAAATAAGTTTGCCCTCTCTCTTGTGTGAGCAACCAAAAAAAAACCAAAAAGAATCTCTCCCTTTCCTTAGAATGAGTAGTAGGAGAATGTTAGATCTGGAAGGAAGTGTGGCAGCCACGTTGATGAGAAAAGCCGGGAGCCCAGAGCTGCTGAGACTAGGGTATTGGGGGCGTTGGCACAGAACCCTGTGGAGCCTGCAGTCGAAGACAGCTTCACAGAAGCCAGCTTCTTTAGGCTGGAGATGGAGAGACATGAGCCCTGGGAACATGGTGTGAGCTTTTGGATCAAACTTCATCTGAATCGGTCACAACTCTAGACTTTTCAGCCACTGAGTCAGTACATTTCCTTTAACGTTTGTCAGTCTGGGTTGCTTTTTTTTGTTACCAGCACCATAAGGAGCCCTAAACCATGAAGGCACAATAGCCTAAACTGGATAGAAGCGTTTGGGCCCCAGAACGTGTATTTCCAGGAGCTACCTATACTACGATGGGGACTGGGAAGGAAATGGGCCAAAGCTAGGCAGTTAACCAGTAAAACAGGTGAGACATTCATGGATGGCTTCCATGGTGATGCCAGGGAGACAGAAAAGAAGAAACCAAAGACACAGCTTGGGAGTTGGGAGTTCTTGCTCAGGCATGCGGGGGTTACGGGGTGGTGCTAATGGCTGAATAGTAGTCATGTATTTGTGAATTAAAGTCTCCCTGGTTCTCACAATCGGTAAGTTAATTACGAAAAGTTTTCTAGTTGATAGGAAAAAAAATGGTCATTAACGGAAACTGCAGTCTTCCTGTTTTAAGAAAGAGTGCTTATTTTCAATGCAGATAAAATAGATTTACTTTGCAAAAGAAGGCATAAGAATAAGTGTCTAGGGCTTCCCTGGTGGCGCAGTGTTCAAGAGTCCGCCTGCCGATGCAGGGTACACGGGCTCATGCCCCGGTCGGGGAAGATCCCACATGCCGCGGAGGGGATGGGCCCGTGAGCCCTGGCCGCTGAGCCTGTGCATCCGGAGCCTGACAGGTTATTCTCATCAGTGGATGCTAAAGAACGGTAAACCACTCTTAAATAAGCACTGTATTTGTTCATTTGTCATTTTGGAGTCTCTCATTCAGTAAATAGTAATTTTGTTAAATTTTAAGGGTCACAGTTAAATGTTTAGCCTTGATTTTAATATTAGATCAGAGTCATTTTCCATGGTTTGCTCTTTTTCACAAATTATTGCTTTGCCTTTTAAATAAAATTGAAAGGAAATAGAATGAGACCAGGATGGTCAGGGAAACATTTCTTTAGCTTATTTTGAGAAAAAGAATATTCTTTCTTTGTCCATTCTGAACTTAGAAAATCTATTTTTTTTATATGATACTAAAATATTGAACAATTCATAAAAAACATAGCATTTACATTAAAATACCACCTTAAATACAGCCCCGTAATTTTCACCAGGAACCTTGTAAAATATCATGAATATACATGCATGAATACTAAAACAAGACCACTCAAAATTCACATGGAAGTGCAGCATTTCACACAACATAATAAATATCCAGGATGTCAAATCCACAAATTGATCATTATTCTGATTTAGATTCTTTTTTCCAGTTAAGACTTTTACTGTATAATTTATTATAATAACCTTACCAGTTAAACATAACTAATTGAGAACAGAATTCAACTAATCTGACTGCTGAAAGAGCACAATTGTCAATATATTGCCGCATATTTTAATTTACAACATATAAAGCTGCCATTTCGGCAGGAAATACACATCCATGTAACTAACTGCTCAATGAACTTCTTTCTCAATGTATGAAAAAATGTCAAAGTTAATAGTATGAAAGGAAACAGAAGCTAATATTATTTCTGAGATAATTTTATTGCCTTAGCTCTTGGGCTTTGGCAAAAAAAAATCTTAAGTTTCAATATATATCATATAACTTAAAAACATTATTTACAAAATATAAAAAAATTTAACAAAATACTGTACAAAATACTGTCTCTACACATTTAAAGGGTGCTTTTCCTTACAATGTACGAGAGCCCTTTATATTTCTACCTCTGATTTTCCCACATGCTTTCAGGATCCCTTCCTCCAGTATTTCAGAGCTGAGTTTTTAATAGTGGAAGCTGGTCTATAATGAAAGTGTGAAGCCAAAGATAAAGGTTGCTATATACCTCACTGATACTCTTCTAGATCAATTCTCCTGGTTAAAAGTCACTTAAACTCCAAATCATACATTTTGCTTTTTACATTTTGCTTCTTATATCTTGCTTCGTTTTGTCACGAAATATCGCTAACAAACATGTTTTAGGGGGTGTTATATCACTTATGAAGATTCTTTCTTCTGAAATGAATGAAGGTGTTAAGTAGGCACCCACCACTTCTGTTAACCTGTCCCAACACCTTCTGTTTCTATGCACCAACACTTAGTATGATTTCTTCATAAAAAATACTCAGAGAATGAGATTCATGTTTACTGCTCCATGCTGCTCTAATAGATGTCTTTTTTAAATGACTAATATTCACCCACCACTATTGAGTTCCATAACCGTGTTCCATAGTCAAGGATCTTATCCTGAGTATGGACCAGTTCTCTCGGCATGAAGGCTCTTTCCTCTTCTTTCTTGCTTACGAGACAGTTTATCTTCCTTGCCCTCAATATCTGTTCCCTAAACCACCAACATATGAACTCAAACTTTTTCAGTTTTAGAATCCCAAGAAATCTACATGCCTATTGTGTGACATTGACATCGATCAGGTAAAGGGACTTCTGAGAGAGCCTCGAGGATCTGGGAATTCTGAGGAGGCAGGTGTCAGGCTCCCCAGCCCAGCACAGTGGGAGCCACTCCCGTTGTACGTCTGTCACTGGGGACTCTTGCCCAAGGCTAGAGTGGTTACTTGCAAGTGTGGACATCAGTCATGCTTTCACACCTCCTGCAGCGGACGTAGCAGCACCAGATAAACTTGCACTCACATCGCTCCACGTGCCTGACCACGTGGGTGTTGTAGCCCCTGCCGCAGCAGAGGAGGTTGCAGCCGTCTGCGCCCTCTGACGTGCGGTTGCACTCTCTGCCTTGGGTCCCGGGGATCCCGAGTTTCTTATCCTCTACACAGTAATTGGGAGACTTATTAATGTAGAGCAGATCATCCTTGTGGATCGGTATTTTCCTCTGATCTTTCTCTCTCCTGTGCATTTTCCTCTTTATTTTGTCTGAGATTTGGACACTGTTTTCATATTTATCCTTCAACAGACGGCCAATCTTTTCAAAAGAAGACATGGTTTTCCAGCATGTTTTCACAGCACAGGAGCCGGAAACTCCGTGACACCGGCAGTCTAATGACATCAACTTGGCGACAGCCTGAAACCAACAGGAAATGAGTGAAACATCGTTCATGAAGTGTTTTACTCAACAACAGAAGCACTACCAGCTCTGGATCTGTTTACTCCTGTATAAAAATGATGGTTATATACTTCAATTAAAATTAAATAAAATAATAATAGTTTTAAAAATACTTCAATTAAATAATAGAAAAATAATAATTTTTAAAAATAAGGATGATTTTGCACGTAAAGGATCTTTTAGATCGCTTAGAATTCAAATGTTTTGTCCTTCTCTTCACTCTACAGAACAAACCTTTCTGAGTCTAATGTAAAGCTGCAGACCAAGCTAATAATGTTAACAGAGATTAGCTGAGATAACAAAGGAAAGTTAACGTTTACTTCTAATCTCTCATTAATTTTGGGTGTGAGAGGATGTTCATTAGTGCCTCTATGTTCCTGATACCGTTCATTTTAGCACCTTGCTACTCAGAGTGTGGTTCATGGACCAATAGCGCCAGCATCACTTGTGAGAAATACAGACTCTCAGGTCCCTCACCAAAGCTGTGGAATCAAAATCTGCATTTAAATAAGATCCTCAGGTGACTTGTATGCACTCAGAAACAGCTGTGGAACTTTACAAATAATCCCTGAGATTCTTATTTAATATGTCAAGGTGGGGTCCAGGCAATGACTTCTACAAAGCTGCTCAGATGATTCCAAGGGCATCCAAGGATGAGAGCTACTGAACTGACAGCTCTCAGGTTTGATCACTGCAAAAGTCAGTTATATTCACAGGGGTTTGGGGGGATATGCTCTCCCCTGGTCACAGAACACATGAGAAATCCTGACTAATCAACTTAAGTTGGTCAAAAGAAGGGGTTGGAGAGTGCAGTGGCTCCCAGCCAATTCTTCCCCTCTTCTGGAAAATTAATTCAAAACATATGTCCTATTCTTGATGTATCAGTAGCACCCTCCTAACATAGAAAAGGTATAATATTTATATGATTTTTCAATTCCAAGTGCTGAGTTATTCTGTTCAGATGGAGGAATTCAATGAGATGACATACATGGGTTAGAGTCCATTGCCCGACACACATTAAGGTCAAAATAAATGCCCCCTGTCCCTGATGAAGAAGGTACGGTAAGAGTTGAGATAAAATTTCAAATGGGGCTAACCATGCAAAAACAATGCAGAGATTCCTAAAATAAAAGTTTATAGTTCTAATTTCTCACATACCGGCCAGTCAGCATAACTTCCTTCAATCCCCAGAGGATGGCAGAGCAGATTAATAAATCGTCAGGACTAACTGGAGAGTTGACATTCTGTCAACAGGCTGGGTAAAATAAAAAATGGGTCTAGCTATTCGATAACTTGGAAATTATGTGTGTAATCTCGCCAAATAAAGGAAAAACCCCACCGCTTAAATTCCACTTACAGTTCTTATCAAAACTATAAAATGACAGGGGTTTCTACTTTGTTATTTTGTACCACAGTTGACACTGACATGTTTGTGGAATGTTACGTTTCCTAACAAATTAACTAAAGTTTCTGAACTATCTAATGAGACAGAGTATTTCAAACAATTTGTTATATTTGCAGCCTTGAATGAGAGCATATGGTATTGATTTGTGTAATATTCAATACTTTTTATTAGTGTTTAAAATAATAAACCGAACAACATTTAAACACTGTCTTTTATAGGATACGACACATATGCTTGTTTTGAACTCATGAAACTAAGAAGCGAGTAGATATGTCTATTTCTTATTATCTCAGGTAAAATTTACCTTTCAGTTGAGAACAATTTGGCACACAAGCTTATTTGGTTAAATTTATGGCATTTGATATTCACAAAGCCTTCAATTTTTAAAAAGTCTCCAGGCAAATAAATGTTCAAATTAATGCAATCTGCCTACTTTTGTTCAGATTTTAAGTGCCCAAAGGATATGAGAAAAAGAGAGCTCAATCAATGCCAGGTAACAGCAAAACAAATTGTCCAAAGAAAGCCAAAAATCTAAGAATGTAAGTTTATGTGTTTAAGCCTGATCAATGCTCATTACAGTCATCACTTAGTGATTTAGAGCTGCCTCTTGCTCAGATTCTTGACTGAGGAGCTGCCTTTTCCTTTTATTAATCAGTTCAGACATTACCTATGGTGTTGCCAATTTGCAAAGCATGGAGGACAGAATAGACGCTCACCAAATACTCATTGAATGGTTAGTCTAGCTCCCTTGAACAGTTTTAACTCATCCTCTGTTGGTAATCTGAATCAAGAGGAAGTAATAAAGACCACTTTCTTCAACAAAAGAGTCACTGCCAGGAAGTCAGTGATATTGGGAGACCCTGATCTGGCTGGGTTTTCCTCCAATTCCTCAGCCCACAACAGTGTTAGGACACAAGAGTGACACACGACTGCCCAGGTGTGAAGGATAAGAGGGAAGACTGATCTTGAATCCAGGGATACCACCTGCTGAATTTGTACCCGAATTTTGGGGAGAGTTTCCTGCCATAGAAAACTAGAAACTTTTAAATACATGGAGTTAACTAAACTTTCTAGAGGTATTTTTAAGGAATTTAATTCTATTATCTTTCAATTCCATTACGTTTTTGTCTTTAACGATAAGTATAAGAAAAGAAATAGTATTTTTATTATATATGTGAATACTAGTCATATTGATATTCTAGAATAGAAAGACAAAGAACTTGACATGCAATTTAAATGATTATACCCTTGTAAGACTCCAAGGAAGAAACTTGGACAAACAGGGATAAAATAAAGCGATGCAACCACCACTAGGAGAATGTGATGAAATGCAGAGTTCAAGGGCAGATAACACGTACACACACACACACACACACACACAGAATTTTACTCTCAGAGTTAAATTTTCATAAATTATTTTACTTGATTTAGTTTTATAGGAAGAAATGCCTTGCATATAGTAGGTAGTTCATGAACATGTCCTTGCTTATTATTCCAATTTGACAGAAAAATAAATAGCCTCGTTGAGACACTTGTCTTCCATAAGGATAGATGGTAATATATGATATAAAGTCTTTATATGCAGCAGGATAATTTTGATAGAACAGAGAAAAATGAAAGTGGAAAGTACAAATATATTTAAGAAAATTGCATGAACACTCCAAAAATATATATTCTGGAGCTTTTCAGCTAGGATTCTTAATTGATATCAAATAGCCATTCTGAGATGCAGTGATAGCATAGTGATTTTCTAACAGGAGAAGTAAGAGAATAGCAAGCGAATGAGTTGTGTGTGGTTATGAGAAAATTCCTTTCTCTACTTCGCTGAGTTGTTAAGGTTTATAACGATATTAACAGAGTAATGTTTTGTTAACTATTGCAAACAGATGTGCACATTTTGGTGAAATATTTTTAAACTATGGGAGAGCAATTGGGAGCATAGCATTTAATCTACTGGGCACCCTATGTTAAGTTTTGGTTTGATAAATTTCTGATGAAGTGAAATAGGAAAGATGTATCATTAACACTTAATGTAAAACTAGAAACTGTTTGAGAAGTGGTCTAAGGAGTTAGTTTTGACTCAGAGGTAACACAGCCGGAGGTGATTGTTTTTTGGTAGGTTGCTTTATCCAAGCTTTACAGAAATGACTAAAAAAACTGTTATGGAACATTTTGTGACATTTCATTTGTCAACTATCAGATGATCTGCTTAAGTTTTTATGAAAACGGTGACATAAATTGGATGGTTAATTGTAGTATTACTATTTCTCTGACCCATTTTGTCCCTTTCAGTCCAAAAATATATATGAACCTGCTGAAAAGCAAAACACTTGTGTGTTGTTCAAGTACTTGTAAATATTCTTGAAACAGGTTAATGAAATTTGGGGGTGGGGCCCATGCCACTTTTTTGAGTTACTCATCATAAAACAAATTATGGGGTAGGGAAACTTAAAAGTTTATGAGGTGGACATGGGAAGAATGGAAATATTTTAAGCACACCAAAAGAAATACCCATAAATATTCCAAGTCACATTATTCTCAGAAGTTCTGCCCCTGGAAGACATCACATCGTTCTGTTAGACAATCACCATTCGGCAACATTATTCTTGGAGTCATAACTTTAGGAATGGTGTCAGAAACCAAGTGGGAATTAGAGTATTTAAGGTCAGCGGTTAGAAAGTCATCTATTCTGCTCACAGCACTACTAAGCACCAGTACCCACATTTCTCTGAACGCTTTCCTACGTTTTGAGTTTGGAATTTTGAGATGAGGAAAATCAACTCAGTTGAATGCAGACCTTGAACCTTAATCAGAAGGATATACCTATTAGATTAAACTCCTAATTGCCAATATTGAAAACGTAGTTTTTTGTTCTTCCACGTTAGGTAATACCTTGGAAACCCGGTTGATTTTTGTTGTTGTTCCGGTGCTGGTGGTGGTGTTGGCTTTTTTCTTGTTTTTTTTTGACCACCAATGGAAAGAAAAATATTAAAATGTTTTGAATTGTAATAGTTCATGAGAAAAGACCAACAGAAACATCAGTGTAGTGCCCTCAAAATATCCAGGTAATATTTTGTAATATTTAAAGATTCCATCTAGACCAATGTGGAAAAAAAAAAGATTCAGTAGAGAAAACTGAAATTTACACAAAATGTGTATATACCTAAAGGTTGAATTTTTTGGGCATAATTAGAATAATAGGGAAAACCTCAGTAAAGTGAGGACACTGTTTTATTGCCAACAAACAGTGGATTAAAATTGATGCTGAATAATTGTATGTTTTTTTTTAAAAATCAGAATATAAATAGATCAAAGTTAATAGTTATAGAGGCAAATATTGCTACCTAATTTGAAAAAAAGCCACGTAAGACAGAATAAAACTAAATAACTGTCTAATATTGCTAATAAAAATACATTTTAGAATACTTTAGGACTTTTCATAAGTCTGGAGATAACTTTATTCAAAAGAATGAATTATAACATAAGTTTGAAGTTTTGTTTTCTGATTAAATTTTTTTAGTCTCTACCAAATTATTTAAAGAATGACTAAAGAAGATTTAAGGTCTAAGGTGATACTATTCATTCAATTGTTTTCTTGTTTTTAAAATGTATGAATTTGACTTGATGTTTTTCTCTAGTTTAGAGTTTTAAAGAACAAATGTTAATTACCTTTAACCTCTTTTATATTAATATGTTAGAAAAAAAATTCCTTTATTGGATATTATTTAAATTGAAGCAAAAACTCATTCATTTAATTTTTTTTAATGTAAAACTTTATCAAGAAGAGACCTGTGCATAACTGTGGTGTTAGCAGGAGTTACTTTAGTGAGATAAATTAACTTAAAATTTCAAAACAAAACAATGAAAAGCTTACATAGCTATTTACTGACTTTCCTATTTTCGAATCTTCCGTTTTGAATCAATATTCAAATAGAACTGAATAGTCAAATTTGAATTTGAAGTGTTATGATGATATATTTATTGAGTTTTCGGTTTTTGTATTTTAAACCAAAGTGGTTAAGTAAAGAAAACTGGCTGAAACTTGCAACTATTCCAAGAGAGTTCCATTTATTCACTTTCCAAAAATGTAAAACAAATGCAGCATGTACTTTAAATATTCCTAAGAGATACCGCAACTCATTTTAATTTATTGCAGGAGAATGTGGCAGATTGCAATGACTACTTTGGGACCTTTACAGGTTATTGAATATTTACAGTAATATACGATATGTGGTGATATTCCCATCCTGAAAAGATTATTACAAAATAGAAAATCTATATACCTAAGAGAGGTTTTGACTGTTTTTGGAAAGTCACTATGAATTACCAAGTAATTCAACTATGTTGTAGAACTCAAAGCTTATTGTGTCAATATTCATTAAGGGAAATACATAAAAGTTAAATTAATCTACAAATTTACACCATTTTAAGAAAATTTAGCATTAAAATATTCATAAAAGAGGTTAATTAGATGTGATTCTTCAAATTTCCCTATCCCTAGATCTTTAATATATCTATATTTTTAAATATCAAAATATTTAATATATCTATAGTTGCTTTAATTTATCTGTATTTATCAGTTTTTACAGTGAATCTACATTGCTTTATAATAACATAACTACTTCCCTTAAATAAATTTTGTTTTACGAAAAATATTACTTGAGTTGTGTATTCTCTAATGTATTCAAGAATGTTTTGCTAGAGAAAGTAAGGACAGAACTGATAACTTCTTTAGATGTCATTGCCTACTAAAATAAAGATTTAAAAATATAATGAAAATTCAAATTTGAAAAAATGAAATTTGATTCAGTCCCGTTAGAAAGGCAGATACTGTAAGTCTTATTCTAGCTCTGCAACTAACTATCTAAGAGGGTGGAATAAAATGACCCAACAGGCACTTGTACCTCTGTTATTTTATAATTGGTGTTTTAGGTATACGAACTATACAATCACAAATATATTGTATAATAAGATTCAACTCACATCAGATGGAAACTTAAACTAAATCAATATGGTCAGTACAGGCTCATGAAAGAATATATATATATATATATATATACTTGCTGTTATATAGTGAACATATAATTTTACATACACACACACACACACACACACACACACACACACATACATATATATTCTTAGACTGCAAGCGTTTGGTTTTTAAACCATTTGGTCAGATTGATCCAGAAGTGTAATCCTAGTGTTATTTACCTAAAGGCACTGGATTTCGATTCCATTTTCTAATACATACCTGCCTTCCAGCTTCATTGTTATGTAGGTTCATTGCTAACAGTACTTTGCTGTCTTTTCCCGTGGTGTTTCTGATGGGGAAATCTAGGAACTTTCTGCTGAACCACATGCCATACTGGACATCATCAGAGCAGCCCCCCCAGTGCCAGCCTTCATTTGCTGAGCCGCCGTTCTGCAACGTGGTGTCACAGGAACACTCGGTCATGTTGCCTGCACTGCATGACCTGGTCACAGAATGCACCAGGCCTGCAGCCATCACAGCATAAATAAATGCTGTTTCCTTGGTGCCTAGAATAAAATATAAGTTGCTAAATGAATGAGTCATACCGTTCTCTGTTCATGTTCATAACAAAGTCTTCTACTTATCTTCTTATCAGGGAAGCAACTTTTCAATGGATGCTTTAATGAGTACATATTTAAGAAAGGACAATTTCATATTGTTCTCAGCTTTTAAAAAAGCAACATGAATTTTCAGTATGATTTTCCTATATTGTATATCATAAATTGTCCCCATACCTTAATATCATCTGTTTATTTTTAAAATTTGAAATATATGTCAGCATCCAGCTCAGCACTTAACAGACAATAAAAATTCTATAAATACACGTTGAATTTAAAATCCCTCGTATGGATACGTAAATAGTGATACAATGCCCAAAGGAGTCCTGCTTACCCTTCTCGTTAAATTTAAAATGTGTTATCAGAAAACACAAGCTGAAAAATTTGGTATGACTTTTGTTGTGTAAAAAATACATGTCAGAATGCAAATTAAGCAAAGACCAAAGCAATTAGGAGATAAATGTTGCAGTTTCATTTCACATCAAAGACTGATTTTTTAAGGATATCCTGAAAAACAATATTAATATGAAAGTTAAATATTATATATTCTTATATACAGTATTATATCGTCTTACAGTATTAAAGGCAGTTAAAGATAATTGAAATGTCATCAGCAAAAAAAAAAATTGTTATGGAAAACAACTGAATGTTGAATATGGATATCACACACCTGCAATAGGTTTTTGAGCTAAAATCTTTGACAATTAAAGTCCCATTAAAACAGTAATAAAATGGACTAGAAGGGACTCAGCGGGCGACATTTTCCCCCCCTTTGGAGATGTTTAGATTGGAGTAGAAACGTTATCACGTCGTTGTCCAATAAACCCTTTCAACAGCTGATGCCTCTACATTTCAGCAACTGTGAAGAACACATCCTCTTCTTTTTTTTCTGCAGGGAGTCAGGGCTCTTTCGGAAGGGTGTGCCGGCCAAAGCGCAGCGGGGCAAAAGCGATGCTTTGGCGGCGGTGAGTGTAGGGACCCGGCGGGGAAGGGTCAAAGGTGGAGGGGGAACCGAAATGAATGTGAAAAACAACTAAGAATCTTTCAGCGCCCAGGGCCTGAAATCCTTTGAATCTGCTGATACCTCTGTACCTTTATCC
Source organism: Neophocaena asiaeorientalis asiaeorientalis (assembly GCF_003031525.2). NCBI lineage: Eukaryota > Metazoa > Chordata > Mammalia > Artiodactyla > Phocoenidae > Neophocaena > Neophocaena asiaeorientalis. The sequence goes on from NW_020174561.1 coordinate 4,729,035, forward strand.
TTACCAAGTCACTGCTAGGCCGGTGGAAGTGGAACTTTGTGTTGCTGCAGCTTCCCGCGCCGCGGCTGTGCGCAGAGGAGGGAAAAGATAGAAGGAAAGGAATAGAGGGGAGAACTAAAGTAGTGCTCGAGCTAGCCTCACGTGGGGCTGCCCGGGACAGTCCCTTTAAAATCGCCATTATTCCGTCTTCCCGGTGCTGTAAGGAGCCAACCAGCTTGGGGCTTCGCTGCAATTAGCCAGGGCTCGGTGCGCAGCGGAGCTGCTTTTAAATCAAAGCAGCTGCGGCAGCGGCATTCCCTGTAGCCGACATCATGTTTCTCCAGCTGGTCACCCACGTAGGGGGGCGCTACGGGGTCCGAGGGGTCGGCGGGGTGGAGTGTCAGCTTTTCCCCAACTCCGGCCGGGCGCCGCGGGGAAGGGGGAAGAGCTACAGCTCCACGCGCCCCGCTCGGGACCTGGGGTGTCACCCTGTCCAGGACAGCACCTGCACCCGGGTCTGGCTTCAGTCGCCCCCAGTTTCATTGCACTAAAGGACCTCTCTGGGGATTTAGGGAGCGACGGGACCACGCAAGCACTCTTTATTTACAAGAATTGGAGGACCTGCCCTCCGTCCCGCGCCAGCTGCGAGCGTCCCGGGACTCACCGCTGCTCAGCTCGTAGCCAAAGAGAGGGCTGGTGTCAGACGGGGCGGCGGCGGCCGCCAGGCAGTTCCATCTCTCGTATCTGAACTGGCTCCTGCACTCCTGAATGCCCAGACGGGCGCCCTCGCAGATGCTCGGCAGCAGGTACGGTTTCCTCTTGCACAGCTCCTTCTGGCGGCTGTTCAGCGGCAAGCTGGCGCAGCCCAGCTTCTCCGGAACCCCAAAGGAGGCGATGCCCAACCACCTGTAAGACACGGCCGCCCCTAGCGTCAGCCGCTGCCCTGCTCTCCTCCCAATCCCAGATGTTTACCCGAAATTTAGGTCGCCCGCCCTAGAGTCCCGCCTCTCCTCTCCAGCCTCAGCTGAAAGTTCCCTGAGGCTGGACATCCCTTTTGCCACAAACCCCGTGCGCCCCTGCTGCCCCCATACTCACATCCAGTTTCCTTGGGCTCCGCAGGGGAACAGCGTGAGCAGGGCTGCCCACAGCGCGCACAGGCGGGACAGTCCCTGGAGCGCTGCTCTGTCCATGGCCCCCGCATGGAGTCCCCCAGGCCCAGCCACTCCTCTTCGACCTTCCCCAGCCAGAGGCCCACCAGGACAGAGGTAAGTTCCCCAGCACCAAGTTGTCCCTCTCCTCCTTTCTCCCTGCAGACTACGTAAAAAGAAGGCCAGCCGTAGTAGGGGCTCTCAGCAGCCTTCTCCTCGCGAGCTGGGAGCAGCGTGAGGAAGTTGGGAAAGTAGCTTGGGGCACTCCTCCCGAGACGAGTTGAAGATGTGCCGGAGATGCGGGAGCGTCCCTCGCATTCCAAGGTGAGAAACTTCTGTTGATGTAGCTCTGTCTCCATCGCCCCCGGCCTCTCCTCCCATCTCCTCCCCCTGGCCGCGCCTGGAGCCTGATTGGCCCAGCAGCGGCCCCTCATCTCATCATCCCGGGTCCTCAGGCTCTCATTGGCTGAGAGCAGGCTCCGCGGGGGGCGCTCGGGCCCGCTGTTCCCCGACAGCCGGTCCAGATCCTGTGTTCCTGACCTTTCCTCCTGTCACAGTTTCCTGAGAGCGGGTCTCTGCGGGAGGGGTATTGATTCAACCCGAAGACTGATAGGGGAGCTTCTGTCTTAACAACCCTGGGTGAAGGTGTGGGTTGAATGGGCGACGTTTGAGTTCCACCCACCCCAGTCTCATTTGGATTAATTACCCTCTGGGTGGAGTGGATGGAAAAATCTCACTGCCCCCGTTTCTTTCCTCTCCTTCACCTCACAGGAGAATAATCTTTTTGAGTCAGAGTTGGTACCAAAAAATTGACCTTTCAACACCCTGCTTGAGGTCTCAACGTTTCAGGAGACTTTAGAGAATGAGTAAAGTACTTGTCAAGCTTGAGATCGATCATCGTGCAATGTGCAGGCATTTACTTTTATCGAAAGGGAAGATTCCAGCCTAGCATCGAACCTACCGTATTTAAATTGTGTTAGGTGATTTTCTTTTACGATTTTGCTTATTTTCCGTAGTCTTTGAGGGCACTGTCAGAAGATGGAGGGCACAGAGAGAATGCGAGTGAGAGCTGTCTGGAGAGCTCTAGAAAGATGAGGGCTGTGTTCTTTCCCTTCTCTCCAATGCACACTATGTCTCTCTTGGAGACTTTGGACAGGGCTACACATTGAAGACAAATTTCAAAAGCTTACTTATGAAACACCTACTGTGTGTCCACTATTGTGAGAATTTATGAAGATCCCTTCCCTTAAAGGCACAGCCTTTCTGGTCTTGTCTCCAGCTGTGGAGACAAGTCTGAAACAAAATAATTTGAGATTATCAGTAAAGGAAAGTATAGAATCCAGCAAGTTACTCTTTGGAAGCAGGAGAATGTTCTGGTGCCTGGAAGTTCAGAGAGTTTAGTTAACCAGTGTTTTCCAGGTTAGAGGATCTCTGGGGAGAACTCTGAATTCTGGCGGCACGTGCTTGGCTGCGGTATCAGAAAACCCTGTCTCACCTAGCTGGTGACAGGAAATGTTTATGAGGGGCATCACCTGCTCCTCAGAGGACTTCTGGAATGTTCGTAAACTCTCAGGGCATACCACCTTAGTGGGTTCCAAAATCCAGACTTACTCAAATTAAAGATTTACTTTATTAGCTTTATCCTCAAATAAATGATTTTATTTGCTGCATGTCTCCTATATCAGCCCAGAGCAATAAAAGCTCACTGAAATTCCCATCCTGTCCCATTTATTCTTTTATCCAACAAATATTTATTGAGTGAACGCTATGTACCAGGTCCTAAAGCCACATTGTAATTTTTAGAGAGTCAAGTTGATGATAGGGTGTAGTTACTGATCCAGAAATATTTTGGCTAATGGCTAGTGGCCTCTCTGAAAACCAGAGGCTTCATCCAAGCTCACTTTATTCTGTGAGCCTCTCCATGAGGGATAGTGGAGAATTCCCTGCTGAACTCCTGCCATGGGGCCCAGTACACGAGATCCTGGTTTTGAGCACAATTTACTGAACAGATTAAGAACGTGGTGAGGAACATCCCGAGCAGATATCTAAGTGGCCCAAATGGTGAAACTAGAGAAGAGGCTTCCTCTGCAGGGGTATTGGGGAAGAACTGGGGGAGTGGAGAACACGAATACTTTAGGTTGATTTTTCGAGCCAACGATGGTAGATGTTTTAAGGAAGTTGCTGGACTTTTTTCCTTTAGGAAGATATACTGAGCCTCTGTTACGGGTTAAAAAGTGGGGATAGCACTGAGTTAAATGGTAGTGGAGTTTATAGCCCAGTTGGCAATCACAGCCAGAGCAATGAATGCATTGGGGAAGTATTGTGCTCTGGGAACACACACTGTAGGATTACTTAATCTAGTTTGGGAGTGGGGTCACTTGAATGTTGCCTTTGTTGTTAGTCTAGGGATCAAACACTGTCCAGGCGTCCAGATAAACCTTTAGAGGGGCACTCACAGTATTCTATCCTTAGAGTCGAAGACCACTGGGTCAACTAGTTTCAAATCGAAGGCACAGTTTCAGGGCCTGAGTGGTCCTGCATCTTTTCTGTGTGGTCTAGGGCCTTAGGGGTCATTCTGTTCATATCTCTAAAGCAAAGGAGACTTACTTCCAGGAGATGGTCCAGCTGAAGAATTAAGCTTCTTATTCAACAAGCAGACATTTGAGTGCCTTTTTTGTGTCATGCACTGAGAGCCTACATACCCCCTGTGTTTTCTCTCTTCTCTCTCCATGCAAAGATTCAAACCCCTCAAATTGGTGCTCATTTTATAGATAAAGAAATGAATTTGGAAACACTAAGAAACTTGCTCAAGGCCACTCAGCTAGAAGATAGTAGAGTCAAAAATCGATCTTATTTTAGAGGTCTTGTTTTTCCTACCACAACATACTGCCTCAGAACTTGATTAAAAAGCACTGCTTTTTTTTTTTTTTTTTCCTTCTTTTGACCAAATCCCAGGTATCTGGTCTCAAGGTCTAAATTCCTCTTCTGTGTCCCGTGGATCTTTATATCACAGTTCACAGATCTCGCCATCAAAAGAGATGTTCTGTTCTGTGAACATAAACAAAAACCCACAATGGGTGGGTGGGTCTCCTGAAGAGGTCTCCCTGAAGTCGGGTCTCTCAGAGGCAGATGGCGGTCTGCGTGGATGCCCTTCCATTCCACCTCCACCCCCGTCCCCCACCCCCACTTTGCTGTCTGGTTTTTGTGGACTGGGAGGTATAGTGGGAAGAGCACTGGGCTGAGCTGAGCGATTGGGTTTCCGAAAGTTAGCAGGTTATAATCTTGGGCAATCAATTTCACTTTTGATCCTCAGCCTTCTCACCTGTAAAATGCTCAAAAGCTCTTTTGGATCTGAATCTCTTACTGGAGTTTCCACAGGGCTGGAGGGAGGGAGGTGGTAGGCATGGTGTGTACATGGATGTGGTGGGGTGGAGAGACTGCATTTGCTAGTGAATTTGCACTCCTAGGAGGAGGAAGCCTAGCGACCGGGTTTGTCTACCTGAGAGAGGGGCCCCAGTTCTTAGGGTGGCACAGGCTAGAGTTTTCTGGCCCCCATTTTGTATCTTCTGTTCCACTTTTCCTTGTGGATTTTAACTAAAATGAATTGTTTTCTTTGCAGAAATATCTTAAGGTGGTCGAATTTTAAAATGTATTGTAATCCTGTCAGGTCACATGAAACTTTATTTAGAAGATAAAAGAAGTTACAGATATTTTCTTTATCCTGGAATATGAAGGTGAGGGGCTCCTTCAGAATCTAATTTATATCTCTTATTAATTTGAAGTGGTTCATCTCTACTACCATTAGTGGGGGTTATGCTCTCTATTTAAAGATGAAGAATAAAGTAAACGATGGGTCAAATCCAAACATATACGCAACTACACATTTCAAATTGTTTGTTTCTTTAGCAGCAAGAAGGAATCTCATTTCCTATTTATTATTTGTGATTTTGTAATTCAGAGAGAGAACAAAATATTAACTGTCTGATAGAACATAACCTGGTGCTTACTGTCTTAGGCAGGCTTTCTAAAAAATGTTGTAAAGATCATACCACTAATTGTTCAAAATGGGAGCTGAACTTATATCATCCCATGATCTGAGCCCAGCTACCTAAAATTTGATTAATGCTGTGAAGCAAAGCACAGTGTAACTCCAAGTTTGCACAGATTACTGAAGCATCTGTAGCTTCTTGATCTGGCGAAAAGGGTACATGAATTTGTTTTCCTAGCAACGGTAAGGTGTTTTGAGCTACATTCTGGAAAAGGGGATTTAGGAGGGAGAGCCAGAGGAAATATTCATTTCACTCAGAGAAGCTCTTCAGAGAGACTGCATCTCTGACCATGGTCCTCTCTGACCAACTGGGCCAGTTGAACCAAGATAAGTAGCTGGCCAGCAATAAACCCCACCTCCCATCCGGGACAATTGTAGATGATTAGCTGTAGAACCCAGGAGAGGCTGTGCCTTCTGGTAGTTTTCTCTCAGTCCCTGGGAAACTCAGCAAAAAGTCTGCCTGCACAGATATGCCTTGGACTCTGTCTCTGGCAGTCCATCAGAGGACGAGACTTCTAAGGGCCCTGTTGTAAGAATTTCTGCTGCAGATCACAGAGACTTATGTACTGGAAACTGATACCAGAAGCACCCCAGCTGGTCTTAACTCTCATGATGGAACAGAAGACCAGAGGTGACTTTTTACATAACTGGGTCCTCATCCATTCTATTTTAAATTCCACCTGGATGCTACCAGTGTGGGACAGAGCACAGGCTTGTGACCACTGGCTCTCAGGAGGGGGCAGAGAATGGCATTCTGGATGTCCTGTTGTCCTTTGGTGGCCTGAAAAGCCCGACTTGGAGCAGCAGAGGAGACACCAGTGACAGAACTAGGAGAAGGGACAGGAGTTGAAGGATACTGTCTTGCTTTGTAAATTTTCACAACTATGAAAGTAAAAAAAAAATTTTTTTTGTTTACTTGTCCTAGAAATTAAGATTGAAGAAGACTCGATAAGTGTTAATGGAAAGTGGCTCGTCTCTAGTGGTTATCTGCACTGATTATGCAATCTTTTCGGAATGAGGGAACATAAGTAAAATCCTTGACAAAAAAGAGTGGTCACTATTTGTCAAAACTGAAATGCATGGAGAATGTTGAATCTCTCCATACCCCTTTTCAAAACATTTTTTTTCTGAATTCTGTATAACAAAACAACTGAATTAATGAATTATTATTGAGTTTAAAAAATTATTAAGAAAACTTCAAAAATCTGGACTTTCATATTTTTAGGAGTACTATTTTTATGGAGAGATCACTGGGATGTCTATAATGGAAAAAACCAAATTTTCTCTTTTTTTTTTTTCCTTTTTTTTTTTTTGCGATGCGTGGGCCTCTCACTGTTGTGGCCTCTCCCGTTGCGGAGCACAGGCTCCGGACGCACAGGCTCAGCGGCCATGGCTCACGGGCCCAGCCGCTCCGCGGCATGTGGGATCCTCCCAGACCGGGGCACGAACCTGTGACCCCTGCATCGGCAGGCGGATTCTCAACCACTGCACCACCAGGGAAGCCCTTTTTTTCCTTTTTACTAAAATCAAGCAATCTCAAACTTTAAGGGAGAAAACTTGGAGGGAAGTCATTTAGAAAGAATCAGCGGTGTCTATCTTATTCTAACTGTTGGTCTGCATAATTACATTTAATTGTTGTGATGTAATTCTGTCAACAAAATGCCAGTCAAAACTCAGCAAATGCTGAAACTGCCTTTGTATTCGAGGCAGTTGTCCATACGTCTGACCATTGGCTACTGTCCTCATCATGGGTGGGCAGCACGTTGAAGTGAGGTTTGTTAAGTCTGGTCAAGCAACAGTTACCATTTGATGTTTACTCCATCTTCACACCAGATGAATCACATTTAAATTTAACTTTAATTTTTTCACTTTCCCCACTGAAACCTTGAATGATTTCTTATTTACCCCTCCCTATGTTGTAAACCCTTTGGTTTGACTTCTAAAAATCCTTCATTCAGGATTTCTCCATAGCTGTTTTTTTTTTTATTAAATTCACTCTATTTCCTTATGTTCATTCTCCCTAGGCAGCCCAATGTCTTTCTTCCCTTTTCCACAAGCAGGGCTTGCATGTTACTATTTCGATTTCTTGAGAAACCCTGCCTCCATACCTAGAATCTTTTCTTTCTTTTTTACTTACCCAAGCCTGCCTACCCATTCTTTGGGTCACACTTTTTCAGGGAGTCTTACACAGTTAATCATATTAACACCCCTCTCTGCCTAATTTCTACTTCATCTGAGGTACCTATCAGAAGATGTATCTCTTAATTTACTTTTGCTTTCTGGTGGTTTAACGTGCCTTCACTGTAAGTCACCAATTACATTATAAACCTCTTCAAATCAAAGAATATGAGGAATTCTTTTGCATGCCCCCCCCCCCATGCCTACAACAAGGCTGAGTGGGTAGTAGGTGTTCAATACTGGTTGTGTGGTTGTCGTTCTAACAGACAAGGCATCTCTCCTAACACTGGAATGAATGAAGCATAAAGTTGAGAGCTGTCAGCATTGACATCATCTACTAATTTGCCACTTTTCAGCTGGAAGTCCGCCATGACTTGTACCTAGTACGTTGCATAGTACGGGCCACATGGTCTGCACAATTTCCAAGGGGACCATCAGACGGCTGGGTCTAGAGTATTCGCAGCTTCGGTTTTTGCTAGTGTTCAAATCGGTAAATACACCGATACTCTTAAATCTTTCTGACAAATCTGTAGCCATGCCACGTGCTTTTTCCAGGTACGTCTGTTGAGCTCTGCTAATAACTCAAACGCTTACTTGAAGTTGCCTCCAGAGAGTGCTTTTATTTGAGTCAGCAAGTGCTCAGAGCCCAGGAGATTTACGAGGGTTCAGAGACATAAACATGAACGGCGTTGAAGGTGTGAGGTGTGTTCCGACTGTAGCCCCCTCACCTTCTGTTAGTGATTACAGGAAGGGAGGCATCAATACAGAAACAGCTGACTTGAGGGCTCTCAAGTTCGCAATCTGATGAAGTCTCCTGGTGCCAGACCAACTTTGGGGGTTGTCACATAGCTTAGTGAAACGGCTTCCAAAATGGGTTGAAAACCACAATATTGATATACTGGGCCACGTGCCAGAACAGAGCCTGAGTCCAGCCGACTGGGTAAAAGATTTCAGTTGCTACTTCAGCACCAGCGTATTGTCTGCAATCCCCAGGGCACACTCGCGAAACCAGCACCAGACAAATACAGTGGAGCCACTTTTTCATGCTGTTTTGGGGAGAGAACTAAAATTTGCCTTATAGGCTAACTGCGTTATGGCAGGCTTCGGCTGAAAGGAGTTTTCCTTCAGGGACTGATTTGGCCTTCAGCATATCTTAATCTTATAGTGATTGTTGGCAGTCCAGGGCGGGGTTCAGTGCTGGAATCTTCCCCTTGATACTCCCCTCCCCTCCCTGTCCCAGGGGTTCTGATGAATAAAGCATGCAGACGGAAAACTGAACCAGTTTGGGCAAAGTATCAGGTTTATTAAGTGTAAGGCTTCCTAGTCGAGCTAGATTATGCGAAGTGAAGTTTTCTATTCCTTCCCCCTGAATTGAAGACAGCAAGGCTGATCCAATAGATCCACCCAGTCTCACGCTGAAAAACTGGACCTGAGAAAGGAGGCTGGCAGGAGGCCACAGGAAGTGGCGAGGACAGCTCACTCTACCCGAGGATGTCCAGGCCTATGAAGAGGGCAGGTGGGGCCATCCTGCTTTGGAGGTACCCACTGGTGACAGGGACCCATTGACTGGCCACTCTTTCTCTGCAGGGGAGGAGTAACCAATGAGGTGGGAAATAGAGTACAGATTTCCTCACCATAGAAGAAAGAAATGAGAGTACAGACATGTTGAAGGATGTCCTTACTTCCTTGGGCAGACAGCAAGGTATCAGTCTGCTGCCTACTGTAAAATGTAGAATGGCAAGCCCTCAAGCTAGATGGGCAGGCAGATGAAGAATCTCTTACAGAAGCTATGGGCAGGATAACTGTGACCCAGAGGCTGTGGACTGTATTCTGAGAAAAGACAAGCTATGCAGTGATAATTAGTATCAGCGTAGGGAGTGGTGAGTAGAGGACACATCAATACCCGTTGCAGCACTAGCGCCCTGTGCCCTTGGCAGCTCTGGTAAGATACAGATTAACCCAGAGGAGCAGAGGGATGATTTCAGCAAAAATCATAGCGGCCCTGAATAATGTCATCCTCCTCTACTTATTTAACCTCAGAACACATTATTTGGTTTATTTTTCTGCTTGTGGTTTCCTTTGGTAACAGTGAAATTAATTCATGGTCCCTCACACATTGTCATCTCAGGCAAGTGGCCCAGAAGCATGTTGGGTGGTCTAGAGTAATCGATATAAGGATAGACAGGTGGATGAGGAGAAGTCACAAGATAGGTAATCAACAGGAGGCTTAACGTCAGTAGGCTAAATTTGAGAAATATGTTGTAATATTGATGTATATAGATGTTCATTAAAACGCTGAAGAAATATTTTGATTCATTTCGTATGCACAATTATTTGTTGATAAGTTGCATAAATGTTCAGACCAGACAAAACGTGTTGGAGCTCCTTGTGATTGCATACCAAGAAACATGCTATATGTTTTCAGGATCATTTAAATCATTTGATAACACTTTTGATGGAGGGTTATTTTTGTTAATCGCTTGCTTTAAGGTGTGTCTTCACTTGGCCCTCAAAAATGAACAAAAGAAAGGAGTTGAAAGTCATAAATATATTTCACAGCTGGAGAAAACAGAAGAACCTCTCGGAAAGAGGAAACTCAGGCAGCATTGTCTATCTTTCTGACTTAGTTTTATTCAGTGGCCTCTTGGAATCTTTCTTTCTTGGAATCTTTCTGTGTCTCTTTTCCTTATATTTAAACTATACCTACCATTCAGTAATCTAATCAAAGAGGTACACCAGTGAATCAATGGAACTTTGCAAAACAACTTAAATAAAACGATCCTTCTACTAAAAATTCTCACAGTATCACAGGTATTGAAAAATCATCTGTATGACATAATTAAACAATTAGCTAAGTCTTGTAATGAAAAATAGCAGTTTCCTACTCGCCACTCCCTGTACACCCTCCCCAGAAGTACTAACTTCCGGCTCTCTTAGCTGAATTCTTTTGGTATTTTGCTCTAACCTGTTAAACTTCATACTTACACTGTTACTTTTATTTTTTTATAATTTTATTTATTTATTTATTTTTGGCTGCGTTGGGTCTTCCTTGCTGCCCGTGGGATTTCTCTAGCTGCGGTGAGGGGGGGCTGCTCTTCGTTGTGGTGTGCGGGCTTCTCATTGCGGTGGCTTCTCTTGTTGTGTAGCATGGGCTCTAGGCTCGCGGGCTCAGTAGTTGTGGCTCACAGGCTCTAGAGTGCAGGCTCAGTAGTTATGGCACTTAGTCGCTCCACGGCATGTGGGATCTTCCTGGACCAGGGGTCGAACCCGCATTCCCTGTGTTGGCAGGCAGGTTCTTAACCTCTGCGCCACCAGGGAAGCCCTATACTGTTACTTCTTAATTTTGAAAATATTAGGCTTTATCTGTGACTTTCCACTCTGGAATTTGAGGGTTTGCTCTGCTTCACTCCTCCCCGCAGCATGTATTTTTGTAGCCTTTATATTCTCAATATATTTATCTCAAAATTGTGGTTAGGTCAGCAGTCAGTTTTTATATTATAAGACACATAATGTTATTCATGCTAAGCTATGTAGTGTACTGTGATTATTTTCCTTTCCTTACTTGCTTTTTCCCCCTATTTTCCTGGTTTTCCTTTATTTTGGCCACGTCTCACGGAACATGAGGTCTTAGTTCCCTGACCAGGGATCGAACCCGCACCCCCTACAGTGGAAGCGTGGAGTCTCAACCACTGGACAGCTGGGGAAGTCCCTTGTTTTCCTGGTTTCTTTGTGCTTATCATGAATCCAACCCCAAACCTCCCAATTTTCTAAATTTTCTGAGGTGAATCAGAAGCTTCATCCGTTTTATCTTTTTGACACAGAGTCTCCCATGTCCCCTCACCTGTCCCAGTCTGGAATGGTTGCCTCCGCATCTGGTGGCCAGTGTCATCTGTGATCTGCTTCACCATCACCCCACAGATCACATTTTTCTTGTGTCTTTGTAGAAACCTCATTTTCTGAATCTTGTGTATTTCCCATTTTTGGTTTAGGCCCCTGTTCTAGGGGAGCACATGTTCCTGTAGCTTCCCGAGAAAGAGTGTATGTGAGATAAACTTTATGAGAACTTGTCTGTCTTAAAATAGTTTTATCCTATTCTAGTAGCTTGACTAGTGGTGAATTCTAGGTTAGGGATAATTTTCTTTCAGAATTTTGAAGACATTTCTCCATTGTTTTCTAGCTTCCGTTGTTATCATTAAAACATCGGAATATAGTCTAATTCCAGATCTTTTGTATATGAATTTATTTTTTTCCTTTGATATCTTTTGAAATCTTCTCTTTCTCTGTGATATTTTGAAATTTCATGATGGTGTGGCTAAATGTGGGTGTATCTTTACCTATTCTGGACTCTCAGTAGGCCATCTCAATGTGAAAATCGTGTTTTTGTAGAAAAATATTTTAAAATTGTTTCATTGATGATTTTCTCTCCTCTATTTTCTTTCCGCTTTCTAGAACTTTTATTTTGTGAATGTTGGATTAACTGTCTGGTTCTGTAAGTTTTGTAAGTACTCTGTTCTAATTTTCATATTTTTTTCCTCTAATATCTGTGAGATTTTTCTCAGTTGTATCGTTTTTGGTTTCTATTTTTTCAGTTCTGCTGGTATACATGTGTATATGTGGATATGTGCTTGTGTGCGTGTGTGTGTGTGTGCGTGTGTCTGATTTCGAAGAGATCTTCTTTATGTTCTCTGCACGTTCCATTTTAAAATTAAATAATATCCTGTTGTGATTTTAAGGGTTTGATATTTTCTCGTCATTTTGAATATATGTATTCGTTTCCTATTACAGCTGTAAAAATTGTCACAATTTTAGTAACTTAAAATAACACACATTGATCATGTTACCGTTCTGGAGGTCAAAAGTCTACAGTGGGTCAGCAGGGTTGGGTTCCTTCTGAAGGCTCTAGGGGAAAATCTGGTTCTTTGTCATTTCTAGCTTCTAGACGCCGCCTGCATTCCTTGGTTCATGGCTGTTTCCTCACATCACTCTGACCTCTGCCTCTACTGTCGTACCCCTCTCACTGACTATGACCCTCCTGCCTCCCTCTTACAAAGACTTTGGTGATTACATTGGGGTCATGTGGATAATCCAGGACTATCTTTCCCTTTCAAGATCTTTACCTTAATTATTCCTTCAAAATCTCTTTTTCCAGATAAGGTAACCCATTAATAGATTCCAGGACTTAGAACATTGTAGTGGGTTGAGTGGCAGCTCTCCCCAGAAGATATGCCCACTGCCTAATACCCAGAACCTGTGAATGTGCTCTTATTTGGATTTTTCTGAATTATATTTCTTTGCAGATATAATTAAGTTCAGAATCTTAAATGATATCATCATGGGTAACCCGGGTGGGCCCCAAACCCAATGACAAGAGTCCTTATGAGAGACGGCAAAGGAGAAGACAGATAAAGGGAAAAAGGAGGAGGCAGTAGGAAGACTGAGGAGCAATGCCCCAGGGAATGTTTGGAGCCACCAGAAGCTGGAAGAGGCAAGGAAGTATTCTCCCCTAGAGCCTGCAGTGGGACTATAGCCCTACTGACATCTTTTTTTCAGATTTCTGGCCTTCAAAACTGTGAGAGAATAAAGTTCTCCTGTTTTTAAGCCACTCTGTTTGTGGTATTTTGTTATAACAGCTCTGAAAAAACAATACAGATGTGGACATATTTGGGGGGCCATTCTTCTGTCTAACGCAGTATATTAATGATGTTTTTTGCAATTTTCTTCCCCCTGCTTCTTCCACATGGCTCTGTTCTGTTTGCTTTGTCTCTATCTGTCATTTTAGAAGCTTGCCTCAGATATCTGGGAATCCTTGTTTTTGCTCATGTTTACGAGTGGAGCATTTAAAGCCAATTAGCTCTGAGCATATGGGTAGGACTTGTTGATTTTGAATTTTATTTTAGGGCAATTTCAATGGGTCATTTTATTAGCGAATCTTTAATATCAGTATATTTACGTCTTGTATCTTAGAATAGTCAGGTTCCCCAAAGAAGAGTATTCCAGTCTCCTGTTTTGATGATATTGGCTAATGTTCTTCAGTCTAGCACAGGAGAGGACTTGAGAGGTCTAAGCATTCACTGTCTAAATATTGTGGAGGTTTGCTCATCTGTTTGTTTTAGCATGATCAGGCTTGTACAGAAAATCTAATGAAACCTCACTGAAATATCTCGATAACTTAAAGGGTTAAGTTTCTACACTGGGAACACTTGAATCAAAATAAAGGACAACTATTTTTTTTTAATCTATTGAAAAAATAATAAATTAAAAAATAATAAATTTGGCTGCATTGGGTCTTTGTTGTTGAGCGCGGGCTTTCTCTAGTTGTGGCGAGTGGGGGCTACTCTTCGTTGTGGTGTGCAGGCTTCTCATTAAGGTGGCTTCTCTTGTTGCGGAGCACGGGCTCTAGGCACGTGGGCTTCAGTAGTTGTGGCACACGGGCTCAGTAGTTGTGGCTCACGGGCTCTAGAGCGCAGGCTCAGTAGTTGTGGCGCACAGGCTTAGTTGCTCCGCGGCATGTGGGATCTTCCCGGATCAGGGATCAAACCCGTGTTCCTTGTGTTGGCAGGCGGATTCTTAACCACTGCGCCACCAGGGAAGCCCAAGGACAACTTTTATTACAGGGAAAAGCAAGAAATACAATTAGCAAGTGGGCTACCATGGTTAGGTTTATTCCAAAAACAAGAAAATTCTCATGATTCTGGAGACTAAGCTAAGAAAAAGGTAAGTCCTTTTCAAAAGGCAGTTTCAAACTAATCAGATTAGTTAGTATAAAATAAGACATTTTCCTTTCGTGACTACAAGTAACCTCTCTCTGATTAAGAGCATCTTTGTATTTTGTCAGCAATGCAGTTACCTAATGGCTGTAAAACCAAACACACATCTGGATAATTGAAAATTTTAGCTTTCAGCTGGAGACTCTGACCCATTGTTGCCTTTTGTGACATAGCCTCGAAGTTCCACTTGCTGAATTTGTGGTTAAATTTTAGACCATTTTGGCTGACTGATGAACATGACAACAAATGACATCTGCTACCATTTCTTAAGGTTTCTAAACCCCTTTTTCTTTCTCCCCTTAATTCCTCTTGCTCCCATTCCTTCCTTTGCCTTATTTTTCTCGTCTTCTCTTGCGTCCTCTTTTTAGTTTTCTTTCCTTCTTGTAACCTGATGGTCAAAACTGGCTTGCCTTCCCAACTGGTGTGCTGCTGAAAAAAAAAAAAAAAGCTGACATTTCTGGAACTATAAGAATTTGTGGTTTAAGTGTTTGAATCCTGTTCCTCCAAGAAACCTTTTGCCAGTGGTTGTCTTTCAGTACGACATAAAAGTAAACACTTGCAAAGTGGAGCACACTCTGTTTAGGTTAAAAGTTATGCTTTACATTTTCATGGAAGAGACAGAAGGATAGAAATGTTTGTAGGTTACCCTCAGGCCACTAAACTACCTTACCTTTCTGGACACCGGAGACAATGGGCATATTTAGTCAAATTTTAAAAATACTTCAAAGTCCCTTAAAACATGGAATTTCACCACTGTGTTCTTTAATCTGCCTCATTTGCCAGTGACCATTCACGTCTTACAAGCTTGTGGAATATATCTTCACATATACATGATCTGGAGGAGTTTGTTTGGAAGCTCTAGAAGGAGGGGACCATTGTCATCATACACTTGACTAAGTAACTCATTTTCTCTCTGAAAAATGCACCTGCATGGAACCATGAGAATAGATAAAACACTTGGGACACAGCCCACCAGACCCGACAGATTGATCCTGGAAATCCTTGAGATAGTTGGCATCATAGACCAATTGCACTGATATTCAAATCCTCGAAGCAATAAAGGATGAACATAAACTTTTTATTTCCATCAACAATTAAGCCGGTGAGTGATTGTCTCCCCTTTAACAATGCTTTACGTCTTTGACAACTGTCTATGTGACCTGCTCTTAGATGCATTGGGCTCCTGCTTAAAAGTGCAACGCTGGGGCTTCCCTGGTGGCGCAGTGGTTGAGAGTCCGCCTGCCGATGCAGGGGACGCGGGTTCGTGCCCCGGTCCGGGAAGATCCCACATGCCGCGGAGCGGCTGGGCCCGTGAGCCATGGCCGCTGGGCCTGCGTGTCCGGAGCCTGTGCTCTGCAACGGGAGAGGCCACAACAGTGAGAGGCCTGAGTACCGCAAAAAAAAAAAAAAAAAAAGAAAAAGTGCAATGCCAAAAAAAAGCACAATCTTTCATTGTTTTGGGCAGTGGAAAGCAGCACGTGAAAAGCTAGAGGAGGAACAAATGTGATTCTAATTGGGTCTTCTGACTTAGCTGAACTGATAAAATGCAAAACAACGGTAGGTTATGGGAAGAGCCCAATCAGGCCATCTTTGAAACCTTCACCTCTCCAGGTGAAAATTTTGAATTCCTTTAGCAGTTCTGCAGAGGTACTGTATTCCAAGTCCGTTGCTCAAGAATAAACGATTTTAAATGTCAGCTGTCAGAAGTGAACTTGGCACACAGCATGGCACTTGGGCACAGTGGTCCATTGGCAGCCAATGCCCCTTGTTTCTCAGGCTCCCCTTTCTCTCAGAGGGATCTTCTTTGCAACTGGGTTCCCTTCAAAATCATGCTCCATTCCTTGTATTTACTCAGTGCATTGACTTTAGCCAGCTACCGGGAGAAAAATAATGTAATTTAATTCACTCCTACTTGAAATGTCTAACAGCCCCAATGTTCCAAGGATATTAGCATCTTAAGAGACCCTGAAGGTTAATGTAAGTGATTTCACTAATTGAAAGGATTTCCAACAGAAGAATCTAGTAAAATAAAGAATTGTGGACACAGTGGGGAGCCATCTGGTAACAAAGCAAGGAAGCTTTCCCTTTGCCCTAAATTCCAGTCGCAGCCCTCTTTACACCTCCCATATTTAAAAGGCATATATAATGCCACTGGCAAAATTAAATTGCTGAAGAATATATCTGCCATCTAGTTTTAGAAAAAAAAAATGCAGACAATTAGTTAATCCACGGTTGCAAAAAATTATGGAATTGGTGAGTGTAAAAGATGCAAGTACCTATTTGAAACTCACCAGAAACAGATGTCTACCTATGCTTTTCAGTGAAAATGTGATCCCTCTACCCATAGCGCTTTCAATTCCATAATTAGATTCAGTTGCATTGTTAAAGTACTGTTAACATTAACTTGTATCTCATATACACGAGACTGGGAATACACATATGTTAACTTGAACCAGCTGTTTGCAAAATTACTACAATATGGCCAGTACTTCTTTTAACCATTATGTCCTTCCATTCAAACATGATTTGCATCTGTAAGCACTTATTATGTATAAAATTAAAGGGAGATTTATGACATAAAAATGATAAATTTTGATGCTACATTAATATTGCAGTTGACAATAGTACGGTAGAAAAAGAAAGTTAATAGAAATATTTCTACAGATCAGAAGCCGTGCCTCACTGGTATGCACGCCTGAAGGAGCATCTTCCCACAAACCCCTGGGTCAGGTTAGCAGGCAGCTGTGGATGGGGCCATCTCTACAGCCTCTCTCCTGTCTCCTCTGTTCTTGGGAATGGCAGAATCCTTGAGATACATTATGTGACGCTCCTCGCTTCTTCCAACAGCCCCATTTCTGGACAGCTGATTTCTGAAATTCTACAACTAAAAATGTCTGACCGTGTCCTCTCTGAAAACCTGAGTACCGATTATTCATTAAACCTGGGCATGACTTCAGCAAACCCTCTCCAGTTTTGACAGGGCAGGGCAGAAAGAGCATCAGTGAGTGCTGTGAGCAGTGACTCGGTCCAGCGAAGAGGAGGCAGGGGCACCTCAGACCTGCGTGGGCTGCAAAACTTAGGGCCCGGCACCCGGCCTCAGCAGCTCCCTGAGCGCCCAGCAGCCTCCCCAGAGCCCAGGAAGGCAGCTCCCATGCGTGGCTCACCCCTCCCCCAGCTACCTCTTCCGTGCCTCACCTCAGTCCGAGGGGCCCCATGGGAAAAAACAAACAATTGGCACCTGCTAAAAAGGGCTTAGGAAGCGATAATGCTATTTCTAACATAAAGCTTTGTCGAAGCCTCTTGGACGAGCTCTCTCTTGAGCACAACTTCTAGCTCCAGAAAATGCTAGAGTTGGTTAGTGCATTTATTTTTTCATGGTAGAAAAATTCATTGAATGTCTTTTCTGTGCTAAGCAATTTATTTCTAAACTGAGAATGCAAAGATTAAAATACTAAGTGAAAGAAGCCAGCTGTAGAAGACCACATATTGTATGACTCCACTTATAGGAAATATTCAGGGCAAGTTGATCTATAGGAACAGAAAGCAGACCAGTGGTCGCCTAAGGTTGGGGTGGAAAAGGGGAAGGGTGGAGAGCGACTGCTGTATTTGTTTTAGGGGGACAAAAATGTCCTAAAGTTAGATTATGGTGACGGTTGCAAACGTGTAAATACACTAAAAACCAGTGAATTGTACACTTGAAATGAGGGGATTTTATGGTATGTAAACTGTATCTCAATAAAACAGTTAAAAATAAATAGTAAATAAGCACAAACAAAAAACTCAGTTCCTTCCTTGTGGATTTGATATTCCAGTGGGTACAAATTATGAAACAGACAAAGAAAGATAAAGCTTGGGATGGAGGGAAGCAGAGAGCGCTGAGGAAGCACAAAGAAAGGCCACTTTGACCCGTATCTGGGGAATCAGAGGACGATTCCTAGAGGAGATGGCATCTGAGCTGAGAGGCAGTAGACAGAGGAAGGAGCATGAGAGAAAAATAGATGCTGAGCTCCGACACTGTGTTAGGAAGTATATGGTAGAAACTCGCATAAGAGTCAATCCCAGTGGCTAGTGGGAAGCTGCTGCATAGCACAGGGAGATCAGCTCGGTGCTTCGTGACCACCTAGAGGGGTGGGATAGGGAGGGTTCGAGGAAGGGAGACGCAAGAGGGAGGGGATATGGGGATATATGTATTTGTACAGCTGATTGACTTTGTTATAAAGCAGAAACTAACACACCACTGTAAAGCAATTATACCCCAATAAAGATGTAAACAACAACAAAAAAAGAGTCAATACCAGGCCTTGAGGGGCCCAGGTTAGTGGGGGGATGCGGGATGGTGAATAAAAATTGGGGAGTTTAGATAATTATTGTATAATGTGGTAGTGCAATGGCAGAGTTGGATATAGGGACTGCGGAAGTAACAAAAAGGGGGACAAATTCCACGGGGGGAGGCAGTTCCCTTTTAACCTAATGAGCTGTACCACTGTGATCTTGCCAAGTGCCTTGCATGCAACGGTGCCCTCGCCACAGCCTACAGGATTCAGTTAAGCCGCCCTCTCATTCCTCAGCCACTTCAGCGTTTGCCAGCGGGAAAGCCCGGTGAGAGAGATCAGAGCCCCTCCGGAGAGCTGGGAGGGGGAGAGGAGGGCGGAGGCGAGGGGGCGGAGCTCATCACTGCATCCTCGACCATAAAAGAGTAATTGCTCCCAGAAAGCCCTAATGATCCATTTTTATTTTCAACAGGACACCGAGCTGCCCCGGCCTCTTTCCTTCTCCAAGTTCTCTTTATCATCTTAGTGGAGTCCAGCTTTTCCTAACATCGTCTCAAGCTGATGGTTTCTGGCAGTTGGGTCGCTTGTCACCTCCCAGAGAGAAGCATCTGCCGGACCCCGCCCTTGCACGCCCCTCCAGGCTCTGCCTGGCAGAGACCTCCAGCTACATTCCCCGCGTGTCCAGACGAGCACCTGGCTGAGGCCTCCAGAGATGGAGAACCTGTTATTCTAAAGGCTTTCCACAGCGTTATAAATCAAAATTAAGAGGAATGTTTCAAAGAAACTAATACAATGGCTCAAAGATGATTTGTTACCTGTTGACCATCTATTTTATTTTGTGTGTATGTGTATGTACACAAAGAAACACATATTTACACAAGTGGGTGTATGTGTATTTTTTTTCTCAGTATGAACTTTTGTTTAAAATAATCCAGAATCCATTTCTGAATCCCTTATTTGACACACACCCTCTGCCCAGACACAGACCAGAGAAGGCTTAGTTTTGGCCTCCAAGTTTGTGCTTTCATGTCTGCAGAGGCAGGATAACAAGTCCGTGCTCAGTGGTGAAGGGAAGGCATTTATTTGCACTGTAATTGATAACGGTTTACTGAAGATGCTGCCCAGGGGGGCTGCCATTGGGAGAGAAATCGACTTCCAGCGACTCAGTACTTCAAACGCTTATGATGACCCCAGGAAACAGAAAAACACCACTTAGGCCGATCACCCACTTGAGACTGCCCATCCTTCTGGGAAATAGAAATCTGAGATACAATGTCTGTATCAGCCTCATCTCAGAATCCATAAATAATTCATGGAAGATTTCCATTTATTTATAGGGTAGGTGGCCAAGAGAGTTCCGGTGTTTACCAATAACATGGCCCTGGAAACTCCATCCTATTGAAATGATTCCTGTTCTTGGCAGGAATAACTTGTGCTAAGGTTGTATCCACACCCTTTAAAAACATGCCATTGATTTTGCATAACTAATGTGAACATTGAAATGGGGACTTTTTAGAGACAAGTATGAACAGAGACCAGGTTTTCCCCAGGGGGTATGCACATGTGGTGGAAACTGGTGAACCCAAATCTGTATCATTTGATGACTAAACTCATTTTAGGCTACAAAGGCATTGTTTCAATTTCCCCCTGTGTGATTCTTAATTCAGACCAAATTTTATCTTATAAGTAGAAGAAGTAGCTGAAAATAATTTCATGCCCTGCCCATGACATAGGCACCGAGTTTTAACAAAAGGCTCATAAACTCTTTTTATGATACTGTAAAACTGGAGAGCTCATGACTGTTAAAACATAAGCTTCATGTTACATGTAACTAAGGCAAGGAGGAGAGAGTAAAAATGTAAGTTTTAAAATGTATCTTGTATTACATATTAAATGCATGCGGAAAATACCGCACACATGTTCAGTTTCAAAGGCAAAGCTGAGGACAAGCAGTAGGGTGAATGATCCCATGGGTGAAAAAAAAATGAAGTGAGGAATGGATTACTGTTCCAAGTTCTCCAGAGGATATGCTATGTTGGTGGTTAGAGGTCACTTTCTATATTTCCTGATTATAAATAAGAAGGTATCATTAAAGGCACATTCAGCTGCTATTTGGTTAATCTAAGTTATAATTTTGGGTCCAATAAAGTTTGAAAATTATTATTTATTTTTTCCTTAGGAATGAGACCCTCCAAAGTGACTTGTGTATTAAGAAGAGGTCTGAAGAGATGTCCAGGGTCTGTCAAAGGCAGCTGGAGGTGCTCATAATTTTTATCCATCCCAGAACCCAGTGCGGGAAGAGGCTCTCTCCTCTGCGGTAGCCCCCCTTTCCAACCAGTTCTGATGGTGATGGGCCTAAAGCATTAACACTGGCTTCAGTGTTGGCATCTTGTACCATAATCTCATCTCCATGTTTTTACTGCAAAGGGATGTCAAGAGTCCTGAATCCCAAACCTTCAGCTATTAATGTAAGAAGATCTACAGAAGACCAAACAACCTCATATCAAAGTGGAGATCAGTGGATATATGACTGAACATATGTTACAACATATGCCCATTTTATTTTAACATTCTTAAAATTTTTTTTCTAATATACAAATTCATAATTTAATTTTAAAAGCAGACAAATTATAGACCAAATAAAAAATTAAATTATGGATTGTAAAGAAAATCAAAATGTTGACCTTGATGCCAATACTGAGAATTTAATCTACAGATTTTGAACAGATTTTATTATCTTTTAAATATGGAAGTACAATTGAACAAAATATATAAATAAATCACATACCATCACCATTAAATCGTTTAGCCTAGCACTAAAAGCTGCATCAAATTGATGTATTTCACCAGCCAACCGTAAAATAAGAAAAATCACTACAAGTTGAGAATCAGCTGAATACACTTTATACTTATGACACCATATTGTTTCTGAATTCTGATGTGCCTATAATCAATTGTAATTACTTTGCTTTTAAAAGATGTAAATATTTTAATGATTTTTATAAGAATGACTTTTCCATGTAATGGAAATAATAATATGAAGCTACACACAAATTTCTTAAGAAAATAACTTGGTTAGATATATTAAATGTCTTCTCATAACCTAATCTAAAATGCAATTTTCCCCCCAGATATATTACACAAAGAGTTGGAAAAAGACTTTTAAAAACTAAGTGAAAACAGTTCTTTGCAGAGTGCTATGGACTTGGGAAAAGATACCAGTTAGCATAAATCAAATTGAAAATCTAATTTACCTAGATATGACGATCCTGTAGGAATCCTTTTATAGTGTTTTTTTCTAAACGTAGCTGCTTTAATTTTGTTCTTACCGTTAGTTGGGTTTAAGTTATTATCTTTATTTACACTGTAGATAGACTTACAAATTGTAAATACTCTTGATAAGTTTTAAGAATTAGTGTTTTGATTGTGTATTGAGTATGTAAAGCATAGTGGTCCGACATTTAGTAGAGCTATAAAACAAATTCTTTATATTTCAACGAACATAGAGAAAACAAATGGAGCATGATTTTAGGAGGGGACTGCACGGTCTGAATCAGTTAGAAAAAAATGAGTTCTACAGCCCCAAACACCAAGTGACTGAACCGTAAAATAAATATGGAAGTTGCTAATAGCAGTTACGGCCCCAGTAAAAACATGATAAAAGGCTCTTTGACAGTAAGAAATCTTGGAAGCTGGGGCAAATACAAAACCTATTTTGTAGGGACTGGCAGTATCCTGCTGTCTTTAGTAGGGGTTTCTGACGACGTCTAGTTCATCTCCTTAAGTTGAAGTGATCTATCAAAATGCCTTGTTTCCGGGCTTCCCTGGCGGCGCAGTGGTTGAGAATCTGCCTGCTAATGCCAGGGATACGCGTTCGAGCTCTGGTCTGGGAAGATCCCACCTGCCACGGAGCGGCTGGGCCCGTGAGCCACAACTACTGAGCCTGTGCGTCTGGAGCCTGTGCTCCCCAACAAGAGAGATCGCGATAGTGAGAGGCTCGTGCACTGCGATGAAGAGTGGCCCCTGCTTGCCACAACTAGAGAAAGACCTCGCACAGAAACGAAAACCCAACACAGCCAAAAATAAACAAACAAACAAACAAAGCCAAGCATTTTGAAGCCTTGGTTCCGAAGAACAGTCAAAATCATTTGAACTTCAAAAACATATTAAAAAAAAAAAACTACAGTAGTATTGGCAGAGCACTTACTACTCCTTGATCCAGTCAAAATGGTAGAATATGCTGTAGTGCAGTATTGTTTTGTACTTGGATACATGTTTTTGACGTTATCAGCCCATATAAGCTTACTCAAAGTCTTGTTTGTTCATTTTAAATACAATAATCCTAGCCACTGATTTTGATGACATTTTTAACTTTCTTTTTATAAGATGAAAATGCTCAGAGAAAAATTTTAGATACTGATGATTCTCTCAGTATTTGCTCAAATTAAGGAGCCCGTAAGATAATATTTAATAAGATCCTAACCCTGATCACCTCTCTGAGCTCTTAACTTATCACTGTATTAGACACCCGCCACTCCTCTTCACCCCACTCCCACCATGCCAAAGCATTATGGCTTTGAAATGACTCTTATTGGGTTACATAATTTTTGATCAGTTTCTGTATTTCTTCTTGGAATCCTTCAGTGAAATGGAACTAAAAGAAGAAATTTCAGATGCAGAACAGCATTATGTTTTCCCCATAAACATTACCAGAACTATTTCCATCTCAAGAATCAATGCTTTCTCTTTTAAACATCTTTATTGGAGTATAATTGCTTTACAATGTTGTGTTAGTTTCTGCTGTATAACAAAGTGAATCAGCTATATGTATACATATATCCCCATACCCCTTCCCTCTTGCATCTCCCTTCCAGTCCCACCCGCCTAGGTGGTCACAAAGTACCCAGCTGATCTCCCTGTGCTACGGGGCTGCTTCCCACTAGCTATCCATTTTACATTTGGTAGTGTATATATGTCAATGCTACTTTCTCACTTCATCCCAGCTTACCCTTCCCCCTCCCTGTGTCCTCAAGTCCATTCTCTACATCTGCATCTTTATTCCTGTCCTGCCCCTAGATTCATCAGAACCATTATTTTTTTTTAGATTCCATATATATGTGTTAGCATACAGTATTTGTTTTTCTCTTTCTGACTTACTTCACTCTGTATGACAGACTCTAGGTCCATCCACCTCACTACAAATAACTCAATTTTGTTTCTTTTTATGGCTGAGTAATATTCCATTGTATATATGTGCCACATCTTCTTTATCCATTCATCTGTGGATGGACACTTAAGCTGCTTCCATGTCCTGGCTATTGTAAATAGTGCTGCAATGAAGATTGTGGTACATGACTCTTTTTGAAATATGATTTTCTCAGGGTATATGCCCAGTAGTGGGACTGCTGGATCATATGGTAATTCTATTTTTAGTTTCTTAAGGAACCTCCATACTGTTCTCCATAGTGGCTGTATCAGTTTACATTCCCACCAACAGTGCAAGAGGGTTCCCTTTTCTCCGAGGGAGGAACACTCCCAAACTCATTCTACGAGGCCACCATCACCCTGATACCAAAACCAGACAAAGATGTCACAAAGAAAGAAAACTACAGGCCAATATCACTGATGAACATAGATGCAAAAATCCTCAACAAAATACTAGCAAACAGAATCCACCAGCACATTAAAAGGATCATACACCATGATCAAGTGGGGTTTATCCCAGGAATGCAAGGATTCTTCAATATACGCAAATCAATCAACGTGATACACCATATTAACAAATTGAAGGATAAAAACCATATGATAATCTCAATAGTTGCAGAAAAAGCTTTTGACAGAATTCAACACCCATTTATGATAAAAACTCTCCAGAAAGTAGGCATAGAGGGAACCTACCTCAATGTAATAAAGGCCATATATGATAAACCCACAGCCAACATCATTCTCAATGGTGAAAAACTGAAAGCATTTCCTCTAAGATCAGGAACAAGACAAGGTCGCCCACTCTCACCACTATTATTCACCATAGTTTTAGAAGTTTTAGCCACAGCAATCAGAGAAGAAAAAGAGATAAAAGGAATCCAAGTCAGAAACGAAGAAGTAAAGCTGTCACTGTTTGCAGATGACATGATGCTATACATAAAGAATCCTAAAGAACCAGTGATTTTTTTTCCAATGCCTTCTGGGAATCGTTCTGTAGCAAAGATTGCAGAACAGAGGGAACTACATAAAGAAGATTAAATGATCCAAGTATAAAGCCGATGGTGAACCTTCTTTTTCATATGTCCCTATGGGATCCTCTTTGCCTACTTGGATGGCTGGCAAATAGTGTACCGTGCCTCTAAGTGCAGGCGTGCGTGCGCGCACACACACACAATGTCAGCAGGGATGCTTGGAAATGCTTATGCAGTCATTCTTGACTTTTAATATTATAATGTTTTCTTTAGTTTAGATTGCATACTAATCAATTCTTACCAAAAATAATTCACTTCCTTTAACCTTTACATCGAAAGATATGTGAAAATGCGTACTCTATTTTTTCTCATTGCAATTATGAACTTGTTAAGCACACACACATACACACTTATTTCCCCAAGGTAAATAAAATGTAGTTTATTCAATTAAGGAGTAACTAAAATGATTAGTAGCATTTCAGTGCCTTATAAACAAAACTCATCACCGCACTGTGTCCAAAAGCTTTGGTCATTGTACAGCAGGGAGTTCATTTGATCAAAATTTAGAGAATATCAGGGTTGGAAGGAAGTATATCTTATCTTATTGAACCAGACTTTAGTAGTTGAATCCATGGGATGATATCTCTGCCAAGGGATCACTGACTATATGGTGTATACCTCCAATAAAAAGGAAAAAAAAATACTCTCTAAACACAGACTATTACTAGTAAGACATTTATTAATTGTATTATTAAATAGTTTCTAAAATCCATTATTATTGCAATGGTGAAGAGGTAAATGCAAAGCTAACCTCAGTCAGAAGTATATTACAGTTAGGTTGATAGTAAATTACAAGAAACATCCACTGACTATAAATCTGTTACAGAATATGTAGTACTGTATATTAAAACAGGATGGAGATGCTACATGAATTGGCAACCTTTTATATCATTAAAAAACCATTGAAAACCTAAAAATGATGCTTGCATATAGCTGCAGATACTAGAAAATCTTTCATTTTAAAAGTTAATTCTGTACCATTCTTTTAAAAAATTTATCATCGTCATATGCAGGTATGTATTGTTTATATCAAGTGATTTTCATTTCTAGATATAATTTAAGACCGTTAATATAAATTCATATTTACTTTCATATAAAAATATATATAAAAATAGAGTATTTAAAGGAGGTGGATATTCATACTAAGGAACTGATCAATCAAAATAGTTTTATGTTTTTGTATAGTAATGAAATTGAGGTATTCGTACATTTGGTAATTTCAGCTAAATACTGAATTAACCCTCTCAGCCTTTTTTCCCCAAAAGGAAAATAATCCTTTAAGAGCCATTGTAACTGTGAGATGTTATCTCACAACAAATCGCTTGTACAATAAAAAATTTTACTATCTTAAACTTGAAGTATAGAAGAGAAAGTTCTCAGTACTAGGATTAGATGTGTTTTACATGTATGCCACAGTTTTATAAAAAAATAATTCTATGTCTTTTCTAAATCTGGATTAGATACAGTTGCTCAGGAAAATCAAAATACAGTTACTAGTAACAGAGTAGTATTTGTGGACATATACAAATGCTTTCTGGAAATAAATGCCTATGCACTTGAGAATGCTTAACCTTTGCAAAATATTTACATAAAATATAATTGCAATCTTAAATTATATAGAGTTCTAACAGCAAACAAAGGCTTTCTTAAGTAATATCATCAATGAAACATTATAAAGTAACCCATGAAGAACTATATTTTCTCACTTTAAAATTACATATTTAATCAACTTAGACTGCAGTTACCCATCCAAGTTCACAGACAGGCTAGGAGGGAATGTTTATGAAAACTACAAAGAATGCAAAGAAATATATTGGTGTTTTAACTGTAAAATATTACACTTCCTATCGCTTTCATAGAATCTCTTAGAATTCCCTGGAGGAGCATTACTATTCTTTTCCTTTCAGTTATAGGATGTTAAAAATCTAGGAAGAAGCGGTTTTCATAAGCATTGGATTCACAAAGCCTAAAGCCTCATCAGAGCCATGTTTTCTCCTGGTAAAGGGCACGAGCGTAATCCCCACTTGCAGGTGTAATGTAATTCCTTTTTCCCCTTTCCAGTACTAAGGTGACGATAAAGATGATAAGGCAATACTCAAGAGCATTATCTTTTCCCCCCATGTTTCAAATGTCTATATTTCTCTTTATTATCACAATGCAATACCCAGGCCACAGTGGATCTAGTTTGTGATTATACTTCAGGTCACCATTTTCTAGTTCTGTCTTTCATCTTGAAACCAGCTGATTTCCATGTGCACATCCTAACTTTATAAAGCTGTAGAGAAAGAAAGTGTTAGGACTTTTCTAGCTACGTGTGCATTGGTGTGTTTGTGTGTGCCGGTGTGCCTCAGCATGGGCGGTGGAACCAAAATACACAGCATGCACAGGATTCGGCTGCTAAACCATCGTCCGGGTGAGTGACTTGAATCCTATTCCAAGTTCAGTCCTTCTGCAGAGTCTGCACAGTTCTTTCACCGGCACACATCCTGCTGAGAAGGATTTCGGAGCAAACCTGATTAACTGGACCTCTGACATGATACGGTGATTGAACGTTTGTTACAGAGTCTTGTTGTCGTTGTTGTACTTTGCTTTGATTGCTGAAATATTTTCCCACAATATGATTTCTTGATCGTTTCATTTTAAGAAAGTGATATTCTTTGGATAATTTTGATTTCACTACCTGCAAATAAAGAGCAAAAAAAAAAAAAAAATATTGAGGTAAAATCAAGGACATTTGAGACCCGCAAAGAGCAGGATAATTAACTCACAAACTTGAAGAAAACATCTCTAGCACATAGATGTTACAGATGTTGCCCAAGGGACATGAATATGATTGACGTGACCAAGAACCAATGTAACTTATCTTTCAAAAAGGACCAAGGTTGAAATTAGAATTTCTGCCCCTTTTCTTACCTCAGGGCAGCTGTCTTTAATGCAACTAAGGAGTAGTCTCAGATAGTGTCTCTGCCTCACTGCTGTGTGTGTGTGTGTTTAGGCCAGATGCTAACATACAGAGGATACTAACATGCCTTTGTTGAGTCACTGATTCAAACATGGTACTCTAAGCCTGTCATGGCATCCTTTTATAGAATGATAGCTACAACTATTTTCAGAGAAAAGAGAAAATAGGTTTGCATTGCACACCCATAAACTGACGCTGTTACAGTTAGTAGTTTCATTTCTCTGGGCACTTAGTAAGTCATGGAATCCGAAGGAGCAGCCTATGCTCTATTAAGCTAATAACTTTATAAATGTTTGTACATATGTATAGTTTTACCTTAAAATTGTTTTGAATAGGCAGTATAAGCATTTATAAAGCATAAAAGAGTATATAATAAAAAGTTTCCTTCCCATCTCTTCTCCTCACTTTCAATCACTCAACAGCCTCCCCAGAAGCAACATATATTATAGTTTCTTCGGGATTCTCTTCATGGACATTTTATGAATATTAACACACACACATGAAAACAAAGAGGCCATATTTATTGTCTATTTGTACAGTATGTAAAACTTTGCTCTGGTGAAATCCTATAATTGTCAGCTTTAATCACTGGGCTAATATATCTCAGGGAGTTAGCAACAAAAGTCAGAGAAAACGAGGTGGGGACCCAGAGAGACTGGGGGAGGGGAGGGCTGAGAAGTAGGGAAAAGTGAAAATACTGGCAAAAATTTTTTGGGTGTGTTTACAAATTAATAGCAAATCTTTAATTTCATCAAATTAATGCAACTGTAAGACATTTTCAGTCACTATGGACACATTATTTATTACTGATGACTAATGAAAGCAAACTAGCACATATGGATTTTTAAAATTCTTTTGAGGGCTATGTAATGATTTAGGTACATATTTTTTGATCCCATATAAAAGAATGCAATGAAGACAGTTCCAACAATATAGAATATTTGAAAAAAGCAGCATGCGATCTATTTCGAAGGTAGGTATTTTTAGTTAGGTTGTAAGTTAGAGGGGACCATTTTAGAAGAGTTGTTTGAATAGAAATTCTGTAACAGTCTACCCCGAAAGGTTAAGAGCAGTGATCTTTAGGTGGATGAATTATAGGTAATTTAAAATGTATTCTTTGTAAATTTTTGGTCTTGACTTTAATTTTACTGCAACGAATGTGCATTACTTTGTAATCGTAAAAACATTGAAGCTATTCCCATTTTGAAGACAAATAGAACAGGAATGCCTTTTAAAGACAATATACCCTGCTAACCCCAAATAAATGAATTGTTTTTTTGTAACTATGGGAGGTTTGGCTTTTCATGATCAGGCCCTCAGATGAAGTAACTCTTAACAAGTTCAGTGAAATCAGCGGGTTGCGGTGAGGAATCCCTATGGATCGTAATTTACAGCTCAGCCTGCAGTTAACCACTGATTAATATTCCAGGTCCCAACGTTGTGAGTTTCTATTACGCACCGCTCCTTCTACATCTGTTTGGTTGTACAATAACTTTAAATATGATAGGCTGGGGAGGTGCACCAATGTTTTCCTGAAGGTTTTGTCCATTTTGGAGGAGGTTTGTATTCACCTATAGCAAGATAAGTGAACATTCTTAAGGCAGTTTACTTAAGGAAACACTGAAGCATAAATATTACAGTCAACCCTGAAAAAATATTATTCCGATGTTCTGAAGCCAAAATAAGGTTAATTTTGTTTATATAATGTTACCTTAAGTTCTGGCTTTTTCAATTGCCTGATGATCTGCATGCTAATTACATGAAAAATATAAAAAGGTTCATCCCAATGCAAAAAGGTCATATTCCTTAAAAATTTTAATGTTTTGTGTGATTTCAGGGTTGCATTTAATGTTGCATTACCAGTGTTGGATAATGCTAGTTTAAATGCTTACAGTAATCTTGAAAGTGACTCATAAAAGGGATATACAAAAAATACCTATTTCCAGTGTATTTGCTGAAGCATGTAGCTTCCACTCGGGAGTAGTGTCAGTATTTTGCCAGATCACAGTGGGAAGGTTGATGATATACTTCTATTTTTAAATCACTAAGATGATCTCTGAGAAAGGAAGATGGAATGATGGTGTCTCCGCCAGCTTCTGAGGACCAGCCTAATGCCTCCTACAGGGAACACTTCTATTATGCTATATGAGATTGACCCCTACACAGCCATGCCAGGGATTGGCCCAACAATACCTAAGTCAGTTGATTTCCTTTGAAAACTATTTTTCAGGAAATAATCAAAGATAATGAGTTTCCCAATTCCTTTGTTAAGCCAGTATCACCCTGATGAATCCTAAAAGCTGACAAATCTACAGAGAAAGAATGATTTCAATTTTGATTTGTCAAAACACAGACATAAAAAATCCTCCCAAAATGTTATTGTAAATGGAATCTAGGAGCATTTTAAAAATCTAGCAGTATTATGGGCTGTATTACTAGCACATACAATTTATTTCAGGAATGTTAAGCTTCAATATTATGAAATATTTTGTCACAGGAAATTACCAAAGAATTATTTGTAGCTATATGATTGTTTGCCCTGAAAACTCAAAGAAATCTACAGTAAAATAAGGAGATATTTTAAAGCTTTCTATATTATTATCAATAATAAGAAATATATTAGAGAAAAGAT
This sequence comes from Neophocaena asiaeorientalis asiaeorientalis, assembly GCF_003031525.2. Classification (NCBI taxonomy): domain Eukaryota; kingdom Metazoa; phylum Chordata; class Mammalia; order Artiodactyla; family Phocoenidae; genus Neophocaena; species Neophocaena asiaeorientalis. The sequence continues at coordinate 4,759,256 of NW_020174561.1, forward strand.
TTCATTACAATATTAAAACAACTTCATCAAGTTCAATGATAATCTATAGGACACAGGTGAAAAATGTGTCAAAAATTTAATGAGACATAAAAGAAAACATGAATAAATGGAAAGACATAACATGTCAAATCGTCCCAAGTTAATTAAAGAGCTATTCCAATTTTAATCACAGCAGGATTTGGGGGTATGTGACAAAGGAATTCTAAAACAGATCTTAAAGAATAAATGTAGGAAAATAGCCAAGACCATTTGGAAAGAAAAAAAAGCAGTGATGAGAGGATACTTTCAATACCAGATATTCATTCATCAACAGGACTTGAGTCTACCATCAACCTACCATGGACTCAATTTGTTGGCTGTATAAGCAAGTATAAGCAGAATTCAATACTGAGATAGAAAAAAACAGAAATTTTCACACTGCAGGTTAAAATGTAAAACTGCCCGTTCCCTAAAAATTTTCATGGAGAAATAAGGTAGTTCTAAATAGCACCCAATGTCATATAAATCCAGTGACCATAAATGTTGACAGCCTAAGAGTTTTTTGGGTTTTTTTGGTTTTTTTTTTGCTGTACGCGGGCCTCCCACTGCCACGGCCTCTCCTGCCGCGGAGCACAGTCTGCGGACGCGCAGGCCCAGCGGCCACGACTCACGGGCCCAGCCGCTCTGCGGCATGCGGGGCCCTCCCGGACCGGGGCACGAACCCGAGCCCCCCGCATCGGCAGGCAGACTCCCAACCACTGCGCCACCAGGGAAGCCTAGCCTAATAGCTTTAATTACACGGGATTAAAATCAAGAGTGTGTTTTTAAAATGGAGCTAAGTGCCGAACTGCTAATAGGGTCTCCAATGAAGAAGGGAGTGAAAATTGAGGGGGTGTGTGTAGTGTAAAAACAAAAGTATTTTTGTTTTTATTGTATATACTTATGTAAAAATGTTTAGCATTAGCAAGAATTCATGTAATCCTTTTATAATAGAAAAGCAGTAGAAGAGAGACAAAGTGATGCTGTATCTTTCAAAATTAAAATTTATGATTTATTTTTGCCATATAATATCCATCTTTCAATCTTCAGAGTTCTCTGTGTTAGGAAACACATGGAGTAATTCAGATATAGTCCCTACCCTCAAGGGGACTATATAAAGACACATGTCTAAGACACCTGAAGTAAGAACAAGAATGAAATGACTTCAAAGACATTGTCTGAGACTAGATCCCCGAGGTCAGGCACCATGTTGTTTCCATGTAATGAATAGCTCCTTAGTAAGTACATTAAGGAGACAGTGCTAATTTATGGTGGCCATGATAACTTGTTCACACAGCTATTATTTCTTTGAACTTATTTGTAAAATTTGGTGTCTGATATTGCCGTCAAATTGCTATCTCTGAGTTTCAAAATATTACTGTATTTTACCTACTCTTACTGACTCTAAAGTGGAGGAAGAGGAATTAGCTACATTTTTAAGTCTTGGAAATGTTATGCAAGTGAAGGATGTTTGATACCTGTACAGTAAAGAGCGAACTGTTTCTTTTCTTTGATCTCATGTGTAGAAATGTGCCCATGTGAGTCTTTCCTAAATCAGAGGACCATTTGGGGTTACTAAATTCCAACTACAGTGGCGACTAGAATGTGGCTTTGAAAGAGAGGTGTTAGCAATACAAATGTTAGGTTTATCTCTGGGGCATAATAGCAGTAAACAACAAAAATGAGCTATTAGAAAACAATGGTGAAAGATTTAGGTCTTGAACCAGAGACAAAGGACTCCAGATGTTTGTGTATGGTGGTCACCTCAATCAGAGGTGACTAACGTCTTGATGCTTCCAAAAGCTTCTCTAAATCTGGGTGCATACGACTCAACAACTGAGAAAGAGACGCATCTATCTAGAGGAAAAAGGAACTACTACATATGGTTAATAACACATACCCATGTGATTGGGGAAATGTTTACATTACTTGAAACATGAGTGTTAGCTGGAGTTCTATTGTTCTTTTTTTGCCACTTTAAAATAATCCAAAGTAACTCCTTGTCTTTAGCTTTGTTGTCATTATTTTCTTTTTGTGACTTTGCTGTGTCAAATTATACTTAAAATTAGGAAGAGAGAGTGAAGGACAATTGGTCTCCATAAAGTGTGATAACCTGTTAGGTCAGCATTGTTCCCTCATCACAAGTATAAGTGTAATAATAAAAATTATTTTTTTCTCACAGCAATGTTCAAATTTAGATTAAGTTACAAATAGGAATAGACTTTTAAGTAAGGATTATAGTGTTTCAAAACAGTAATAGATTTTTATTATAGTATCTATGGAAACTTGGAGAGTAATTTTGGAGCTGGAATCAAGGGCTGCAATGGGGATAAGATATTATAGGTTATGTAGATGATCACATTTTTCTGTGACTCAGTCCAACAAAAAAATCTGTGCTTTGGTGTGTAGAAGTAACTTTTGCTTTCTCTTAGGCTTCTTATATGCTAAGAAGTCTCCCACTTTATGATCGTATATCTTTCCACATCTCTATATAATTAAGGACTTGGGCACACAGACATTTTAGAAGGCATACAAATGCCCATAATTCAACTTGACTGGTTTGGGTCAATGGCTATTGTAAGACTTCCCAAACAAATGAAAAAGTGTTATAAATTACAGGACAAAAGTACATGGCAACTTTTACTATTAAATTCATGTAACTTCAACACTCAAAATTGATTTCACATAAATAGTCATCAGAATGAATGTGTTACCATGTCAATTAATTGCTGCATCTAAAATAACTATGAATTTCCTTTTTTAAAAATTTAATTTATTTTTATACAGCAGGTTCTTATTAGTTATCTATTTTATACTTATTAGTGTATACATGTCAGTCCCAATCTCCCAATTCATCCCACCCACCCCCCCTGCCCCCGCTGCTTTGCCCCCTTTGTGTCCATACGTTTGTTCTCTACATCTGTGTCTCTATTTCTGCCCTGCAAACCGGTTCATCTGTACCATTTTTCTAGATTCCACATATATGCGTGAATATACGATATTTGTTTTTTTCTTTCTGGCTTACTACACTCTGTATGACAGTCCCTAGATCCATCCACGTCTCTACAAATGACTCAGTTTCATTCTGTTTTATGGCTGCGTAATATTGCCTTGTACATGTGTACCACATCTTCTTTATCCATTCATCTGTCAATGGGCATTTAGGTTGCTTCCATGTCCTGGCTATTGTAAATAGTGCTGCAATGAACATTGGGGTGCATGTGTCTTTTTGAATTATGGTTTTCTCTGGGTGTATGCCCAGTAGTGGGATTGCTGGATCATGTGGTAATTCTATTTTTAGTTTTTTAAGGAACCTCCATACTGTTCTCCATAGTGGCTGTATCTTTTTTTTAAATTTAATTTTATTTTTTTTATACAGCAGGTTCTTATTAGTTATCTATTTTATACATATCAGTGTATATATGTCAATCCCAATCTCCCAATTCATCACACCACCACCTCCCCCCACTCAATTTACATTCCCACCAACAGTGCAAGAGGGTTCCCTTCTCTCCACACCCTCTCCAGCATTTGTTGTTTGTAGATTTTCTGATGATGCCCATTCTGACTGGTGTGAGGGGATACCTCATTGTAGTTTTGATTTGCATTTCTCTAATAATTAGTGATGTTGAGAAGGTTTTCATGTACTTCTTGGCCATCTGTATGTCTTCTTTGGAGAAATGTCTATTTAGATCTTCTGCCCATTTTTTGACTGGGTTGTTTGTTTTTTTAATATTGAGCTGCATGAGCTGTTTATATATTTTGGAGATTAATCCTTTGTCCGTTGATTCGTTTGCAAATATTTTCTCCCATTCTGAGTGTTGTCTTTTCATCTTGTTAATAGTTTCCTTTGCTGTGAAAAAGCTTTTAAGTTTCACTAGGTCCCATTTGTTTATTTTTGTTTTTATTTCCATTACTCTAGGAGGTGGGTCAAAAAAGATCTTGCTGTGATTTATGTCAAAGAGTGTTCTTCCTGTGTTTTCCTCAAAGAGTTTTATAGTGTCTGGTCTACTATGAATTTTCAAAAAGCCAATATAAAAAGGGAAAGCTTGGTGAATTGGAAAAGCGTCAGGCAGATTACAAGCAAATACCTTTTCTAAAACTGATCTTGACTTGAATAACACCCAAGGAACTTCTGATGTGGTTCCAGATCCACAGAACAAAATAGAAAACAATTTTCAGTGGTGCAAGTGTTCCAAAATCTCTAGACCAGATTAGGGGGGAATGCTCTGATTACAAATGTGTTTCACAATCATGGGTAGGGTCTGAGGAATGAGGGTAATGGTTTTTTAAGGTTAGAAAACATGAGCTTGACCAGGCAAAACCTGCTAACACAATCTTTTAAGATGAATGTATACTATTGAAGTACTTTTTATTTGATATTGTCATTCTGCATTCAATCCAAGATCCAGTCACAAAAGTTATGACCAGCTGCAAAAGTAGTTTAAGAATTCACAGAAATAGAATAAAAATAAAGTGACAAACAATAGCTAGAAGCCAGTCCTTATATTTCATTTCAGGAAATCATGCAATTTTTACAGATAATAAGGAATTCTTTCATCTACCCCCCCACCCCCAATATTTAATTATGGCCACATGAAACAAGCTATGTTTTGAGTGAAGGGAGTCCAACTTCTCAATGGGTCAAAGATGCTGAGGATTAGAGGGCAAGACTAAAGTTTTCTTTAGGAATGAGGATTTTTTTTTTCATTTTGTTTTTGGTGTTTCCAGATATGCAATGTCTCTGTCTCCCATCCTACCTCCAAATCTTCAACCCTTTTTACCTGACAGCTGAGGCTTTTTCATTCCTGTCCCCAGTCAGAGCTCAGTTCCTGACTTTGGGAACAAATTCTGCTCTGAAGTGGGAATATTCATTAGAGGGAACTACAGATCAGTAGTTTACCTATTTCATGTTAAACTGTTGGTTCTATCTTACACTTCTACGCAGTTCCCCAGAGACTAACTCCCTGTCTTAAACTCAGTTTCCTAAGTGGTTGAGTATTCATGTAACTGGATTCTTGATACTATTTGAATAACCTTTGTTAGTCTAATCGATTTCAAGCTATGTTACTTCCCTGCTCTATTTAGATGGACATGTTGTGTCTTGGAATCTATTTTGATCTTAACTCACAGGTGTTTGTTTCCATCCATCTCTCCTGAACTTAGAATTTATATTTAAGAATATGGCACTATTGGGAGTTCCCTGGTGGCCTAGTGGTTAGGATTCTGAGCTTTTCACTGCCGTGGCACAGGTTCAATCCCTGGTAGGGGAACTGAGATCCTGAAATTTGCCCAGCACTATCCTGGCCTTTTTAAAAGAGATCTACTAGGCCATTGCATTTCTTGTCAGAAGAGCTCTCCAGCATCCTGTCTGAGGTGGCACATGCCTGACTGACTGCTGGTATGTAGGGGTCTTGGGGAGAAGTTTGGGGGGCTCTACTTTTCAGCAGCCAATTTCGCTTTTGGCTTTCTGATTTTAGCTTCTAGATTAGTTTGCTCTTTGCTTTCCCTGTGTTTCTGAGTCTAGACTCTCTGCTGTTCAACTTTAAAAGAAATCATATGTATGGTTGTAGGTTCTTGACTGCATGGGTTGGGGTAAGGGACTCAGGGTCTACCAGTTTTGCACCGAGACTTTGAACCAGTTGTTTTCTGACGTGTGCTGTAGCCCTGCCTTCCTCAGCACGTGGCTCCTTCAGGTCTGAGCCATTCAGACGATCCGTGGGTCAAGGGTGCCCCTCCTATAATTGGTGTTTCTCCTCTCTAAGCACTTTATTTTTTTAGGGAAAATATGAACTTTTATTCTTTAAAGCTAGGAACCAATTTTTAATATATTTTTTAGTTTTTATTGAAATATAGTTGATTTACAGTGTCGTGTTAGTTTCAGGTATACAGCAAAGTGATTCGGTTGTGCATATATATATCTATCTATTCTTTTTTAGATTCTTTTACATTATAGGTTATTATAAGATATTGAGTATAGTTCCCTGTGCTATACAGTAGGTCCTTGTTAGGCACTTTACACTGTAAATTCCTCTGCAGGCTAAGTCAAACTTCTTAAAATGAATTCTGTCTGTTATGAGTTATTTCTTATTCTGTCTTTTTTTTGGGTGGTGGTGGTGGTGAAGATTTATGTCTTTAAAGTCTTTTTCGTGGAGTTTCAAGTGGAAGAGAAGATATATGCTTGTGGTCAATCTGCCACATTTAATCTGTACTCCAAACGTGATTTTAGACCTTATTGTCTATGCTAGTTTTCCTAAAGTGTGTTTACTGAGGTGTTAATAGCTGTTATTAAAAAAAGAAAAGTGGTTCTCTGGCCAACATTTTGGGAAAATCTGGGTCAAACTAAGCTAAACTGTTTCTTTGCTGTAAGGGCTTTGGGATCATTTAATATACTAATACTATTTAAGAATCCTTAAAGTGGAGGGGGATACAGTATTTCCCAAACCGCAGATCCTGTTTTCACCAGGCTAGAATGCTAAAACCTAAAGTAGGAAAAATGCTAATCAAAGCAGTTCAAAGTCCATCTCAGCTTGGCACTTAAAGGTTGGTAGTGAAACCTCCAGAAATGAGCGTTCATTGCACAGAATATGAGATAAAATAGTGATGTGTCAGCATCTCTTTCTAAGGCATACTGACATTCCATGTTCCAGTACTGCAGAGGTTGGGCTGGACAGCTGCCTCCTGGGGATATACTACCAGTGCAACGTAGAGTGACTGACACTTTTCTTTGTTCATCCTCCATTATAACTGTTCTTCTTAAGAGAGATACCCTGATGTTATTGGGTATCCACCATTCCATAGAGGATGGTCCCTTTGGAAGAGGATTTTGTACCAATCCATCTCAGGAAAGGTTGGGCTCCATTATGGCTAATGAGTTCATTCTCACCGATCTTAAATCTAATTCAAGATTAGATCTTGAATCTATCCTGATAGATAGATTCAAGATCTAATCTTGAATTAGATTCAAGGCATCGATCTTGAATCTAATCGGCCACTAGAAAAGGCTAGAATTCACTTGCAAATGGAATGAACGCGAATCCTTTTACACAGAAAGGACTGTTTAGAATTATCTTCCGAAAAATGGGGTGTAGGAATGGTAGATAGAGAAAGCTTCTGTGACTCTTCTTTAGTTACAGAGTCATTGAAAGATTTCAGGTGACACCATTCCATTTGCAGTGTAGAAACATTACACCTGGTGGGGGCAGGAAAGATGAACTCAAGTAGTTCAAAGTGAAGGTTCCAAGAGGAAGATATTGTAATAGTCTAGGGCAAATGAATGACAGGGAAGAAGACCTTCCAACTCATCTTGTTCATTTACCAGCATCCTACCAACTATTTACCAGTGTCCTTGACCTGGTCCTCTCCCACGTTGTCAGGAGCCTTCCTCTACCAGTCCTACCCGCTCCTGTATACTCACTCTACCCCTAGTATTAACTATTCCCCCTCTGCCCATAAACATGCCAAAGTTATTCCTCCTATAAACTGCCCCTAGATCACTTTCTCTTCTAAATCCAATATCTTCTCCTCTTTCTTATTGTTACTTGTTGAAAGGTTTTACCTTTTCTCACTTCTTATACCTCTTCATTCTATTGTAGTTTACTCCCAATATTTTACTGAAACTACTCTTAATATGGTAAGAAAGGACCTTATCAATGCCAAAAATCAATGACTATTTTAAAATCCCTGTCTTAATAGAGTTATCTATTACACTAGACAACATTAACCCTGTTTCAATCTCTCCTTACACATTTTCACTTTTTGGTTTTCCATGGCACTCCACTCTACTAGAGCTTTCCTCTAACAGTTTATTCTCTAAATGCAAATGCTCCTATTTCTCCCAACTTGGCTTAAATATTGGTGTTTCCAAGGGTTCCTTCCTCAACTCTTCTTACTCTTCTCACTTTCTTTGGATGATCTATTTTTATCATTTACCTATTTTCTGAGGACTTCCAACTTTTTAATCTCCAGCCCCACCCTGTCCCTCAAGCTTCAGATGTGTATCTCCAACTGCCTGTTAGGAGGCAGGCAGGCATCCTGGATGTCCCACAGGCATCTCAAACACAATATGTTCAAAACGGAATTCATCTTTTCCCTAAGCCTGTACCTTCTCAGTTACTCCGTGTCTCAATTGCCGGTTCGGTTCTCTAATCTGTCACCCAAGTTAGGAATCATTTTTGATTCTTCTTACACCTCATGCCACTCATAAGATCTACAGATACATATTTAATAGGGCTTCTATTTGTCTGCTTCTCTCTTATGATTGCTGTCTCTGTCCAGGTTTGGGTGAGCCCTTTATCATCTCTTACCTGACTTCTGAAAAATTCTCCTAACTTCTCTCCCTGGCTGAGTCCTTTTCAAATCTTCACTCCTCATGGTTCTCAGACTTACCTATTTGAAACAAAGATGCAATCATCTCACTTCTCTCGAAAACCTTTCACTGACTCTCCATCACTTAGAGGATAAAGTCTAAGCTCTTACCATGATCTGGCCCTGGCCTACTTTTCCCAGTCCCCTTTTATAATTGATGTTCTACAATATATAGAATTGCCTGTGATTTCCTGAGAACATCAGGTTATTTCAAAGCTACTTTGGTTCACATTGTCTTAGGGGTTGGAATGGTTCCTTCTGCTATTACCTTACTACTTGACTAGGACCAACTCATCCTTTAATAAGAAACTTGGGTAGTTTTCAAGGAGAGATTCACTCAATCCTCAGATTGGATTAGGTGCCCCTTCTTGGTATTATTACAATACCTTATTATATCTCTTTAAAGTATTGTTTCATAGTATGGATTTTTATGCCTGACTCTCTGACTACAATGTGTTAAAAGTAGAAAATGTGTCTTATTTATTTTTGCATTACTCTTGTTTAGCTCAAGAACTGGACTCAAAAGATAAATATTGGACAATTAAGTAAAAGAATAAATGTGGTCGAGGCAATTGGAACAGAGTATAGGGGAAAGACTTGGAAGAATATTTACGAGGTAAACAGGATTTGGTAACTAGCTGGTTGGAAGTGCTAGGGGGCTGAAGAAACATAAGGAAGAGTCAAGGATGACCCTAGCTTGTAAATGAAAGTGCAAGAGAGTGAATTCAGGAATACAAGAGAACAAGAGAGCGTAAAGGGAATATTAATTCTCAATTTGGAAACGTTGAGTTTGAGACGCTTATAGGAATTCTACAAAATGTTTCCTACTTCATTTGACAGCAGTTAGTACAATGCCTATATAGACACTCAAAAATTTGTTGAAGTAGATTTCTATTACTAATTTATTAAAAATAGCCATGCTGATAGTTAAATTCTGGGATCTGCTATGTAAGATGACTATACTTGAATCAGTTATTTTTTCTTGAAAAGTCAATAGTTCAGTTTTTTAGACAGATGAATTTAAAGGCTTCTTTCTTCAACTGTGTTCATAATAAACTTTGAAAGTTTGAAGGAAAAAGAGAAAACCTTTAGGTCCACAATACAGAAGGAAAACATTTCTAGGCCAGATAAGCTTTTGTTAATTTAATTAAGATTAAATAATAACAGGAAATCGTCTCTGGCAAAGAACTGAAAACCTCTTCTTTCCAAGGTGCAAGAATCAAAGGAAACCTGTTGATATTAGAGCTGGGTGGTGATGCCGGAGGGTTTCTGTGTTTTGCTTTGTTTTGTTTTGTTTTTGACTGAGTCAAAAGCTAGAGCGACATCTGCCAGAAAACAGAGACATCATAGAAAGTTTGTGCATAACACTTGGTTGTGGGTTTGCCCCTTCTGCAGCCAGGCTTGGGCTGGTAATATGTTTGTATCCTTTCCAGGTTTTAGCTCACTCACAGTAGATGTTTGCCACATAACTAAAGGCACCATCCAAAACCACTCTTGGGCGACAGCTACCTGGATCCTGTTTGTTGTCCTGTATAAACACTGGGAAAACAAATTCCACTTCTACCCATGAAGAGAAACACCTGCTTTTCTAATCAGCAGGAACATTTTTGTCGAAATTGATGCATACCAGTTGGGAAATTGTTTATAGATTCATGGTGGCAACATATCCTCTCTTGGTGACTTGACAGATGAAAGAGACACCCCAAGACCTTTAATCTCACCTATGGCAGCAAGAGCCCACTGGAGCAGGTTTGTTATGTCTAGGATAGAATTCTCACCACAAATCAAAGAGAACACATCGAGATCTTACTGTGATGATTACAGCAATCCTTCTCAGGTATCTATGAATCTATAGTGGGAATGGTTTAATTGAACACCAAAAGATATAAGGCTCCCAAACCCAAAATCTTATTGTTCTAATACAGTAGATCTTAATGCTTGCTTTTACTGTATGACAAATTCCTTTCCCAGCTCCTGAGTCCAGCACAGAGGAAGAAATGGTTGTTATTAATGCATTTCTGCCTTTAATGTTTTGTATGAGACGAGTAATCTACGTTTTCTTGGCTTGCCACATTCATCATCAAATCATCCTTTGCAAAAAGCTTTCAATTTTCTTGATTGTTTATAATAAGCTAACAGTGACTCAAGATGTTGGGTGATGGTTTAGAAAGATTATAAAACATCCGTGTCATCACTGGAAACTTCCTGAGGTACAAGTGGTACAAATTGTTCAAGAGTTAAGCAACAATTATGCCCAAGTGATGAATGGGTTTAGAGACTTTGTGATAAAGGGAGTCAGTTGAGAAAGATGATCTTATCAGTTCCATGTTGTAACTGGAAAGGCGAATGCTTCCAGAAGTATTTCAGCTCCAACAGGAAAACATCAAAATGGATAACACTGCTTGAGAATCAACAGAGATAATTTGGGCAATACCTATATAGCTTGCCGTCAAGGTGGCACACATTAGAAATAGGGTTTAATAAAACACAATTTGTGTATAATAATTGCACACAAAAAATTATAAAATCAAAGAAGCGAAGTAATTTTACCTGACATGCTTAAATCATGATTATGGAAATTAAGGATGGTTTTTATTAGTAATAATTATAAGCCAATATTCAAGTTCTGATGGTTCAAAGAGTCTTTACTGTAGTTCTCAAATTCCATGACTCTTACTGTCAACTGGTTGATCCTGTGACAGTCATGTGGGAAGGGCATCTTCAGTTTTTATTTTGTTTTAGCTGCATTGTGTGGCTTGTGGGAGTTTAGTTCCCTGACCAGGGATCGAACTCGGGCCCTCAGCAGTGAGAGCATGGAGTCCTAACCACTGGACGGCCAGGGAATTCCCGCACATTTTGTTTTTAATTGGAGCCATGTGGGAAATCAGTAGAGGACTTCTCTTTTTTAGACTTCCAGAGCACTAAAGCTGAAAAAAGAAAAACAGGTACCCTCCCCCAAAATACTAACTGGAGACACATTATGTAAAAGTAAATAAGTAAACCTTTTCTAAAAGAGGCAAAAAACCTCTGTATGTTGTCATATGTATGTTGTCTTTCAAAGCCCCCATTTTCTGTGGGTTTGGCAACCTCTGGCTTGTTTTTACAGCCAAAATGGTTATGGTGATACTAGGTTGGCTCAGCTGCAAGTTCAGTTTCTTCCTTTCAAGCTACCTGCTCTTGTATTTCTAAGCCTTGACCTTTTGTAAATAGGAAAGGCATTGGAAGGATATTTTCTTATGGAAGAAGTAAGTAGACACACAGTATCCTACAGCTTAAAAATCTGATCTGCAACAGCATGGCCAAGCTTCAAGTTGCTAAAATGCCATGCTCTCAGCTGTTGGTGGAGGTTCTCGCTTCTCTGAGATGTAGTTCCATTGCCACACAAAAATATAACATGCACTCATTAGCAGAACATACAGAAGAACCAATGCAGTGTCAATAACTTTTGGACATTCATAAAAATCTGAGGATCGAGATGGATTCTGATAGTCATCTTAGGGCTGAAAAACAGGATCAGAAGAAACCTTTAGTTGTCACCTCACTAGTCAACCCACTCATGACTGCACTCTGTTTTACAAAAGGGGCCACACCAAGAAGAACAACTGGATCAGTATCTGACAGCACGGTCAAACGAGACAATCTCCATCGCAGTTTCAGCTGAAGCTCCTGAGATCTAAAGCCAACAACAGTAGCCAAGTAACCTCATAGTCCAAAGCAATGTACGGGCAATGTATGCAAAAGTGTGGACAAAATCCTGCTTAGCAAACCCTTGTCTGATTAGGTGTTGGGAAAAGGAGAATAAGGAAGAGAAAGAATTTCTGTGAAGGACATTTCCCCAAAACTTTATGGTTTTCCTCCATCTTGGGCAGTTGCTTCATCCTTGCTTTAAGCCAAGTGAGACAGGACTTCAAGAGACCAACTTTGAGAGGCGGACATGTGTCCTTTGGGGATTGGAAGCATTAGAACTGGTATGAGACACCATGGCTATAGATCAGCTTTAAGGTGGCAGAGAGAATGAGAGAGCAAGAGTGAGAGTGAGAGCTAGAGAGAGAAAGAGAGAAAAAAGAGACAGGGCTGCACTGGGAGCTCACTGTATTTCTAGCAACAGCAGAGCAAGGATGCATGGGTGTTTCTTGTGGACCAAATGTGGACAACTAAGTAGAGTGAGCCTGGTGCTATGCAGAATATTTTCCAAGAGGAAGCCTGCAGAAGCAGTGTGACCCCCAACAGAGGGATGGACAGTTGGAAGCCAAGGGGGCAAGGAAGGAATGCAGCTGTAAGGTAGACATCGCCTCTGTCAAAGAAGCTATTATCGGAGGGCTCGGTGGGAGTGTCTTCAAGAAAGTTCACAAGAGCACGTTGAAAGGAAAGAACCAGCATGTTATGCCCAGAAAGCACATCGATGGGTTATGCTTATGCCACTCAGGTCAGACTTCTGTGGCCCTTAACATCTCCCTAACCTGACCCAATGAAGAAAGGGACGGGAGAAGAGTAGCAAAGCACGATGGGGGAAAAAGGAAAGGAGCCTCCTGCACCCTCTCTCTTACTTTGGGCTTTTGAGACTGAGGCAGGCCTGAGCTGGGGGAAGGAAATACCTTCATGTGTTTATAACACAGGACTGGGCAATTTTAGTACTGAAGTGAGAGTCTTCTTGTACCTGAAAGTGATTGGAGTCCTATTATTATCTGAAAGTGGCTTTAAAATATTGGGACTTACCAAGATTTTATGCAAGTGTAGGGAGGAAATAATCCACAGAGTTTGAAAGGGCAGGGCGGGGGGAAGGAAAAAAATATTTTCTGCTATCACCTTCTGAGCTAAGACTATTTAATTACTGGCTACAAATAAAATCATTTCCACCACTAGGAAGGAAAAACTATTCAAAACACAGGCCCTCCAGGAATTCCCTGGTGGTCCAGTGGTTAGAATTTGGCTGGGGCCAGGTTCGATCCCTGGTCTGGGAACTAAGATCCCATAAGCCAGGCGGTGCAGCCAAAAACAAAAACAAAGCAAAAAACCGAACCTAACAAAGGAAAACAAACAGATAAACACCACAGGCCCTCTGGTTAATGCATTGGATAAACCAGTGGAGGAAGCTCATTCATCAATTTAGCCTTGATTTTCAAGCTCCACTAAGACATTTGCCACCTTCTTTGGATACAATTTCTGATGGGAAGGCTTGGAGCCTATTAGAAAAGACAACTGCTCTCCAGGTTCCCATCTTCCTGCTCGTGTTGACCAGTGATTCTGGTTTTCAGGTGTCTACGTAAATATTCTAACACACTTCATTTTGTAGAACCTCGAGTTGGGACTGCTACATGCTTTGGCTGAGTGATGATGAACACATTGTTTAATCTCCTCCGGTCATGGTTTCTTTAATGCAAAATAAGACTGACAATGCAATTAAAGATATAATGAGAAATTAAAAAAAATCAAAAGCTACAAAAATCAGACAGCCAGCATAAATACCTCATGAAAATGACATCCGCATGTCCCCTGCAAAAACTCTTTGTATCGCCCCATTGTTATAGTGAATGTGTCAACCACTTCATAGCCATATTTTTTTGCAGCTTCCAGAATAATCAAATTTTCTTTCCATAAATTCTGAACTTCACTCTGTATTGGAAAAGAGAACAATGAGAATTTTGATTAAGAAGACTTTTATGATTTAATAATTCAGGTAAAATCATATAAATGTCTTTTTAAAGATTGATCTTATTGTAAGATAAAGAATTAATTTCTTTAAGATGTGTTCCAATTTTCATGTTCCCCTTATATGAACATTGATGTAAATATAAAATAGCAATATATCAATATCTATAGTGACACACAGTTTGGAACTTTTTCTTCTATGAAAACAGTTAGGTTTATTGCCCACAGAGATCCACTGAAGTAGCTAAGATTCTCAATTTAAAAACCAAGACTTGAAAATCACAAATCCTAGCTCCATCTATTTGAGTTCTTATTCTTTTAGGCATTTGAGTATTAATTATTATGTTTTGTTTTTAGCTCTGTGCTGGGGGACAGGAATACAAGGATAAATAAACCATGGTACCTGCTCTTAAGACATTGCATTCAAATAGGAGAAATGTATATGTAAATATTTACTAAGTCCTTTATTGGAGGTAAATATACCAGGCTCTGGGCTGGGAGAGAAAAGGGAATAGCTCTGCAGGGGCAGGGGGACAGCTGGACAGGGAGACTTCAAGAAGGGTTCCTGAGCAGAGTGAGGTTTGCTGGTTGGCAAACAGGGTGGGAAAACAGAGAGTGGGAGTGTGTTTGGCGAGCCCCAGAAGTGAGTGAAGGCTCCAGCTGCTGCTTCTCTAAATCATATTCCTCCCTCCCTCACCAGCTGTGTCTGAAGCAATGATGGAGCTCGGCGGGGGTTCTAGTTCAGGTCCACTGTTGAGAAGAGGGACTCCTCCACTAACTACTCCAGCTCCAGGATGCCTCATTGGCTTGGCCAAGACTTTCTCAGACTGACCCATAGTCTGAGACTCTTCCTACCTCATCCATCCTTCTTCTACTCCCTTTATATCAGACACATTACAGTCAAACACGGTTCCCAGTACAGAGTAGACATTCAAAAAATATTTCATGCAAGATTGAGTGATATGCATTGGGTAGTGTGGTCTGAAACTGTTCTCACCTACTTCTGCCCCCTCCTTTTTATTCTTCTCAAACATTCTTTCTAATAAATCCCTTTATTTGGCTAACCCTGTCATGGTGTCTGTCTCTTTGAGAACCCAAACTAACACAGGGAGGGAATTGAACTCCCCTTGTCTTTTCTAAAGAACAAAAAAAAATTTTTTTTCATTTTCCAGGTAAAACAGCAAATAATTACTTGCATTTATTAATCCACCTGCAAGGTAAAAGAAGCAGTACAAAGACATCTAATTTTCTGTCTTCTCCACTGTGCTTGCATAACTATTTTTATGTGACATTCAAAGAAGAATGTTCCCCTCTGCCCCCCAAATAAATGCAGTGAATAGAAAAGGCTCATAAAGGAGAAACCTGGAGGAAAAGAGACAGATGGGAATTTGGTCTCTGCCATCCCCTGAAAAATAATGCTCAGTATCATTTGTAGGCCTTTTCGTGTTTGGTTACAGTACCCTCTCAACTTTAATGTGTCCAATTATAAAAGGCAGAAGAAACTTTACAGGGAGTGTTTTACAGAGAAGGTTCAGTTCTCTGGGAAACAGACTCTGAGTCAGAAATTTGCATGCAGGAGGCCATCAGGAAAGCGCCCTTGGGATCAGCTCCTCCAGGGGAGTGAGGGCCTACACGCGGGATAGAGAGAGAAGTTGAGCTGCAACATCGTTGCAACAGAGGCTTTTGCTGATCCCACCGGGAGTTCTAGAGCTGGGGTGGCCCTTCTGAGATGGCCCAAATTAAGGAAAGGGGGCTGAGTCTTGGTTGAGGTTCTGCCCAAAGGGCAATTCCTGCTGGGACTCAGGTCACACCCGCAGCAGCCCAGAGGAATGAATGTCTCAGCCCTGAAGGGACCATCTGGGAGCATGCAAATCCTACAAAACGTCACTCACTCATTCATGCGTGAGAGGTTTTCTGAGAGTCTCCTATGTGCTGAGCACTGTGTTTTGCATTTGGGGTACCAGAGTGAGCCATGCAGACTTCCCTCCCCCATGCCGGCTCCCACAGAGATTAGTCTAGCAGGGGAGACAGACAACCAAAGCTGGTATCTGTTGAGGGACCTGGATGAGGACACCGGACAATGTCAAACGAGCTCATAGCAGGAAAAGCCAACTGAGTCCAGGGTGTCAATTAAATCTTTCCAGAGAAAACTGCATTTAAACTAACACTTGAAGGGTGACCAGAAGTTACCCAGGTGAGGGGGTAGTGGGAGAGTGTTCTTTGGGAAGAGGGAACAGTGACTTCCAAGACCTGGAGGTGACTGAGAGCATGGCATGCTTGAGGAGTTGAAACACTCGGTGTGGAGTGTGTGTGTGTGCGCGCGCATGTGTGTGTACACGTGTGCATATGTGTGGAAGCAAGGACTAAGTCTACCGAGGAAGGCGGAGGCCACGTCTTGCATGGCCACGATGAGGATGATGAATGCCAGTGTCTGATGACAAGTTCAGAGTTCTTTTCTGCCTCCACTTGCTCTTGTCCTTTTCTCCTTTGTTCTATCATTCCCCCTCCTCTTCTTCCCTCCTTTTGTTTTCACCCAGTTTGCAAAGACTGATGAGCACAATGGAAGCCCTGGTGGCAAGCACGACGGTTAACAGTGTCTGGAGCAAGGTAAGTGCCGAAGAACTGTTGGCAGAGATGAGTTCATTCTAAATCGAAGTAGGCATCACAAGTACTCCAGTTCCTGCGAGAAGCCACAGTCAAGGAAGCAAAGCGGAGCTACCAGAGTCCTCAAGGAGGAATTACAAATTTGACCTGCAGCTTTCAAATAACATGAAAGGAGATTCAACTCATAACCCACAGAGACAATTATCAAAAGACCCCTCTCCTAATCCCCGACCATCTCAAACCCTTCAGCTACCCCAGATGCTAAATGTCTCAACTCACTTTAAAAGACCTTAACCCCTCCTGACTCCAAGAGGCTGAATTTGGAGGTTTTATTTGGGCCACTTTCTACCAGTTCTCCTGCTTTGGCATCACAGAGCTGGCGGCCAGGCAGCAAAGTTTCGAGAAAGGAGAGGAAGATCCTGTAATCCCTGTCGGAGAAAGCTAGGAGCGCTCATAATTGACACAAAAATAAATCTCACTCGGTTTACACATTAAATGGACAGCCTCCTGTCTCCCCAGTTCCCAGTGCCCGCCCCCGACGAGCTCCCCTGAGGAACTGCACACAAACCCGGCTGCCTGTGAACTCTTCTTGCTGAGCAAGGGCAGCTGATTCTCTTATCTACAGATGTTGTCTTTCCTTTCTTTTCTGAGACTTCTATTTACTGCTGAGACTAACTAGTTACTGTCTTCTATAAGAACCGGTCAGAGGCCCCTAACTCCTTTCATTTACGAATATCCAACCAGAGGCAAAACGAATGATACTACTTTAAAAACACTACTGAGTTTTTAAAGCAATCAGTCAGAAATCATCTTAAAAAGACACTCTTTTCCTAAATACTCATTGATGCTGACAATGTCACATGTGTTTCAGCATGAGCCTTTAATGGTGTGTGAAACATTACTGAGGTTAGGAGATACTTTAAAGCATGATCCATCTCATCTACCCCTCAAGTCTTTACCTTTTCAAACTCCGGTACCCCCTTTCTTCTTTTATGAACTCAAAGCGTTATTTATGACATATTTATGGGCTGTAGTCCCCTTATTTCCAGGAGTAATTATATCTGATTTATAATCATAATCCTTAAGTATATCATCTCCTTTGAATTTTATGAAGGTTGCTTAATATTATGTAGTGCCTTTGGGGTCCTTTTTCAGACACCAGCAAGGATCCTTACAGGAAACTTGAAGTTCACATAGCCTGGTGAAAATGGGCTTACCTGCGTTAGGAAGTGTACTCCATCCACCGGCAGATGAAATCCAATTCCCAACGTTTTGATGATCACAAGGATATTAAGTAAATTTTCCCTGTGAAATAATCAGAACGCAAGCCATGAACTTTGATTACATTTCTGGATGTCCGTGTTCACAAAAGCAAGCAGAGTGGAATTCCTTTAGAATGTGATAATTGGCGTATAGGACTAAATTCTCATTTTATAGGTTTAATATATATTAGTGTTGTTTTCTTTTTTTGTGGATAGAGTTTTATGCGTCAGTGGGCATGTTTTGATCTGGAGTAAACGTAAACTTGGATACTGAAGAGCCATCTTGTGATCGGATATAAAAGTATTTTGAAACATTTTAAAGTAGACTTTAAGTACTGGATTCTAAATTACAAGCTGCCCTTTATATAAAATCTTGATAAAATTCTCTCACATCGAGTAACTTTTTTTTTTTTCACTTAGAACACTAATTATTATTGCAGAAGTGTACCTCTTTAAAACCTTGTGAATAATCTGCAGGTGATTGGAATTAAGCCACTGAACACCACCAACGACTAATACAGTCTGGCTGGTATCCTCCAGGGGATGTGATCTGAAAGAAAAACAACACATGTTGCCTTGAAACAGATGGTAAACATTTTAACAGCATTGCCTCACATTTCATTGAACCATATCTGGCATCCTGATCACAGGACCTCCCTGTCATTTCTAACTCGTTTTCAGCCATATTACTTGGTACTTAAACTTTTCAGTGCATTTGATATACAGCAAACAATTATGACAGCTAGTAAAACATCAATCCATTGTGGTATTGTTTCATTCAAAATAGTTCCACTGTACCTTTGCAAGAGATGTTCAAGGGCTTTTTCAAATGTTGGTCTCAACGAAGGGCTTATCCAGAACTGTGGATAGTAGGAATAACTGATCAAAGTCTTCCCACCATTGACGTTGTGATAGAATTTAGTGCCATGCACCTTCTGCCATTCTTGAAAGGTTTCATTCAATCTTTCGATCAGATAGTACATTATCCCTCTGTTGGTCGAATCTCCAATGAAAAGAATCTATAAGTTAAAAAATTTTGCTTTCAAATCTGATGCTTATATGATATAGAAGACAATATAAAATAAATAATTTGATGAAAACAAAGCCACAAATCTAATTGAAGCATAGCCCTTTAAATGGTCAGAAATGACATTAATCGTATTCTCCCCCAAACCCGTTCATTTTCCTTTTCCATATTCCTAGCAATGACATCATCTACTGACCTACTAACTCACGTTTAAAGCTTTTTGCTATCTTTATGCTGTCTTTAATTTCTCTACCTCGCTTATGCTCTTAACTTTCTCATCGAATCAGCTTAGCACATTTCATCGATCCAAATAGGCATGAAGTATTCTAGTGCTGTAAGAATACTTAGAGATTTTCCAATCTCTTTATTTCATAGATGAGAAATCTGGGAATCCACAGAGGTTAGCTAGCTCGATAGAGGTCAAGCTACTACTTGAGGAAAGAGCCACAGGACGAGAATTTAATATTCTGAAAAGCAGTCTGTGTCCCAGGATGCAAATCCCAGTGCCATTTGCCCTGGAAGCCTCTCACCCATCACCTCCTTCCCATTCCCACCAGCGGAGCCCTGCTTCAGGCTCCGACTGCCTCAAAGGTGTGCTATTGTTAACACTTGCTTAATGGGTCTTCTCGCACAATGGCTGCCCTCTAATTCATTCTCCACACAGTAATACTGGGATAAATTTCCAAATGTCTCATCTCACTTTCACACTCAGAAACCTTATCGGCTCCCCACGTACTACAGAATCAAATCTTAACTCCTGAGGTTCAGTTAACATTTGCTGAATTTTTATTGCATATCGGCTTTTGCTAAGTGGAGATTTCACATAGGGTACTCAATTTTAATCTTCATAATCGTGGGGTGTGAATCATTCTCTGTTTCACAGATGAGGGCTTTGAGGCTCAGGGAGACTGAGGTTATAAATCTAGTAAATGGGGAACACAGGACTCAAATCCAAGTCCTTTATCTCCAAGTGCAGGGTCGATGGCCCCATGCTCTCAACACTTCTCCTAAAGTAAGCAGGTCAGATTCCTACTTTTTCACTGAACATGATTTGCACTCAGCAACATCTGTTTTTCCTTGTGCTAATCCGTCTGCCTAGAAAGCCCCTCTCTCTGCAACCCCACCTGTGTAAATGCTACGAGTCTCCAGACTCGCCATAAACGGCTCTCTCAGCCGGTCTTGTCCAATGCCCCAGCGAAAGTAACCTCCTCTGTCCTCCGTGATTTCATTATAATTTTTATTTCCATTATTGATTTTATCAAAGACTACATGAAATTATGGCTGTCTCTGTATCTTTTTTCTCATATCATATCAAGAAGGATTTGAGGTCAGAGTCAAGGTTAATTTCTAAATTCTAATTTCCCCCATAGTTCTATGCATGCATTTTAAAAATATTTAGTGAACTGAACGTCAAAGGGACTTCTATTAGAGACAATTCCTTTTAATGTCTTTGGAGAAGGTTTAATTTGTACTTCAGTTTTTTTCTCTTTCTGTTGAGATTTCCCTTTGCATTAGTCATGTACATATTCACTTCTGATTTTAAAAGCAGTCACTGCATCACTTCTCAGGCACTCGTGCGTTCACCCATCCATAGTGAGACTGCAAAGGTTTATTTTTTCCACAGTAAGTGTATTCAAGTAGCTGTGTGAAGAAACCCAGAAGGCATTCTCCTTCAGAATTTGCTTCCCATCAAACACTGTTACCATAAGCATAGCCAGACTCAACTGTATGATGTAAGATGTCAAGGTCCCAGTCACTGAGTCTCTCGGTCAAGTTCCATTTGGGGCAATAAAATCCCAGTATGAGAAAAATACTTTGTGAAATCACTTGAAATTCTTCCTACTGGATTTGACCTATAATTATTTGTTTGTTTTTCTGGCCCAGATTTCTGATTTTTTAAAAGGGAAACTTTGAATTATCAGGAAAGCTCTTCATTTCAGAGACTAGTAATTATCCAACTCCATTTGTAATAGTTTGCTAGGGCTGCCATAACAAAGTACCACAGACTGGGTAGCTTAAACAACAGAAATTTATTTTCTCATGATTCTTGGCTAGAAGTCCAAGATCAACATATTTGCATGGTTGGTTTCTTCTGAGGGCATCTCTGCTTGACTTGTAGATGGCCATCTTCTCTGTGTCTACATATGGTCTTTCTTCTGTGTATGTCTGTGTCTTAATCTCCTCTACTTATAAGGACACCTGTCATATTGGATTAGGGCCCACCATAATGGCCTTGTTTTTTTTTTTTTTTTTTTGCGGTAAGTGGGCCTCTCACTGTTGTGGCCTCTCCCGTTGTGGAGCACAGGCTCAGCGGCCATGGCTCACGGGCCCAGCCGCTCCACGGCATGTGAGATCTTCCCGGACCGGGGTATGAACCCGTGTCCACTGCATCGGCAGGTGGACTCTCAACCACTACGCCACCAGGGAAGCCCGGCCTTGTTTTAACTTAATCATCTCTTTAAAGGTTCTATCTCCAAAACAGCCACATTCTGAGGTTATTAGGACTGGGAATTAGGACTTCAACATATGAATTTGGTTGGGTAGAAACACAATTCAGCTTTTAATACCAGTAAAGGACCTTGGAAATCCGGTTGTTAAGCTAAATTTCCACTACAGATTTTTCTTATGGGGTCTTTTCATTTCAGTATCAAGACGCAATCCCTCCTAGTGTCTCTCTGGGCAGCCGGTAAGATCACTGGGTGTCTGTATTGTGGGCTACAGAGAGAACTACAGAGGTTGAAGAAAATCCAACGAGCTGCCTGTTACTGAGAGAAAAAAAAATTTCTAGATTTCCATTTTTTTCTGTGGGGTTGTATGAAGATGCAGCCCACCAGTGCACGACAGGGGCAAAAAGAAGTTGTTTCAGAATTCTTAGGTACTGTTATTTATTAGCCAGATGATCTTAGACAAATTATGTGACCTCTTCATGGGTTCATTTCCTTATGTGTATATTGGGGAAAATAATAGCACCACTGTAAAGGACTTTAATGAGCTTTTAAATACTTATCTTATTCCTGGCACACAGCACACAACAAATGGGAGCCAGCATTAAAGCACAGGAAAGCAAGAAGTGTTTTGGAGTGCTTCTAGTGTGTTCTGCAGTGCACTGCTAGGCGCTTTAAAATTTGTTAGCTATTTCAGAGAAAATGTCAGTAAAGATAGGAAGGGTCTAAATCACAGCAGCCTCTCTCCTGTCCTATCCACCCTGTTACAGACTCTCAGCAGGGCTAGTAGGGTTGCTGGTGAAACTGAGACTCTGAATCAAGAGCCGGGAGAGAGATCGCCACCCTGAGCAAACCAAGGATCTCTGAAAGGTTCCTCACGTCTGTCTCCACTGCTGATCAGTGACTAACAAGAGCTACAGGGATGGGAGAAGGAAGCATCACCACCACCATCTGCAAAACAAGTTCTTCTAAACTGCAAATATCTAGATAGAATTTTTCAAGCCCAGCAGACACAGCTCTGGGAAGACTATGTCCTGGAGAATTATTTTAGCCCAGTGCCTTTCTATTCATGAAAGACAGAAATGATAAATTATAACTAAAGTGAAAATGCACTTGTGAATTTTAAATTGCTGGTTCTGTAGGTAAAGCAGTTTTTGGAAGAGGTCAATCGGTATTCCTAACGAAAAGATTTCTAACTTCAAGATATCAGCTTTTTTAAGTGCATGCAATTAAAAAATAATACCCAGAAGAAAAGTGGTTCTCTTCAGCCACGTGATTCATATTCAGTCTTTATATCTTTTAGATCATTTGACTTGGTGAATTTTTAAAAGGAAATTTGCAGATTATTTGTTTTCAAGGTCTACTTCTACTTTAAAAGGTCTAAATTACCATAACAAATATTTATAACTAGCCACACATTTTGTAAATAATTCTTCTTTCCTGTGAAGATTTTTGCCCTATACTAGCATGCACAGGTGTTGGTTGGCAGATGCAATCAAAGAAAAAAAAACCAAGTAACCAGTAAGCAATTATAAAAATAATCAATATTAGCAGTAAAACATTAAGATAACTACTTTAATAAAGATTAAAAAAGATTTTTAAAGGTCCAATGATATCATGAGTTCAGGGAAATGAACCCTCTCATATACTACTATGTAAGAACCACAAGGGAGAGATGCTTTCTTTCTTTTTTTTTTTTAAACTGTTGAATTCCAAGTGTCCAGAATACTGCCTGGTGTAAAAGTCAGTCCTCATTTGTTAAATGGATGATTGGAAACTTTGATGCTGTGTATATAAATCAGCAGTTTTCTACTTCTAGGAAATTTCATGGATGCCCATGAAAATACATTTAAAAGCAAAATAAACTGGAAGCAACATAAATGTCTATCAGATTGATTACATTAAGTTATAATCGTACACTTCAATTCTTTTAATCTTTTAACAATGATATTGTAATATGGATATATTGTGATGGGAACATTTTAGTTAACGTTTATAAAAAGATGATTATAATCAGAATATAAATAATTGTTGCATTTTTGTAAAAGTAAAGCATATGGATGCATAGAAAAAACCCTGATTTAAAAAAAAAATTATTATTTAATTTTGGCTGCGTTGGGTCTTCGTTGCTGCGGGCGGGCTTTCTCTAGTTGCAGCGAGTAGGGGCTACTCTTCATCACAGTGCGTGGGTTTCTCATTGCAGTGGCTTCTCTTGTTGAGGAGCACGGGCTCTAGGTGTGTGGGCTTCAGTAGTTGTGGCACGTGGGCTTCAGTAGTTGTGCCTCGCGAGCTCTAGAGCGCAGGCTCTGTAGCCGTGGCACACGGGCTTAGTTGCTCTGTGGCATATGGGATCTTCCCAGACCAGGGCTCGAACCCGTGTTCCCTCCATTGGCAGTCAGATTCTTAACCACTGTGCCATAGGGAAGCCTGACACGGGTTATTCTGAAGTGATGATATTATGACAGTTTATTCTTTTCGCTCATTTGTATTTTCTAAATGAACAGATATTGGCTTTTTAGATTAATTAAGAAAACAAAAGCAGCAACAGTGGCAACAATAACAGTAAATCCATTTGTTTAAAAGCATTTTGAAAATTCACGTAAAAATAATCAGCTTAAATAAACTTTATTTCTACTTTTTAAAAATTTTGAAATTCCAGTGCTTTTTTTTTATTGGACTCTAATTGCTTTACAATGTTGTGTTAGTTTCTGCTGTACAATGAAGTGAATCAGCTATATGTATATGTATATCTCCTCCCTATCGGACCTCCCTCTCACCACCCTCCCATCCCACCCATCTAGGTTGTCACAGAGCACCGAGCTGAGCTTCCTGTGCTATGCGGCTGCTTCCCACTAGCTATCTGTTTTACGCATGGTAGTGTACATATGTCAATCCTCATCTCCCAGTTCGCCCCACCCCCCCAACCACCCCCAACCTTGTGTCCACAGGTCCGTTCTCTACATCTATGTCTCTATTCCTGCCCTGCAAATAGGTTCATCTGCACCATTTTTCTAGATTCCACATATATGTGTTAATATACAATATTTGTTTTTCTCTTTCTGGCTTACTTTACTCTGTATGACAGTCTCTAGGTCCATCCACATCTCTACAAGTGACCCAATTTCGTTTCTCTTTATGGCTGAGTAATATTCCATTGTATATATGTGCCACCTCTGCTTTATCCATTCATCTGTTGTTGGACATTTAGGCTGTTTCCACTTCCTGACTATTGTAAATAGTGTTGCAATGAACATTAGGGTACATGTGTCCTTTTGAATTATGGTTTTCTCAGGGTATATGCCCAGTAGTGGGATTGCTGGGTCATATGGTAGTTCTATTTTTAGTTTTTTAAGGAACCTCCATACTGTTCTCCATAGTGGCTGTATCAATTTACATTCCCACCAACAGTGTAGGAGGGTTCCCTTTTCTCCGCACCCTCTCCAGCATTTATTGCTTGTAGATTTTTTGATGATGGCCATTCTGACTGGTGTGAGGTGATACCTCATTGTAGTTTTGATTTGCATTTCTCTAATAATTAGTGGTATCTTTTCATGTGCCTCTTGGTATGCTTTCTTTGGTGAAATGTCTGTTTAGATCTTCCACCCATTTTTTAATTGGGTTGTTTGTTTTTTTGATATTGAGCTCCATTTGTTGTTTGTATATTTTGGAGATTAATCTTTTGTCAGTTGCTTTGTTTGCAGATATTTTCTCCCATTCTGAGGGTTGTCTTTTCGTCTTGTTTATGGTTTCCTTTGCTGTGCAAAAGCTTTTAAGTTTCATTAGGTCTTATTTGCTCATCTTTGTTTTTATTTTCATTACCCTAGGAGGTGGGTCAAAAAAGATCTTGCTGTGGTTTATGTCAAAGCGTGTTTTTCCTGTTTTCATCTAAGAGCTTTATAGTGTCCTGTCTTACATTTAGGTCTTTAATGTATTTTGAGTTTATTTTTGTGTATGGTGTTAGGAAGTGTTCTAATTTCGTTCTTTTACATGTAGCTGTCCAGTTTTCCCAGCACCACTTATTAAAGAGGCTGTCTTTTCTCCATTGTATGTCCTTGCCTCCTTTGTTATAAATTAGGTGACCACGTGTGCGTGGGTTTATCTCTGGGCTTTCTATCCTGTACCATTGATCTATACTTCTGTTTTTGTGCCAGTACAATACTGTCTTGATTACTGTAGAACAATGGCCTAAGAGAATCAAGATTAAACATTGGTTCAATAAACCTATCACAGGAATAACACTAATCGTATTTTGAATTCCAGTAGCAGCTTTATTCTAAAGATTGAATGGCTTTTTGCTATGTAGCATCTCTCTTCTGGTCCTGTGTTATGAAGGGAGGCTGCCTCCATCAAGGTGGGCTCTGGAGAGGAGCAGAAACATCTGTGTCTCGATGTGTCATTAGAGGCTGGATCTCAGCTCATCAGCGGGAGACAAAGATGTGTTTAGAAGAGTTCTGCATCTGTTCTATTCCCCAAACTTGGCATGCAAGGTGTCACTGAAAAGTGTATAGGGCCTGGTGTTTTTTCTACTATTTTCACACCATCATGGACCATAGGACCTAGAAGCACATCCTGTTCTTAGGCTCTATTAAAGCTTGGGCTTACTTTAAAATAGTCTTAAAAACCATGAAACTGTCTTTGTTTTCATTTCTATTTTCTCAACATTGTATCGTCCCTGTATTAGGTGACACAGGCTAAGTGCTATTAACAAACAGAGCCCCCAAATGTATAATGGCCTAAATATAATTGATGTTTACTTCTCCTTCAGGAAAACAGTCCAGGTGGTTCCAGGCAGGGGTATGGGGGCGGGATGGGGCCGGGAGGTCATTCAGGGTCCCAGGATGGTTAGACTGTGCCTTCCTCAAATACGGATTCCGAGACCTCACTGGGCATTGATATCCAGCTGGGGGAAGGAGTAAAGAGCTGCCAGGTTTCCTATGGGCCCACGCTGGGAGCTGGGCACATCACTGCTGCTCACATTCCATTGGTTGGAACTCAGTCATGTGGTCGTGCACCTGATCTCAAGGGAGACTGAGAAACGTAGTCAAGCTTTGTGCCGGAAAGAAGAAGAAATGAGTTTGATGAACACTTCCCTAGTCTTTACCACATTCTCCTACGTGCTAAGTCTTTCTGGGGAAATAAAAACACCTAAATTCAGATTTTTTACCTGTGAATTAGTAAAAGTGTGAAGCATCTGAAAGCCTAAATTTATAATCTACATAATGCATAAGAGCACTTCTGTTCTTAGAGATATTGATTCCTTGGGACAAATAAGAGCAAGAAATATCATTTATTAGTGAAAATACAACAAAAACTTTAGGTTTTTTTTTTTTTTTTTTTTACCATGTTCCCTGCATTGGCAGGAGGACTCTCAACCACTGCGCCACCAGGGAAGCCCTGGGAATTTTTGATTGAAATATACGATAAAACAATTTTCATCCCACTTTATCTCATCATGAATAAAGGGAACTAATGATGACGATACTTAACATGTAAATATTTTACTCCACTACCTCCTGTCTCCAAAGTCACCCAAAGTAACAAGGACATAGTTAGCAAAGCAAGTTATAAAGAAATGAAGAGAAGCAATGGGGGCTGTCTGTGTTGAGTCAATATAAAGGTAGTTTGTTAGCTTCTCAGATTCTTCTGATCTTTTGAAGCTAGGAAAGAACTGGGTATATGTAGAATCAATAGGGGAAAAAAAAACACCTTGATTTAAAATAATTTTCTATCTTCCTTTCTTTCCTCTTGCATAGGTTCTATCTTTAATATTCACAGAGATGGGGATATTTCTTCAGAACAACAAAGTACATGGAGATGCCAACACAGGTCTCAGCCAGCAAATAGGAACCCACTGGAAGCTTCCAAGAGGGGAAGTTATACAGGAGCTTCTTGTCCATTAATCTAGGCAATGCCTGCTTACTGGAGAGCTCTCATCTTGGTAAATAAAGGAAACGAAAGTGAGGAGGAGTCCTATTCATTACATCTAATCCAGGGCCAAGCATAGGCCATACGTTTAGAAAGCTCCACAGTGATTCCAATGAGCCCCATGATTGAGTACCACTGCTCTCATAAAATAACTTCCCATTCCAAGTGAGGTATAGGGTGATTCAGCTCTAATATGAAGCTGAGACTGATCAGATGGCTAGTGATATTTAGGGCATGATGAAAATCTAGCTCATCAAAGCGTCTCTCTGTGAAATGTAATATGATTGCAACGAATGTTTTTTCAATGATGCATTTGATTAAATTGGCTATAGAGGACCAAACAAATTGCTCTTTGGAGTCAAGAACAGATGAAAACTGACATGTAGGCAAGTCACTCTAAAACACATGAAATTTGGCAGAAAAGAAAAACAAACAACTGAACAATATCACCTAGACACAGATCTTCTAACTGCTTGGAACAAAAATATGTATCTATTTTGCTCTTCTCTCTGGACTGTGGGCATTATGTGTAAGCCATCCTTTCCTGGTGAGAGTCAGGTACACTCCTTTTCTTCTGTTCACCCTTTTTTATTGAAACTGACAAGCAACAATGAATTGTGTAACCATAATGGAATTCACGTATTAGTCAGAACATATTATTTTAAATTGGGCGTACTTCAAATATGTAAACACCTTTAAATCCAAGACAGTACTTAACTTGCAAACATAGCTTAAAACTGCAAGTTACATTTCCTGTTTTAACAGCTGAGTTTAAATACTTTCAGTAAATATTGCCTTTTTATATTTTCCTTTCTTAATTGCACTCTTCTCTCAGATATTTTATTACTGAGTAATAAAATACTGAGTTTGTCAGTTGAACTATGTTTCTGACAAACAAAATAAAAGCTCGTTTCATTCAGTTTTGGTCAACCTCCTAAGTTCTTTCAGTTGTAAATTTCATTACCCTACTTCTAAACTATTTCCTATGTATTTTGCACTGTGATTACAAAGTTATGCTCTGATAAATTTTTCTAAATGTTCCAACCAAAGTTTATTAAGTAAGAGGTGTGTGTCTATTTAGAGACATATGTCAGGAGTATAACTGAACACATAGTTTGTTCTTTTTCAATGAATTTTGCTTTGATTCAACACGATGGCACATCAAAAAACCTATACATATCTACAAGAGCTTACAAATGAAATAACTCACATTTGGATAGATTTGGACTAAGAGGGGTCTCGTATTTACCTGCCCTCCAGACACGAACAAGTATGCCATAGAAAGTGATACAAATGCTCTGAGGAGAAGCCCTGTGCCATCTTTCTGCAGAGATCAGCCTCTTGTTCACTGAAGTAAAGGCAAATGACTGAGGTATAAAAAGTTTGGTCCTGCTTACACACCACTGAGTGCAGTGACATTCTTGGTCAAAGTTACAGCAAAACTGAACGCCTTTTTAAATCCCAACTGATCTGTGTTTTGTTTCTTCCCCACTGGTGGGCCTCCATTTCCAAGTATAGCCTTCCATTCATCACTGGAAAGCAGTGGTAAAAAGATGTAAAAGATCATGATAACAACATAAGGAAATTCAACTGAGAGAAATGACTACTGGAGCTTCTAAAGAAAGCAGAACACTGTTTGAAGGCCTAACTTTCCAATACTTCTCACGGGCCCAGTCAAATTCTGTTGCCTTTTAATTGGATTCTTTTGAGAAAGATAACTCAGTTTAATGCATTCCCTTAAAGGTTACCTTGATTAGGATTTAAAATAAACTTCTGTGTTTTTTTGTAGCACAACATATTTGCACTACTGTACACGGGAACAGTGACATTTTTGGCTTCTCACGGTAAAAAGTCTGAGTTTTCCATATTAATTGAAAGTTTTCAGATGAGTAAGGGTACTATACCATTAGAAATTGCATGTCTAGGTATGTCCCCACTTTTACACAATCCAAGAGGCATAAACTGGACCACACAGAAAACGAGTAACTCAGAATCACCTCCAGTGCACTCCTTGCCTGCTAGGTTCCTGCCCATTGTCTGTTCCCTCCATTCTCTGTTCCCTCCAGTAAGAGAAAATTCAAAAAAGGCACTAAGCTTGAGTGATACAACTCTCACCATAGGTTCTTTTGAGAAAAAATGAAGATCTTTATTTTTTTCTCGTTCAATTAAACTATTTCAAAGTCATGTGATGGGTAGATTGCCTATAACTACCAACACCACCCTGCTCAGGCACTTTCTCTTTTGGCAACTTTTCCAGACCTTCCCAGTCCAGGTCAGGTGCCAGCCTCTGGGCTTCTCCCAACCTTTGCAATGATCACGCGATTTTGTAACGATCACTTCTCTCATTTGTCTCCTTCCACTAGACATTTGGCACCTTGGAGGATCGTGGTGTGCACACGTAGAACAGATTCTTAGCTCAACGGAACTAGATGAATGAATAACAAGGTGACATCCCAAAAGTTGAAAAAGTGTTCTGGGCTTAATTGTGTTAAGTGGTCAGCTGGCTTCGACTCTGTGAGAACATGTTAGGGATAACTGAGATTGCAAGGTTTCTGATGTGGGGCAGCAGAGTTACTCTGATTCCTTCCATGAATAAAAGAGTCACTTCATTCCTGAGTGCCAGTCTGAAACTGCTGTCCTTTAGCATTTGTGAAGTGAATTTCTGATGATATCACCCCAATAATATGCCTCTTTTCTTGAATGTTTGACATGGCAAAAAGAGTCCCCTACCTGCACCTCACCCCCCAAAAGAGTCAGGTGTTTATAAAACAAAATATTTGTGTTACTTGTTTCTCAAGTTTTGTAACTGATATGCTTTAACATGTATTTGTCTTTGAAATAGAATGGTGATTATAAAAAGTTCTGGGTAGGATGAGAACTCCCTTGCCTCAGTAATGAA
The DNA here is from genome assembly GCF_003031525.2 of Neophocaena asiaeorientalis asiaeorientalis. Lineage (NCBI taxonomy): Eukaryota > Metazoa > Chordata > Mammalia > Artiodactyla > Phocoenidae > Neophocaena > Neophocaena asiaeorientalis. The sequence goes on from NW_020174561.1 coordinate 4,789,451, forward strand.
ATATAAGAGTTTCACCATCACTTTGTATGTTTATATTTTTCTCCAGGAGAATGAGAAATAGATGTATACGGAAAACCTTCTGCTAACCAACTCCTATTCATAAGTGAAGCTTTCTTAAAATAAGTGCGATTTCATAGTTGTAATTGTGAATGTTTACACAATTATCTCTGTGCTGTGTGGTACATGAGGGTATAAACCTGTCTGCACATTACCAAGTCCTGTGATTCAGCATATAAAATGTCTTTCTCAGTTTTTCCCTTCTTTACATTTCCACGGCCTCTGCCCAAGTTTTGATTTATACAACTTTTCAAAATATAGATTTTTGGATTTAAAAAGGTGCTCACACATTGTAAATATAAAGGTAACACACATACATGTATCCCCTGCTTTCCGAAAGTTCAATTTATGTCACTTCATTTTTCTGAAACCTACATTAAGACAGGCATTTTTCCTAAAAGTGAAAATCCTCTTCGGATTTCTTTTGGTTAGCAAAAATAGGTACTAATATAGGTCTTTCAGAAAAGCAAATTGTTGTCAATTGAACTTTCTGAAAATCGGGGATACTCTTCACTGTCCTCCATTTCGATTTACGAAAGGCTTCATAGGAGCGCTCTACTTTTGGATAGCGGGGGAAACCTGTATTTAAAAAGACTTCTTCACACTCTGCCAACCATAATTTACTACCTGGATTGGCTTCACAGCCATATGTTCTCGGCATTCACACAGGATCTGTGTGTAAAAGGATCCTGTGCTTGGTTTATTGCTCTGCTTTTGCCTTCTCAAAATTCTTAATAATTATTGAACACAGGGTCCTGCACTTCCGTTTTGCCCTGGGCCTGGCAGAATATATGGCCAATCCTGTCACCATCCCACTCCTCCCCTACTCCCCTCCACTTACGTAATCAATCTTTTTAAAACTAATTAATTAATTAATTAATTTTGGCTGTGTTGGGTCTTCACTGCTGCCCTTAGGCTTTCTCTAGTTGTGGTGAGCGAGGGCTACTCTTCATCGCGGTGCACGGGCTTCTCACTGTGGTGGCTTCTCTTGTTGCGGAGCATGGGCTCTAGGCACACGGGCTCAGTAGTTGTGGCTCATGGGCTCTGTCACGCAGGCTCAGCAGTTGTGGCGCACGGGCTTAGTTGCTCCGTGGCATGTGGGATCTTCCGGGACCAGGGATTGAACCCGCGTCCCCTGCATGGGCAGGCAGATTCTTAACCACTGCGCCACCGGGGAAGTCCAACTTATGTAATCATTCTTAAGGGCTTGTTACATCCAGAAATATTCCGTGTGTGTAAGCATGTCTGCATGAGGTTTTGCATTGGTGAGATTATTCTATACGTATTCTTGACTTTCGTGGCTTCCTCAGTGTGGTGTGATAGAATTTTTCCATTAAACAGTCTCTGCGCCCCGCAGCACCATGCCCATTGCTTCCTGCCGTAGGCAGTCTCCATACCACTGCAGGATGGTTTTGCTAATTCTGGTTGTGCCGCTGCTCTGCTAAAAATGTACAGTACTTCCCTGCTGGGTATAAAGTGAATTGGCATCCTGGTAAACACAGCAGACTCTGTAGGACCACTGCCAGCATGCTGGCAAATATGAGTTTCTGAGCTTGCGATTCTGAAGGACGCTTCTGGACCCAAAGAATCCCTAAGACAAGCCCTCACTTCCTAGCAGCCAGCTGGTTGGTCTCTGCGGGGATCGCCTGACTTGAACACAGGCCTTTATTTTCAGACTCTGTAACATCGTCTCTCTCTCACGCGTATGAAGAAGAGATCTTCCCTTTTTCTTATCATTGCTTTGTAGAGTTGCTAATAATTGAAATGAACAAAGACGGTATTGTGGACTTCGTGTTTGTGTCCTCCCGAAATTCACATGTTGAAACCCTAATTTCCCCCCTCCACACCTGCCCATGATGTGATGGTATTAGGAGGTGGAGCTTTAGAAGGTAATCAGGTCTAGATGAGGTCATGAGGGTGTTGGCCCCATAATGGGATTAGTGTCTTTGTAAGAAGAGGAAGACATTAGAGGTCTCTCTGTCTCTGTCTCTCTACCTTATGAGGACACAGCAAAAAGGCACCCAACAGAAGCCAGGAAGCGGCCTCTCACCAGAACCCAACTGTGCTGGCACCCTGATCTTGGACTTCTCAGCCTCCAGAACTGTTGAGAAATAAATATCTGTCTAAGTCACTCAGGCTATGGTATTTTAAGACTGACAGGGAAGGCATTTAGCTTTCTACAAAGGTGATTAATCTACAGCATGGGATTAGATCATATAGACTTATTCTTTCACAGATGAAGAAAATGAGCCTGAGAAACAATGTGTTCTGTCCAAAGCCATGGACTTTAGTGATGAACTTTAACATCTACTGACTTTCAGGTTAATAGACGATGACATCTCGGAATCTTCCTGAGGTCAGAACGAGATTCTGAAAGAGTTTGGAGAAGTCTGACGTATGACAAGGACTATTTTCATTGTTTCCAGTCCTACATTTCTAGGATATGGAGGTTGGGTTGTCCAAACTGGTGGTTCAAACTGCCTGAGTAGTGGCCGCTTACATACACGTGGGATCACAGGTGAATTACTCAGTCTCTCTGAACTTTAGCATTCTTAAGTAGAAAACGGATCTAAAAATATCTACCTTACAGACTTGTGAATAGGAATGAATAAAATTTTAACTTATTCATTTACTCAACAAATATTTATTAAGTGACTATTATGTTACAAACGCCGTGCCAAGCAAGATTATGGTAGTGAATCAAACACACTGGCTGCCCTCCTAAAGCTCAAAGTCTGATAGGATTTAAGGTGTGAACATGGTAGCACGGTTCTTTGCACAGAATCAATGCTCACTTAATAATACAGCAACAGAAGTTTCTGACATTTCTTTTCTTCCCTTCCCTTTTTTGAAGCTAACTAATACTGCTGCTTTATCTTTAGATATCCTCTCAGTCACGGACTTTGGGGCACTTATATTAGAATCTCCATGAAGAAGAGGTCCATTCCCCTGCCTTGCTTCTCCCACCTGTCATTCTTCTTTAAACCATTTGCTGGTAGAAAATCTGAACATAGGCCTAAAATCTGAAAAACTGACATATATTTACTCCACTGCACTTTATGAATCAGAGCTTCTGAAAACAATCAGGTTTTGAAATCAGTCTTGCCCGTGCTTGAGAGCTTGCAAACAGTTTGTAAGGAAATGTCCATCTAATAAAAGGTACTTTGAAAGTCTGCAGAAGGATTACTTACTTCATGTTAATCAAGCATCTCAGTCTATGTGCCCAGTTCGCACGTCCGAGAGCTCTGCCAGAATCTACCCAGTCAGAGCACGCCTAGCAAGGAGACACTGCATGTCCAAGAGATCAGCTTAGAAGCCACACTAAAGGAAAAGCAGCCTAGCGAGGTCCATGCGAGACCTGCCCGGGAACGTGAGAGAAGATCAGGAAGGTTAGTGTGTAAAAACCATGCTATGCACGGGGTAAGCTGGAGCAGAAGTCTTACATGCAGGAACATTCTACAGCCTGTGCGAGCCACAGATGGCTGTTTTAACTGCAGTGCCTTGCGAGAGCTGCAGTTGACAAGGCCAGATGCTCTGAATCGCCAACTGTCAGTTGACATGGCCAGCTCTTACCCATGTGGGCTGAGAAAACCCTGGCCCAGCATGGAACTGGGTCAGCACAGGACATGATTTTTAGAGCCTCAATCTGTCAAGTAGACTTATTTGGAAATAACTGAGCATTGTGAGCAAAAATTGTTAAGGCTCTTCTATGATAATGCATTCATTCAAAAAGCCAAACTGCGTTCAGTTAGCTGTCCTCTGCAGAGTGAGGGAGAAGGAATTGGTCTAGTAAGTACAGTTTTGGTGCTGTGGGTGGTGTAAATGAAAGGTCTCCTCCACTGATCCAGAGCCTACCTTCCTTCCTCCCAGGCACTGCTGGAGCTGAGGCTTAGTTAGGACACCATAGTGACAGTTGTGAGGCTGCCAAGTGATTTCTCTCCAGTCACAGGTCCTGTTGTCTGAACAGCTAAGGCAAGGCACGATCCACTGGCCTGGAAGAGACAGCAACACTTCTTTGGTTCAGTTTCTATGGGTGAAATTACAGTTTGCAAGTAAGTCTAGAATTCAGCGATGGCACACCATTACAGAAATCACAGAGCAGACCACTCTTACATAAACCCAGTGGAGCAGTGCATGGCCTCCTGCCGACCAAACAGAATCTCAAGTAGTAATTTTGTGTGTGTGTGTGTGATACGTGGGCCTCTCAGCGTTGTGGCCTCTCCCGCTAAGGAGCACAGGCTCCGGATGCACAGGCTCAGTGGCCATGGCTCACGGGCCCAGCCGCTCCGCGGCATGTGGGAGCTTCCCGGACCGGGACACGAACCTGTGTCCCCTGCATTGGTAGGCGGGCTCTCAACCACTGCACCACCAGGGAAACCCTAAAGTAGTAATGTTTTGAAATAACACAGTTCGTGCTGAAGTCAAGTATGAATTCTGTTCTGTAAAAACACATACTTAAAAAAAAATTAAAGTGATTGGGTACTACTCAATTATTATTTATTTTCAAACAGTACACGAGGCACTTAATAGGACCAAAGTATATAGGGAGCCACTGATACTGAGGTGGTTGGCCACACATATTTCCTAGCCTAACACATGCTTAGGTTACCAATCCAATAATAGTTACATTCTCTGCTCTCCAGAGATTCAAGATACGATAAGACAATTACTTTAATATTCTGATAATTTATTGTTTTGAAGAATAGTGATTGCTCCTTAATTTGATCGGTGGCCTTTTTGCTGTGAATCTCTTCACCTCCTTCTAGCTCTGTCACCTTAATTTTTTCATCTGTTAGATGAGGTGTGTACTGCTCTCCTCACATGACTGGTATGAGGATTTAATGGGATAATGTATTTAAAGGGCCCAGCACAGTTACCACATCATATTCACCTTTGCTAGCAGCTGATTTCAGGCACAAAGTAGGGCACAAGCTCTAGTAAATGTTTATAAGATAAATGAATATTGTCAAAAAGCTGCATTTAAGATCTTTCTTATTTTACTGATAAAGTAACATGCATTCAAAACACTGCAGCTTTTAGTGTGAGTGGACACATTAATCATTTATTAGAAAAATATCATGAAATGACTTTTTTTTTTTTTTTTTTTTTTTTTTCCGGTCCGCGGGCCTCTCACTGTTGTGGCCTCTCCTGCTGAGGAGTACAGGCTCCGAACGCGCAGGCTCAGCGGTCATGGCTCACGTGCCCAGCCGCTCTGCGGCATGTGGGATCTTCCCGGACTGGGGCACGAACCCGTGTCCCCTGCATCGGCAGGTGGACTCTCAACTACTGCGCCACAAGGGAAACCCTGAAATGACTTTTGATTTTTGTTTTTTCCTTGTTTATCTTTTCAGGAACGAAGTGTGAACCAGCATGTTAAACATGGAGCAGTTATTTGTGCCCTTTGTGGAGAATACCTTGATGTCTTCAACAATCATCTGCTCTACCCAAAAGGTCTTGCTTATGTTACTGCTTCATGCTTCTCTTCAAAATATCGAGGAGCTATGGGACTTCCCTAGTGGCGCAGTGGTTAAGAATCCGCCTGCCAATGCAGGGGACACGGGTTCGAGCCCTGGTCCAGGAAAATCCCACATGCCGCGGAGCAATGAAGCCTGTGTGCCACAACTACTGACCCTCCACTCTAGAGCTCACAGCCACAACTGCTGAGCCCACGTGCAACAACTACTGAAGCCTGAGCGCCTTGAACATGTGCTTCGCAAGAAGAGAAGCCACCATAATGAGAAACCCGTGCACCGCAACGAAGAGTAGCCCCCGCTCGCCACACGCAGCAACGAAGACCCAACACAGTCAAATAAAGAAAGAAAGAAAAGAAAAACCTTTGTTTTAAAAAATGTATTGAGGAGCTAAATATTCCCCGATAGTTTTTGAGTTAGAAAGGAAAGTTTTTAACAAGTTTATCCACTCTGGCTTTGATTTATGGTTCTGCTAACAAAAGTATCCGGTGTGACACTAATTTTAGCAGGAAGAATTTCTACTTTCAGGGGATTAATAGGCTTCATTTGAAATTTCATGACTCGGGGATGTCAGAATTGTGTATGTGAGGGTTTGTGTGTGTGGAAATAGTTACGAATAACAAAATACGGAGAGAGATCTAGTTTATAGCTCTTACTGGTGGATCACAGAACAGCCATAAAAAGGAATGAAATTGGGTCATTCATAGAGACATGGATGGAACTAGAGTCTGTCATACCTAGTGAAGTAAGTCAGAAAGAGAAAAACAGATATCGTATATTAACGCATATATGTGGAATCTAGAAAAATGGTACAGATGAACCTATTGGCAGGGCAGGAATAGAGATGCAGACTTCTTAGAGAACGGACCTGTGGACATGGTGGGGGGAAGGGGGGTGGGATGAATTGGGAGATTGGGATGGACATAAATACACTACCATGTGTAAAATAGATAGCTAATGGGAACCTGCTATATAGCACAGGGAGCTCAGCTTGGTGCTCTGTGGTGACCTAGATGGGCGGGATGGAGGGGGGGTGGGAGGTCCAAGAGGGAGGGGATATATGTATACGTATAACTGATTAACTTCGGTGTACAGCAGAAAGTAACACACCATTGTAAAGCAACTATACCCCAATTAAAAAAAAAAAAAAAAAGCATGGGTATATTAAGAGAGAGAAACTGGGAGAAACAGAAGGAAATAGAAAGGAAAGGAGACAAGAAGAGTATGACTTCCAAGGAAGAGATGAATACACACAGCAGAATTGCTTTAGTGGAGCGCTGTGCCAACAGGAGCAGAGAGCTGAGCTACTGGACAGTCCAAAAGTAATGTGGACTTGTTTGTTCCTCTTACCATACAATTTTTTCTTTGCTTTGTTTTTTAAACTTAATGTGAATTCCAGAAAACTGCCTTATTCAATATCTACCCATTAAATATACTATCTTCACAATTTCAGGTCTGGTGAATGACCTTCCATTTCTCTACATACATATCACGCTCCATCTAGGAGGATTTTCATTCAATACAGTGTTGAAGTATGTACCCTGTTAAGTATTAGGCACTCTTGTTGTTAAAATAAGGTAATAACTAAGAAAGAAATAGTTAACATTGTTATAGCACCTCTCAGATGTCAGGGATGTTCTGAGCACTTTAATATATTAACTTATTTAAACTCAGAGACACCCTATTATCACCGCCATTGTGCTAATGACTTAACTGGGACTCAGAAAGGTTAAGTTACTTGTCCAATATATTCCAGCTAGGAGGTGGTAGACCCAGGAATGGAGCTGAAGAGTCAGCTCCAGAGTCCATGCTGTTGATTATCATGTGAAACCTCAAAAATTATAATCAGGTGAGAAGGGTACAATTTATACATGTAAAAAGCTTAATAATAGGTAATTCATAATTAAGAAAAAATATCAGTGTGGTACTCAAAGAGCCTGGGCTTTGGAGACATACACACCTGGGCTCTCCTTCCAGGTAGCTCTGTGGACCTCAACTCAGTACATTAAAGTCACCTGGAACGGTTTTTAAAATCCTCATGCCCAGGTCGTACCCTAGACTGATTATCTCAGAACCACTGGATACGGAACTCAGGTATCAGTATTTTTTTTAATGTTTTTCAAGTGATTCCAATATGCAGTCAAGGTTGAGAACCACTGTTTACCTCGGACAAATTACTTAATCTTTTCATGATTACATTTACTTCTCTTTAAGAAAAATATGTAGAGCATCGGCCACAGTGCCTTTATACTAGAAATTGATGAATATATTTTACCGTCCCCAGCCAACTTCACCCTAAGCAAGCCATGGCAGATCAGAATAAAGACAGCACCATGGGGGTCAGAGTTGTCTGGCAGGTTCCGTGGAGCAGATAAGATGTGAAGAGGGGTTTGTGAATAGATAAGATTCGGAGAGGTGGAATGGATGATGTTAAGTGGAGACAGACCTGACAGGAGTGAGACTGAAGAAGTGACTGCTCTCCACGACAGACCGTATATACTGGAGATAAAAAGAAGGTCTGCTCGGTGAAAGGTGTTTCCAAGTTTGTAGATGGAGAGAATAGCAGTAATACTTAAAGATACAACACTGAACATTTGGGAGCGGTGCTGAGGTTTGAATGGCAAAATGAAGACCGTTCTCAAAAGTGTTTGTTTCTCCATCCGATTCTCTTTTATAATTCTTCTGCGGTTTTCATTCAGAATATATCTTGCTTTCTAATTCTAATTTTGCCCTGGCATACAGGGTTTGTAACCAGTTATCCACATCTTTCACATCTTTGTTTGGTTCCTAATACTATTTGATTTAGACACGGCCTTTACATTTATCCTTCGTCGATGAATTCCTCAAGAAAACCTCCTTCTGAAATAGTCTTTTTTTTTCCATAGACATTTTGTGGGTTGTGGATACAGTTGGAAGGGGCCTGGGATCTCCTCTTTTCCATCCTCTTCTTTTATAGTGAGGATAACTGAGGCCCAAGATGTTAAATGACAGAAGTGGGATCATGCCAACAACAGGGCTGGACCAAAATCGAGGTCTCAGAGTCTCCAGTGTGCTGATCCTTTTATCACGTTAGGTTAGGTCAGCACATAATCATCAGCTGAAAATGCAATATGGCTCAGCAGTCTCTCTGGTAGCACTTATAGAAGAAAACCACAAACAGGTTGTCGCAATAAATGTATTTTTATAAGCTGGATTTATTCAGTGGGTTCATGTACTCAGAGACTATGTTTTTTTCATAAGACGGTGGTATGCTGGGGACATAAATGTGTTTCTGAAAATGAGATGTTATTTAATAATACTTTGAAGGGCTCAGTTTTCCTCAGATCCTTGAGTACCTAACAGCGTGTATATCCCCTCCCCAAATACTGTCTCCTCACCCGACTCCCAAACTCATTGACAGCTAGTTTTGCACAAACCAAGATCTTTGGCCATTTGCTGCTAAGGCTGAAGAAACAGGTGACCAGTTGCATGCACAAAGATACAAATATGTATGAGCTTGTGGCCATAAAATCACATGCACATAAAAAAAGATGCCTGATTGGGTCTCTGAAAACTTAGCTCCAATGGTTCATGCTACTATATATTTATAGTCATAACTCTTTGCATTTTTGTATCACTTAATAATGCCTTTTTTATTGTGAGTTAGTAATACTACTTGAAATAGACATCTGTATAACATCTGCAGGACTGGGCTTTCTTGACATTTTAAATGATTCCAGCTCAACAAAAATTGTCAAGAAGAAGGACATAAATTCTGTGTTATATATTTAAACAATGAATGAATCAAAGCTGTGATTTCTGAAATAAGGTATGACATATGTCTTAGGGAATAACATTCTGAGGAATGAAATTGCCTTTTGGGAGCAGTTATTTAATTTATCATTATAGCTTTATATTTAATGCAAGTTAAATTTCAGCCATTTAAGTGAATTGGATTGGGTGATATAATGGAGAAAAGAAGTTCGACTTTGTGATTTAGGGCCATGGTGAGATGTAAAATCATATAAATGACAGCACTAATTCCTGAATCTATAATGCTATAAAATAAGGCAGTTTTTACTTAAGAAGAAAAAATACATTTATATTTTCAATATTAGAAATACTAAACTGTAAGTTGTTATATTTCCTTCCAAAAAAAGATACGATAGGGCTTCCCTGATGGCACAGTGGTTGAGAGTCCGCCTGTCGATGCAGGGGACGTGGGTTCGTGCCCCGGTCCGGGAAGATCCCACATGCCGCGAAGCGGCTGGGCCCATGGGTCATGACTGCTGAGCCTGTGCGTCTGGAGCCTGTGCTCCGCAACGGGAGAGGCCACAGCAGTGAGAGGCCCGTGTACCGCAAAAAAAAAAAAGATACGATAAAAGCTTTTGTTTACATATTATAAAATGCAATCTAAATTATTTTCTTTAAATGTAATTCTCACTCAGTGATCATATAAATTTCTTCTTTCTGCAAATTAGAAGAATTATTTTTTCTTTACTGAGCAAAAGATTTTATTCTTAGGTTGTGTCTTATAGTTAAACTTTTCAAAAGGCTAGAATTCAACTTAGTAAAAAGAAGTCACTCAAAATTATATTAGCTAGGGCTTCCCTGGTGGCGCAGTGGTTGAGAGTCCACCTGCCAATGCAGGGAATGTGGGTTCGTGCCCCGGTCCGGGAAGATCCCACATGCGCAGGGCGGCTGGGCCCGTGAGCCATGGCCGCTGAGCCTGCGCGTCCGGAGCCTGTGCTCCGCGGCGGGAGAGGCCACAGCAGTGAGAGGCCCGTGTACCACAAAAAAAAAAAAAAATTATATTAGCTAGTGTTATTGAAAAAACATTTTTCAAGGAGAAAAAATGGATTCAGTTCTGCCAAATAACTGTAATGTGCTGTGAAAATAAGATTTTGGAGCCATTCTATGGCCTTATAAGCTAAAGCAAGGGTCCTAAAATAAACGTCCTCCCAATGTCATCTAATGTGACAACTTCTTTCTATAGAAGGGAATCCTACCATCAAGGAAGGAAATCATCTCTGACAGCAAAAAAAAAAAAGTGCATTCTTGCAAAGTGCTGTCTCTGATCTCACTCATTTGCTTTGAATCTTTAGGTCTCTAGGACCTCAAGGAGGGAGCTGTTGTCTCTAGCTGATTGTGCCCTGCTGCTAAGAGTCTTCTGTGAAAGAGAGGAGGGCTTGGATCGTGGTTTTAGTTCAGCCACTATTTTAAAATCATATCTCAGACACCGAAAGATGAATAAGGTACAATCTTTGCTCTGGACACACTTGTGATCTACGTGCAGCCATCAGTACAAACTTATCGCTGATGTACCTTTGACATATTAATACACGTACCCTGTACTACACGTACACCTACTCCTCTATGTATATATTACATATATACATATCCATCATAAAACATAAAAACAAGCATAATTAAATAAAAATAAATGTACATATATTTTCATCTTTACTGGCTTCTTCCCTGTGGATTGTTCTGTGCCACTCACTCCCCTTGCATGGCTGCAGTATTCCACTTTGAAGACTACTGATTAGAGGAAGAGAGAGAAACATGTAAATTAGATACTTGAAATACAATGAGGTGAGTGCTATTTGTAGACATATGTCCAGGATATTCTGGGTGCGTAGAAGAGAAGCAACACTAGGGGTGGGGTAGTAAAGAAGGACTTCCTAGGGAGTAGTCTGGAGTCCTACAGCTGATTATCAGCATGAAATGAGGTCAAGAGTCTAAGATGGGGCTTCCCTCATGGCGCAGTGGTTAAGAATCCACCTGCCCATGCAGGGGACATGGGATCGATCCCTGGTCTGGGAAGATCCCACATGCCGTGGAGCAACTAAGTCTGTGCACCACAACTACTGAGCCTGCACTATAGGGCCCCCGTGCCGCAACTACTGAGCCCATGTGCTGCAAGTACTGAAGCCTGCACGCCTAGAGTGTGCTCCGCAACAAAGAGTAGCCCCTGATCGTTGCAACTAGAGAAAGCCCATGCGTAGCAAGGAAGACCCAATGCAGAGCAAAAAAGAAAGAAGAAAAAGAGGCTAGGACGAGTTGGGAGAGATAGGAGAGGTCAGATTATTGTCAGATTAAGGAATATGAACTTGACTGGGGTGTCAATATTGTGGTTTTTTTTTTTTAAAAGGCATAACTACTCAAGTTACCAGAAGGCCCCTGTGTTTTTTTTGGTTTTTTTGTTTTTAATTTTATTTATTTTTGGGCTGCACTGGATCTTCATTGCTGCACCCGGGCTTTCTAGTTGTGGCGAGTGGGGGCTACTCTTAGTTGCAGTGTGCGGGCTTCTCATTGCAGTGACTTCTCTTGTTGCAGAGCATGGGCTCTAGGCATGCAGGCTTCAGTAGTTGCGGCACGTGGGCTCAGTAGTTGTGGCTTGCAGGCTTAGTTGCTCCACGGCACGTGGGATCTTCCTGGGCCAGGGATTGAACCCGTGTCCCCTGCACTGGCAGGCATATTCTTAACCACTGTGCCACCAGGGAAGTCCCAAGGCCCCTGTTTTATGGCAGCCTCTCTTGTAAGGACCAGGCATGGCTTCAGAACAGGGCCTGGCATAAGTTACTGCAAGTTTAATGGACAGAAGAAGCTGCCACTTCTTGAGGAATCTCAGTAATGTATCTTCAACTTTTTGTTGAAGAACTTTTGACTCGGTTCAGCAGGAGGAACAGAATTAAGTTGTTTTTATGATTCTCATAAATTGTCATCTGATAAAAAATACCTAGACACATTGGTGTCTCCTTTGTATATAAGAGTATATATCTCATTTAGCCAAGAATCGTAAATCATACCACCTGACACACCATAATGGGTAAATTCCTCCCTGTGCACTGACTGTAATTTATTATTTAGGACACATGTTCAAGAAATGCCCACGTTTGTTAGCCGTGCATGCCAAATTGCAATTTGTCCCACCCGTTTGTGAAACTCATTTCCTGTTCAAGCTGTGGTGTGAAGTTCATGGCAAGGGTAGAAAAGCTCCTGAGTGTTTTCTCAGACTTTTTACATGGAGGGAGACTTGGGGTCAGGAGGCCAGAGCAGTAACCAGGAATCACAGAGAAGATGCTCTTTCCTCCTCTTACTGTCTTGGAGGCATTTTTAGTTCCAGCTAGCCTCCACTGAAAGAACAGTGCTGGGGAAGGAAAGAAACAGGGGAAGTAGACAGTGGCACCAAAGTGCCTCATTCCAGGTCTGCCCTAGGCGTAGGCAGGATTGAACACTGTAATTTGAATTTGACATCATGGTTTTCCTGCCTCTATGCATGTTCAATGTATGGGAGATGTTAGTGACCATTCCCAAAGATTTTTTTTTTTAACTAAAAGAAATGGTTTAAAACTGAACTTGTATCCTTTCCAGTTCTTTGGGTTCACAAGGTCAACTTATTTGGTACCTACTCTATGGAAAGTATAGTGTTAAGCGAATTGGTAGAGTGTGAACAACTGAGACGCCCTGCCTCTCATGCAGCTGACAGCCCAGGAAGACTGACATCAAACAATCAACTACACATTTAATCATTTGAATAATTGAGGAAATCACCATGGAAGAAGAACACTGGGTGCTATGAAAATACGTAATAAGGAAAACAAGTCAGAGACTCAAGGAAGGCATTACGGCACAAGTGACTTTTTGGCTGAAATCTAAAGGTGAATATGCATTAACTGAGCAAAGAGCAGAGGATGAAAAGAAAAGCATTTGATTAATCAAAATATTTCACATATTAAAACAATGCATTTACATTAATTTTATGTGCTGTAGTTCATATTAATGAAAAAGTGTCATATTACCTTGATTTTTTTTGTACAAGAAGAGTTTAATAAATAAACATCTACTACTTATCTATATTAAAGGATTTTTAAAAAAAAAAGTAGAAATGATATCCAGTGTAATAGTCACCTTTTGTGTCCCCAGATGGACAGGTCTTTAGTCCTGGCTGTGAAATGGCTTCAATGTAGTCAGAAGAAATGGGCTGTAACCCGCAGGTTTCCTCTGGTTGAATCAGCAAACCACAATCCTGCATTAAAATGATAAAAATTAGCTGTATAGTAATTAACCTGACCTGTAGTGATAAAATCTACAAAACAAGACTTTCTGTGCCAAATAACTTTTGGATAAAAGGGAGCAATTCTTGTTTGCCCTTCTCTTGATATTTATTCATCAATAGTTGTTTTTGCTATTAATAGCTACTTCCATTAGGGGCTTCATATTAATAACTTCTAATGATAAGTTAATCTTTATTTTGACATTGATACTCATGTTACTGCTCTGCCAATTTTTAAAGAAATAAATGTCAGTTTTACTTTAAAAATATACCTGTGTGTTGTTGACTCATTAAAAATATAACATAGTATAATAGAGGACAATATATCAAGGGGAAAAGACTCAATGTGAGAAAAGAAATGGGAAATATTTGGGGAGAATGTTAATTTAACAGATGAATTTCATTTCAACACACATTTATTGAGGATCTATGATATGCTAGAAATGGAATCAAATACATATATTTTATCTAAAGCACCTTCACATATTTATAAAAGTATGTAACAGCTCACTGCAATGAAATTCATTAGGGAGGCATGTTCTGTACTAAGCAATGCCTTCCATAGTCTGCCATATGCATTGGAGAGCGGCAGTTTGTTGGCTTTGAAATCTCTCCTCTGCTCTAGCAGGCTGTCCTGCTCTCATTTTCTCTTAGCTTATCCTACAAAGCTATTGGCATCTGTACCTGTCCTGTTTCCCTCTATCCCACCTCACCTGGTTCCACTGCCACTCTTTTCACCGGGTTCTCTCAGCCTACCACAACTAAGGCCAGGTAAAAATGCTAAAATCACTCTGAGGAATGTTTTCTTCCTAATTTTGCACGGAGAGCATCTTTTTGTGTCTTAGGTCTCTTGAAACGGTAGCACAGTTAGGTGTTACTGTCTGTCGGCATCATTTGTTTCCTTCATACTCTTCACCACTTGGTAATTGCATTGGTTATTTGTGCCTTTCCACTAGACTGAATACTCCATGAGAACGGATAATTATTTGGCTCCCACATACACCCAGCCCCTAGCGTACAGTAGATAATGATAAATATTTGTTGAACGTGTAAAATGTTACAGTTAGTTGTCCCCCTTTTTATATTATAAATTCTCAGTAATGGAGAGAAAATTGTTTTGACCTCTTGTTTGCTCTGTACCTCTGCCTCTAATGAGCAATTTCTGGTCAGCTTCCCTCAGACTTTCAAACATCCTAACCACCAACTCAGATTCCTAGATCTCATACCAACATGTCCGGATATTAAGGGAAAAAAGGAATGGAGGTAGTGTGCGACTTTTTGAAATCTTGACTTAGTACACATATTTTCATTCTTTAATTCATGACTGAAATTGAAGTTTAGGAAACTGATTAAAATTAGAATTGTGATTTGTATTAAAATGTTCATCATAATAAAGCAGTTAAAAATAACAGAGTTTATAATGATGTGAGAAGATTTAGTCTGAATAAACATCTATGAATGATATATGTTAATGTATGTGTGATATCTATCCATCTATCTATCCATTTGTTTTAGGTGGAGACTAGACCTTTTTTGCCAGAAAAATGGCATTATGTATCTATCAGATTGAAAAAAAATGTTTTATATCAAATGTTAGGGAGGGTGGGGAGAAATAATTACCATTATATACTGCTGATAAGGAGTACAAATTAGTTCAGCTACTTTGGAAGGTAGTTTACAGTAAAATTAAAAATTCACAGACTCCGTAGCCCCAAAGTTAGACTTTTCAAAGTCTGCTCCAGAAAAACCCTCATGCAATGCATAAAGAACATGTATAAAGATAGATCTAAATGAACGAAGATGGAGAGATTTCCCAGGCATATAATTAAGAAAAAACTGAAGACCTTGTTTTGTTCCAGAATAATACATTCCACACGAAGCACATCGTGAACATGTGGCAAAGTCATCTAAATTCAGGTATTTCAGACTGAGGTGTTGCGTTCAATTTATTAACAATGCAAATAATGTTGAAACATTCCTAAAAGTCTGGATTTAGATAAACGTTTGTCTAGAGATGATTGTTTGTTTGGGGTCTCTGTGGGGTGTGTGTGTGTGTGTGTGTGTGTGTATGTGTGTGTGTGTATGTGTGTGTGATTGTGCCCTAATACTCATCTGGAGGGCATTAGAAAGAGTCTAGATCCCAGATGCCAAAGCCCCAGTGGGTATCTTCGAAGCTGAACATATTATTGGCTGTATCAATCAGTTAGAAAGATGTATTGTTAGGTGTGCTGATGGCTGATCCTGTAGGAAACCAAACTCAATCTCTGATGAGTGGGTGTGGGCTATTTCAGATATGTTAGCCACAGGCAGCCTTTCTGAGGAATGACATCTGAACTGAAGGATGTGAAAAACTGGGGGGATGAAAATTTCAAGAAGAAGGAGTTGCATGTCAAAGGTCACAAGGTGGGAAAAAGGTTTATCTGACATCTTAGGCAAAAAAAATTATTAAAAAATCTATGTTGACAATCTATATTTTAATAATCAAATCATGACATTTTTTTTCTTGAGATGCACCTCCAAGGTTATCTGCTACAAACTCCTACTCAGAGGAAGAATGATAATCCATGATGTGGTCCCGAGCAATTCTGGATACAGCTTTCAAATGGAAAGGTATTGATTTAATACCTAGAACCTGCAAAGTGCCTTGCTAGAACGCAGGTACTTGACCTCAAGCAACATAATCTAGTTCATCATCAGAAGTTTCTTCTTAATCCTGAACTGAACTCCATCTTATTTGTTCTAATTATCCTCTTCGGTGCAGTTTAGAACACATTTATCGTAATAATATAGAAGCATGTTCTGACCTGACTTCAAAGGTGCTGAAACAAATGACTGGCAATAGAGAATAATAATATTTTTAAATGTTCAATGTTTGCACTTACTGAATACCCAAGATCCCACATATGAGCCTATTATAATAGAGTAAACATAATGCAGAACATAGAAAAGCATAATGTAAGTGGGAACCAGACAGGGTGACCGCTCTGGCTGCTTAGAATCTTGGCCTTGTCTTCGCGTTTGAATTGTTCCCCGGCGTGGTGCTATCTCTACCTCAGATGGAGGCTCCTACGGGGTACCTGTTCTTCCACAGTCAGCAGGTCAGCCCTGTGATACTTGCACTCATGAATTTTAGTCCAGCTTTGCCATGAACTGGCTGTGTGCTACTGAGTAAGTCACTTGATCTAGTTTTCTCAATATAAAATGGTGAAAGGTAGAGAGAAGATACCACAGCAGATGATGTGAGGTGCCTACACAATATTCATTCTCCCTTCTTCCTTTCTAGTAGAAAGACCTTCATTTTGTTGGAGGGAGCAATGTGTTTAGCATTAAAAAAAATCAAACAAATAAAACTCTATTTCCCAGTCTCCTTTGTAGCTAAACATGGCCATGTGACACAATTCCAGCCAAAGAAATATAAGTGGAAATTGGCTACAGATCTCTGGAAAAATTTTGTTTCCCTGATGTCATGTTTTCTTTGTCACTCTGTTTCCGATTTCTGCTAGGAATGTGGATGTGAGCCTGAAGGAGGAGCAGCCATGTTGTAATCATGAGGAAACCATGAGCAGAAAGATAGGAAGTAGGATGCCTATGCTGCTGTAAAGCTGTCGCATGCTGACTTTGGGCTGCCCGCCTCTGCACTTCTTGCATTGGAAGAAAAACAAACACTTACTTGGTCAAACCACTATGGAAATATAATATGCAGCCAAACTTCTCTCTTCCTCTAAGAGTTTGTGAAACCTATTGTTGGGCCACATGAAACTTTGAGAATCCCTTTAGATCTTAAAAGTGATAAACCCCACTAATAAAAAAAATTAAACAATTTTTGAAAGGGAAAAACTCATTAGCATATCTCATTCTTTCTTCACTGGTGTGATCAGTAATTTAGTCACATTCAGGCATATTCAAGAAAATGAATAATAGCTCTTCTGGCCTTACATGTCATCTCTTGGAGCCCCTGAGTCTAGGTACACGGAAAAGGTAGTATTTAGCAGAGAAGCTTAAAATTTACCCCAGAAATCTCCACATTTAGAGTGTATCCCTTTGCTGGAGACTTCACAAATTCCTGAATGGACTGTCATAGCTTTCAACAGAGTGCAATGAGATAATTAATGGATTTTCTTGTTCAAACATGTGCAGAGTATATGCGTTTAGTACATAATTTTAAAAATTTGCTTAACTTTTCATGAAATGCTGTAGTTACCAACAGAAGATATTAAGGTGCCCTTGGCTTCACCCTCTGCCCTACCCATGAATACATGACCACTGTTCTTGTTACCAATTCCTCTGGAAACCCATTTAGTTTTTTACAGATGTATTTGGCCACAAATGAATTAGTAGTACTTTTCATTTTTATGTGATTTTGCTATGTTTTTAGAGCGATATCAAATTGGACTATTTGATCTAGTAGGTAATTTTAAACCTTACCTACTTTTTTGGTGCCACAGAATCATTCTTTTAAGATCAAACAGTTCTCCCTTTCTTCTACTAAATAATGAAAAATGTCCACATTCTAAATTTAAAAATATACATTTACTCCTTGTGGCACCCAGATTTTCCAGAGGGACCCATTTCTTTCCCCTGGGCTGCTGCTATTTCTAATAAGTCAGTAGTGACTGCTCAGACTTTACAATATTGGCACGGTTGCCTCCCTGCAGAAAGGCAGAGTCCTCTTCCAGATTAAGAATGTTCCTTTTCCCATAAGAGACAAAATTCTTGATGAGCTAATTTTACTATCTTGTTTCAAAAGGATGAATAATTTTCTGTCTTCACATTGCCTCTAAATTTAACAACTGCTTTCCTTGTATTGTAGTCAGCCAGCCATAAAATAGTAGCTATTGTGTGATTCACAGTATTAAACACAGAATGACCATTTACAGAATAATTATCTGAGATATAGATTAGCAATGAATCATTACAGCATAATCCATCTGAAATCATCTTTTACATACCACAGTGATCCTAAAACTGAATGTTTTTCATGAAGAAAAGAATGCATATGCAGAAAACTATAAGACACTGATGAAAGAAATTAAAGACGATACAAACAGATGGAGAGATATACCATGTTCTTAGATTGGAAGAATCAACATTGTGAAAATGAATACACTACCCAAAGCAATCTACAGATTCAATGCAATCCCTATCAAACTACCACTGGCATTTTTTACAGAACTAGAACAACAAATTTCACAATTTGTATGGAAACACAAAAGACCCCAAATAAGCCAAAGCCTTCTTGAGAAAGAAAAACAGAGCTGGAGGAATCAGGCTCCCTCACTTCAGACTATACTACAAAGCTACAGTAATCAAGATAGTATGATACTGACACAAAAACAGAAATATAGATCAATGGAACATGACAGAAAGCCCAGAGATAAACCCACGCACATATGGCCACCTTATTTTTTATAAAGGAGGCAAGAATATACACTGGAAAAAAGACAGCCCCTTCAATAAGTGGTGCTGGGAAAACTGGACAGCTACATGTAAAAGAATGAAATTATAACACTCCCTAACACCTTACACAAAACTAAACTCAAAATGGATTAAAGACCTAAATGTAAGGCCAGACACTATAAAACTCTTAGAGGAAAACGCAGGCAGAACACTCTATGACATAAATCACAGCAAGATCTTTTTTGACCCACCTCCTAGAGAAATGGAAATAAAAACAAAAATAAACAAATGGGACCGAACGAAACTTAAAAGCTTTTGCACAGCAAAGAAAACCATAAACAAGATGAAAAGACAACCCTCAGAATAGGAGAAATATTTGCAAATGAAGCAACTGACAGAGGATTAATCTCCAAAACATACAAGGAGCTCATGCAGCTCCATATCAAAAAAAACAAACAATCCAATCTAAAAATAGGCAGAAGACCTAAATAGACATTTCTCCAAAGAAGATATACAGATTGCTAACGAACACATGAAAGCATGCTCAGCACCACTAATCATTAGAGAAATGCAAATCAAAACTACAATGAGGTATCACCTCACACCAGAGGGGCAGGGCAGCAAGAATAAAGACGCAGACGTAGAGAATGGACTTGAGGACACGAGGAGGGGGGAGCGTAAGCTGGGACAAAGTGAGAGAGTAGCATTGACATATATACACTACCAAATGTAAAATAGCTAGCTAGTGGGAAGCAGCTGCATAGCACAGAAAGATCAGCTTGATGCTTTGTGACCACCTAGAAGGGTGGGATAGGGAGGGTGGGAAGGAGACACAAGAGGGAGGGGATAGGGGGATGTATGTACACATATAGCTGATTCACTTTGTTATACTGCAGAAACTAACACAACATTGTTAAGCAACAATACTCCAATAAAGATGTTTAAAAAAGAATGTAATGCATATAAATTCATATTCAAAGAGATTTATATGCTTTACAGAAGGCAATTTGGAAATATCTCACAAATATAATTATACTGCTAAGACTTAATCCTACAGACATACTTGGTAAAGTCTCCAAAAATTCATGTGCAAGGAAATTTACTAGAGCACTTCGTGTAATAGAAAACTTGACAATACTTAAGTGTCCATCAACAGGGAACTGATTAAATAAGTTGTACATTACATAATGGAACATTCTGTAATTCTTGAGAAGGAGGCAGAGTGAAGATATATAGAGAGATATAAGGTATATTATTAAGAGCAATAAAGCAAGTTGCAGGACATTATATACACCTTGATCTTATTTAGTAAATAAAGTGCTAGATATTATACATGCTTGACTGTGCATAGATAACTTCTGGAATGGTGCACAGGAAATGCTGAATAGTGGCTTTCTTGGGAACTTAAGGATGGTAGGCCAGAGATGGAGAAGCAAAAATGAACTTTTTCTGAAGATTTTTACCATTGGTATGAATCATACTTTTTTAAAAAAAATACAAATTTAAGTAAAGAAAATAATATTTAAAATCGTAAAGTAAAGGAATAGAAAATCAGAAGAGGACTGATAGTTCCTTTGAAAGTATATTAGTTTCCTACGGCTGCTGTAACATAGTAGCACAAGCTAGGTGCTTTGAACCACAGAAATTTATTGTTTCACAGTTCTAGAGGCTGGAAGTCCGAATCAAGACATTGGCATGTTTGGTTCCTTCTGAAGTCCATGAAGGGCTATGGGCCTGCAAAGTCATTTAATACTGTCCTGTGTTCTGTCCTGTGTACTGTACTGTGTTCACAGAGTTTACAGTTTATTAGAGGAAACATAACTACAAGGGAATTGAGTAAATATTCCGGGTAGAAGGAGGAGCATGACGCAATCTAGGACTGAGTGAAAACATGGCCAATCAAGTTCCAAGTGGGCAGTGTTTGGAGACCATGACAGGAAGTAAGTAGAGGTCAGTAAAGTTATTTTGGAATCATGATTCTAATCCTTGGCTCATTCTAATGACACAAAATTTAGGATTGTGGCAATGAACTAAGCTTCTTTAATTTTTTTTCTGTTTAAAGATTCTTATCAGATCAATCTCTAAACTCTATTCCCTTTTATAAAACTTATAAAATTTTTTACTAAGCAGCTGCCCTTTTAAAGGACAGTACAACATTAAACATCTTTACTGAGGAGTAGGGGACATTTTGACTTTAGTTTGTTCTAATAAAATATTTGCAGTGAACAAAGTTTACCTATACAATTGCTTTATTTTGAATTTTAATGAAACTAAGTAGCTAGCCAAGTCATTCTGCACTTCGTGCAGAAGAGATCTCTAATAATATTGCTTTAAAAATTGATGTGTTTCATTCAATGCTAGATGTTATCCTGTTTTAGTGAGAGTTTACAAATAAGTTTTCAATTTTAATTGTTTTTAAAAAACAATGTAACTTGGTGTTGAGGAGCAGAATTGTATATGCACCTTGAGTTGCTATCTGTGTTTGGAGTTCATAGCCTTATTTAAAACACATTAGAATCCAAGTAGTAATGAACCACCATATAACACCATTGCATGTGTTTGTTTCCTCAAAAAAATTTCAACTGAAATGTGGCTGTACATTATACTACCTAAGAATTTTTAGTCCCCTATGAATTGAACTCAGGAACAAAGGAAATTGAAACAAATTATAAGCAGACGAATTAGTTCTAGTCAAATAAATTTATTTGTCGTATAAATACGACATCAACACTTGGAATACTTCTTTATACTTCTCATGCATTCCAAATCCCTGAACTGATAATATGCAGTTTTCTCTTTTTTAATCTAGATGGTCTCCAAATTAACTAGGATGGGGCCAGTGTGATCCTGCTTGCTGGAGTCCGTTCTGAAAGGCACCCTGTATTCTCAATTTAGAAATACATCTGAGTCTCCAGGCTTTGTAGAATTTGGACTGGAAAATCTAGTTACATGGGGCCTGTGAAATGACTAATGCTTCCCACTTCCGGTGAGCTAGAAACTCCAAGGAAAGCAGCCTTTGTTGTGGTCTTTCAACACTTTTGGTTTTGGTTCCAGATGGAATCCAGAAGGGTAGATGTGAATGCAAATGAAAAAAAGAATGAATTTATATGTCTGAGTATTTGAAAACGTTCAGTTCTTTTTGATTTTTGAACAAAGAATATGGCATTGGAGCTGAATGTACAATGATGGACTCTCTCATACTTTGCAGAAGCTGGATCCGTTTGGGAAGTGACAGAACAATAACAATGACAAAAAGAAAAACTTATTTCATATTCCAAAAGAGCAAATCCATTAAGGGTAGACTGATGAAAAACAGTAGTGAGTGGAAATAGGCAGTAGGCTACAGAGATATTTTAAAAGATGCATATTTATCAATAATGTGACACCAAACATAACAAATGTTTGCCACATATAAAACAGCAAGTGGGTCTTCCAAGGATATATGGATCAGTCATAGTGAACATAACTGCTGTTATAAGTATTTCAACATGGACCGTCCCACTTATAAATAGTCTACTAATAAAGTATATGAGGTTGTGATCTTTAAAAATGTAGCTCTGGTAGGAAATCTGAGTGGCACAAATAGAGTTGAATATTTTAATGAAATATGCAGTTACAGTAGTTTTGGGCACCATGTGGGCACTTCCTGACTACATTCATCTTGGTAACTGCTACACAAACACACTTACACCTACACACACTTATACATGCACACACAGGTGCACACATACAGCGATCCTTAGAACCGTGAGATTTTAAAACTTGGGGGGAGTATGTTAGGCTATAAAATAATTCTATCATTACATGTCGTAAGTTATAAATTCTGCCTCCTTTGAGGCTTGAATAGTAATTGTGTAGCACTAAATAGTATTTTTAAAGATTACCCACTAATCAGCAACCTGTACCTCCACAGTTAAGCTCAAAAGCATGCTAAATGTATCTAAATTCTGTTTAGAATAAAATGCTGATACATTAAAAACTGAACATCCAGGGCTTCCCTGGTGGCGCAGTGGTTGAGAGTCCGCCTGCCGATGCAGGGGACACGGGTTCGTGCCCCGGTCTGGGAGGATCCCACATGCCGCGGAGCGGCTGCGCCCGTGAGCCATGGCTGATGAGCCTGCGCGTCCGGAGCAGCGGGAGAGGCCACAACAGTGAGAGGCCCGCGTACCGCAAAGAAAACAAAAAACTGAACATCCAAACTGTTATGATATTGTAAGATAAAAAGTTAATATTAATTTTTAGTATAAACATATCCTACCAATGCAAAAATTAGATACATATGAAAATAATTGTGCTATGACAGGCAAGTCCTTTCTTTGTGTCTTCTTCTATTTTAATACATGTTAATCAGACTTTTACAAAATACTCTAAAAATACTCTAGCAGCAGTCTAAAGGTCATCCCCCCTAAGATATTTATTAATTACACAGGGAAAATTGTAACGTTACAGTGGAGAAACCCAGCCAACGCTACCCTCATCAAGTGATCATGAGAAACACATCATTTCTGCAGTATTCTTGCCACAAATGTTGAGCTTCATTTAATGAGAAAACAAGATACAATTCCCGACTGAGAGTCATTCTACAAAATAACTGACCTGCATTCTTCTAAAGTATCAAGGTCATGTGGAAGTGTCACAGATTAGAGGAGACTAAGAAACATAATAGCTAAAAGCAATTTGGGATCCTGGAACAGAAAAAGAATAGTGAAATCCACATAAATTATCTGGTTAAGTAAATATACTGTACCAGTATTAACTTCTTACTATTGATAGTATTGATAAAGTACCATCGTCATGTAAAACGTTAATATTAGGGGAAGCTGGGTAAGGATATTTGGGAACTTTCTGTAACTCTAGAATTAGTATTAAAAGTTAAAAGATTAGTGTAATTTGACAACCATGTTTTAGATTTTTCTTGAAGGGCAAAAATACACTGATGATAGAATGTTTTAATCATTCAAAGGCTTTTAAAAAGTTTTGTTGGAGGTTCTTTCATACAGCAGAGCAATGGCTCTGTGTAGTCACACCTAACTGGCATTCATGGATATCCCATAAAGTTTGATCTACAATCGTTGTGCTCTTAAAAATTATGAGAATTGTGGGAGGACAGTCCATAGGCTAAAGAAATACCTATTGTATTTATGGACTAACTCTTCAGGAGATAACAATCTCCCAGTCAGTTGGCAAGGATCAAGGGAAATGCCATTTATAGAAAACTAGGGTTATGTCAAGTACCGGGGAAGGCACACCCTATACACTACTGCATTGAATCTTTACAACTGTTTTGAAGTGAATATTATCCTCATTCAAGAGATGAAGACATAAAGATTTGTAGAGCTTTGTGGAAGCTTTTCTAAAATCAAGCACCTTAGTAAGTAGAGTAGCTAAAGTTGGAACCATGGTTCTATCTGAGTTCAAACCCCTGCTTCATAGACTGAAAGACAAAATAAAACAAAACACACTGTACTCAGACATAAAGATCGTGTTTATGAAACATTTAGACCAATTAACTCTTCATCAGGGAAGACTTTTTTCATGACTACAGATGGCATCCCTAAACATAACCAGCTGTACTTTAAATGCTTACAGTTGGTCAAAAGTGGGACTAGGCAAGAGTGTGTATGATTCAGGTCAAATCTATTCCCTCTGGTGGAAGAAAAGCCTCCAAGTACCTTTCCAGCCTTTGCTTTGTTACTCAAATACTTTTTTACTTTTCAGTACTAGCACATTAGGAAATTAATTATTAACTAAAGACTTCACATTGATTCCCACAGTAGACAATGAATACTTATCTATTACTGCCTATCATCAAGGAACATATATGTTTTCATATGATTTTCAAAATCATCAGTACTCATTTGTCATGTGTTTTCAGTTCTCCAAAGAAGTTTATAGTTTATGACATTTATTCATTTGTTTTTTTTCAACTGATTCCTTTAACAGACATTTGTTCAGCATCTCCATGAGCCAGACACAGCCCCTGCCGTCATGAAGTTCTAGCAGAGAAAACAGATATGTAAACACACAATTGCTGTATAAAGTGCTAAACAGCTGTCATGAAAATTGTTCTGGACACACGGTTGGCACAAAGGAATGTGATCGACTCTGTTTTACAAAGGAGATTACAACTGGAAATATATTGGAGTTCACCAGGAAGATGGGGGCTGATGGGTTTCCAAGCAGTGGAAACAATGGAGGCAAGCAGGGGTGATGGCGGCTCAAAGCAGCTGACCTCCTGTGCCAATGCTTACACAAGAGTAGGCATCCTTTATATCTGAAGACAACTGCACCCTAATTTATAAATTGCTACTTTTTTTTCCCCCTGCTGTGACTATTAGCTTGGGATTCAGTCCTTAGCCATAAAATCCACAAGACAATCTGGAGCAGATTGGGAATGGCTTTTGTCTACTTGTGTTTGGGGACTGTGTAAAACATATGGTGTTAGTTACAAAACTCTGAAGCAGTTTGCTCAGAACCTACCCCAGCCATATCTGTTCAAGCTTTGATAGTGTCAGTTATCAGCAAGCTTGCCCAGTGAGGACTTGGCATTTTCCTGTGGAAAATGTGCTGTCTTCCTTGGCATCCAATGCAGAATTAAGGGTTGCCCATTTTAATGGGGGAACTTAAGACTCCATGACCCCGTTATAAGGAGGTGTCCTGGAGAAATTTCAAGATATAAGATTGTCATTGAGTGCGTCTTAAATTCCCCAGGGGTTTTAAATTATCTCATTATTTCCCGAACTTGAATGCTGTTGCTGTGATTTGATCATTACTGGTAAGTGGTTGTTACAACTCGCTGTGTGGGATGAAATGACTCTTTCATTCAAAGCCAAGTCTGATGAGTGAGTCCTTATAGATCACATCTCTCTGTCTCCACAGCTTTAGCTTCTGGGATGAGTCTGCCCCAGGGTGCCTCCCTCTACACAGCTGAAACCACTGGGTCTTCTCTCCTGGGTCACACGCTCAGGGGACCTGCCTTCTACCATTGCTTCTCAGTAATCCACAACCACGTGGCATTTCAAGCTGATCTCCACAATGTGTCACTTCTCTGCCTGAGTCAACAGCTGTTGCAGGATTCTGCCGTCACCAATCAGATATGCTTGCTTGGCCTAGCAGAGCTGAGTTATAGGGAATGTTGCTTTAAAGTCAGAGGCCTGGCTTTGCTCTAGAACTTTGCAGTTGTTATCCTGCCCAGATCTGATACTTGGTTGCTCCTCAGTGTTTTATCTTTAAAAGGCCATCTGTGTCTTAAGTCTCCACTGCATCGACTAACTTTGACAGGTCAAAACCGAAATGGACATAGCACTAGACATGGCTAATTCCCACTGATTCCCCCTTTCTTATGCCAGATATTCCTTGTAACTGGAGCTGGGATATGACTAAATGGTTTAACAGCTAATGCTGATAATTGGCAAAAAAAATAGTACCCAGGAGAATAAATTGTTTAATAGATTGGCCATTATTTTTTTTTATCATTTCCTATGGTGTTTCATAAAGTTTCAAAACACTAATTCTACTCTACAATTTTTATTGAAATAAAAATGATATAAGAATTCAGAGAAGGGCTATACCTTCCCCCAAATGCGTTCCATGAAATACAGATTTCTGGGAGGTTAGTAAGAAGGTGTTAAGTCCAAAAGTAATGGTGCAGACCAACTAAATGAATTTTTGGCAAAAAATTTTAAATAGATTTTGCTTATTTTCACTGTCAGTAGTAAGGTGTTCTACTAATACATTTTTATTATTTAATAAAGCTGATTCTGAAAAGGGTTTAACAAGTTGTCATTGTTAATACTAGAGATAATTTAGCTATTTCAGAGTTTTAATTTCCTGAGGAGAAAGTCATTTTTTATGAAATCTCTTCAACTATTTCTTAATGAACCCATGACCAGGAGAATCTACATAAATTTAGCTGTTCTGATGACTAGTTTGTGTCAAAAACACTAAACTAAGAAATCGTGTGAGATCACTTGTTCTATGATGGGGTCGTGAGTGAAAATCTCATATGTTATACCTGTTTTTAAACAGTAAATCCATTTACTATTTTTTTAAAATTATAAACAAAAGAAATATTCTGTGATGACAGACACCTGTCTGGCATAACTAAGAAATCATTCCTGGGAAAGAATACGTTCTTGAGTTAGTTGCAAGTTTTCCTTTTTGAGTAAGTCACATATTATGTACGTGATATAACCCTATTCTATGAATACATCCATTTCTTTGTAATTTTCCTGGGTATCAATAACAAAAGTCATTATTCAGGCTGTACACTATGCTACTAAATTTAATTTTTAAAGTGGGGTTTCTTTTCTAAAAAGCATCAGTCACATTTCTTTGCTACATCAGATGCTATCCATCATTATGTCCCTGAAATTGGCATACACTAAAGAGTTAGCTTATGAAGTTTTGCTTGAATGCAGAGTCCTGGAAAACAGAGTCATTGAGGCCACGGTGGCACATAACAAGGGAATAGAGGGGTCTAGAGCTAATATGTTTAGCAGGTACAACGCTTCAGGGTGAGCGCTGCTGCGGGAGACTGCAGGATTCAGATTTCACTCCACCTCTCTGTAACCCTGGGCAAATCAAACCCCTAGTTGGAGGAGTTTCCTCTTCTGTGAAAGCCTGCCTTACAAGATTGCTGAGAGGATTAAACAAATTAATACATGTAAACAATGAAGAACCATGTGTAATCCACAAAAAGGGCTCAATAAATGAGGCTATGATTAGAATTGAATAGCATTGTGCCAATGGTCACATTACGTCCATTATACAACATAGTTCATAACTCATAACTCACTACGAGTTGGACAGTGTTAGCTCCACTAAGAGAAATTCTAAACAAATAGCACTTACAGAGTTAAGTAATTTACGTCATGTGTGGTCAGAATTTAGACACAAGTCTGTACAATTCTAAATTCTCACTCATTTCCTCATATCATTCTGGAATTTAAAATAAAAACACCTGGGCTCATGCTAGCTGTGTAACATGGGACAAATATAAATTATTTTCTCTGAGCCTCAGTTTTCTCACATTTAACATGGGGATACCAATGTTTATTGCTCGTATAGACCTAGCATTGTTTCTATTCAAATAATACTGTGTGAGAAGGCACGGATCACTTGTAAATTACTACACAGTGCTTTTTAAAATTCTTGATGACCACTATCTAACCTATTACTCAGCAACTGGCTTACGATGAATATATAGGTGGCAGCAGTTAACTCAGTTAAATACCTATAAGATTTAAGTTTCCTTTAAGTTGGCTCAACATTTTCAGGTTCCCCCCCGCACCACCACCACGTTGGGGAAATTTCTAACACATATAGGAGAAAAAATTATTTTTTATTTGCAACTAAGTTAACCAAGATAAAAAGTATATGTATTTTATTTTTAAAATAGAAACAAAAATCATTTATTCCTTGTAATGAGAATTAGACATTCAAACAGTTTTCTCACAGTTTAAGAACGATTTTGTAAGTATTGTAAATCAGTAAAAATTAGAAGGTGGTCTGATATTGTTGAGCAGTATTAAATGGTGAAAGTAGGCTGCAGGCTAGAAAAAACAATTATTGATGAAATTGTATCTCCCTGGATATAAATAAGAACATGTAACCAAGGATGTTCCTTTCATTATGGAACAGGAGAGAAAAAAAAACAATGTTTTAAAAACCTGCTTTTAAAGTTCACATGTAATACTATATCATATTGGCTTCAATAATTTAACCTATTAGCTAAGAATATTTACCTGCTTGAGGATTAAGAAATTATTGTGCTCCTTTTAGCTATTATTTATCTTAAACTCTTAAAATTACCTATAAGTGTTAGCTTATTTAATTCTCAGTGAATTTAAATAGCAATATACAGTCAACCTTCCATAGCTACAGGTTCCCCATCCATGGATTCAACCAACCACTAATAAAAAATATTCAGAAAAAAAAAGACTCCAGAAAGTTCCAAAAAGCAAAACTTGAATTTGCCGTGGTATTTACGTAGCATCTATACTGTATTTACAACTATTTACATAGTATTTACATTGTATTAAGTATTGTAAGTAATCTAGAGATGATTTAAAGTATATGGGAAGATGTATGTAGGTTGCATGCAATTACTACACCATTTTCTATAAGGCACTTGAGCATCTTTGAAGCAGATGCCAACGGATGATTGTATACGTAGTTAAATGAGCCCTTTCTAATGAGTTTAAAAACAACTGTAGTCATTTCCATATTAAAGAAATAGAATGCACTTTATGTAAAAATAATTAAAATTAAATAAAAATAGAAAGCTTCAAACCTCAAATGTGACTTAGAACATCCATGGGTCCTTTTTTAAAAATAGAGGAATAATACAGTTAGAAGTTCATGTTTTCTGAAGCTTTGCCTACTATGAGCAGCCACTGTCTATTTTAACACAACAGAGAAAGCCATTTGGAGTTCTTTTTAGAGGCTGTATACAAAGCATTAATGCAAGTGTTGAGGGAGGCTAGATCTTCAACTTACAGCCAAGAAATTATTCACCATTCATTTGCTCAGGGATGATCTGTTGAGCTCTAACCACAGAATACAGAGATAAATAAGATGAAAAAGCCCTCATTTTCAAGGAACATAGTGTTAAAAAGGAGTGGAGATTTGAA
This sequence comes from Neophocaena asiaeorientalis asiaeorientalis, assembly GCF_003031525.2. Lineage (NCBI taxonomy): Eukaryota > Metazoa > Chordata > Mammalia > Artiodactyla > Phocoenidae > Neophocaena > Neophocaena asiaeorientalis. The sequence continues at coordinate 4,819,048 of NW_020174561.1, forward strand.
GGATGAGTAGGAAGAGAAGAGGAAACAAATGTCTTCAAGAAGAGAGAATAAACAGGCAAGAGCTAACAATTAGAGAGGTGTGGTGTATTTTAAGAACATCAAGGACACAGGTATGGCTCAACTTTAGGTTTTGTGGGTAGCAGGGACCGAAGTATGGAGTGATATAAACTATACTAAGGGATTTAGAGTTTATCTTTCCTCTCCCTCATCTACTTACTTAGTATTTATTTATTTATAATATCTATGCTCATTATGAAGCTGGAAAATAAAAAATAAATTAAAAAAAAGAAAATGTAAAGTACAGGTAACATTTTGGATTTCTCCATGCCTCTATATGTACATACTGTTCCACTTGTGTATTATACACATAGTATTTATTACACGTGCATCTATTTTACAAAAGTGAAATTAAACTGTTCACTATGTTTTGTAACCATTTTTTTTTTATCCTGACAGTACATCATGGACATGATGGAAGAGTTTTAATGGTGATGGTGGTGGAGTGGGATCTTGCAACACAATTAGATATGCATGTTACAAAAGAACTACAGAAGCTAGACTGCAGACTTCTGACTCTAGAGGCGGGAAGGTGGGTTAGGAGACTATTATAAATGTTCAGGGAAAGGGATCACAGGCTCAATTAGGATGCTGAGGAAGTGGCCAGGATACAAAAGACGTGTAGGAGGCAGCTATAAGCAGTGAAGGAGAGAGGGGGGAAAGGATAACTTTTGGGAATCTTCGGGTTACTGGATGGACAAATGAGAAGAAAGGGGATGGTTTGTGTACAAAGCGAGGTGGAGGGAGAGGCGTTCAGTTTAGTTGTGGAACTGGAAATGCTTGTGAAATATGTGAGTAGACGGTCCAATGGACAGTGGGATAAAAGGTTTAAATGTAGAATTCTGAGGAGAGGCCAAATATGGTGATATTTATCAAACTACTGTTTCTCAGAGTCAGAGTAATGTTTCTTTGACTAATCATTCACTGTGGGTTATGAGAAGTTGCACAAGTCCACCCAAGTGACGATTCGTCATCTTTCTAGAATGATTATGTTCTACAATTATTTGTTCAACTTTGTAAAAATCCACTAGCTCACTAGTGGGTACAGGCTCAGATCCAAATTTTTTGGCATAACAACCAAAATCTTTCACGCTTGAAGTCAGTTTTTCTCACTTGCGTGCCTTTTCCCTCCCGTTCCCGTCATCATCCTGTATTCCATCCAAGTGATCTACCTGCTCTTCCCCCGCACTGTCACCTCTGTCTAGAAGTCCTAGGATGCTCTGGGGCCACACAAAATTGTTATGTCTTGTGAGAAACCTTTCTTGGCTCCCACTCCCCTCCCTGCCCAAAAGAGGTTGTCCTCTTTGCTGTAATGTCATAACACAACACATTTATCAGACATATCATACTCTATTGTAACTACTTATATATATGTAGGTATATTTTTCTCAAAGATTGATATTTATGTATCTATATCTATTTTTATATATGTACATGTGTACATATGTATATGATTTATGCATCTCTCTCTCTCCCCCATACATATATATACCTATATATTTGCCCCAAGAACTAGACAACATAGACAGTATGCAGACAATAGCATCAACTGAATAAATATGGGTTTTAAGTCACTTTGGCCTTTGCTCAATATATGATTTGTATTAAGCCATATATTTAATCAATATTAAATATCAATTCAATTCTCTTTCAGCTTCTTGGCGTATAATGATATTCCCCTTGGTAATAAGAAAACCTGAAATTAGTGCTGTAGGAGAGAAGAATCAATACCTCTCAGTGATGTATATAAATTAATGGAGCACTTCCCTGTGCAAATTTATGTCCACTTGTCTGAGACCTGAGCTGACCATGTGATTTGTATTTTTCTCTTTAATATATAACGTTGTAACAAACACCAATGTCGATGAGAGTGTGGGGACACAGGTATGCTCATACATTGTTTATGGAAAGTAATTTGGCAGGGCATATTAAAGTTCAAAATTTGTTTTCATCTATTAATTTCACTTCTAGGAATCTTTATGACAAAAATAGGGGTGCAAGGGAGATTGGTTCAGGATGGTGGAGTAGAAGGACGTGCTCTCACTCCCTCTTGCGAGAACACCAGAATCACAACTAACTGCTGAACAATCATCGAGAGGAAGACACTGGAACTCACCAAAAAAGATACCCCACATCCAAAGACAAAGGAGAAGCTGCAATGAGATGGTAGGAGGGGCGCAATCACAATAAAATCAAATCCCATAACTGCTGGGTGGTTGACTCACAAACTGGAGAACACTAATACCACAAAAATCCATGCACTGGAGTGAAGGTTCTGAGCCCCATGTCAGGCTTCCCAACCTGGGGGTCCAGCAGCGGGAGGAGGAATTCCTAGAGAATCAGACCTTGAAGGCTAGCAGGATTTGATTGCAGGACTGTGACAGGACTGGGGGAAACAGAGACTCCACTCTTGGAGGGCACACACAAAGTAGTGTGCGCATCAGGACCCAAGGAAAGGAGCAGTGACCCCACAGGAGACTGAACGAGACCTACCTGCTAGTGTTGGAGGGTCTCCTGCAGAGGTAGGGAGTGGCTGTAGCTCACCATGAGGACAAGGACACTGGCAGCAGAAGTTCTGGGCATGAGCCCTCCCAGAGTCTGCCATTAGCCCCACCAAAGAGCCCAGGTAGGCTCCAGTGTTAGGTCGCTTCAGGCCAAACAACCAACAGGGAGGGAACCCAGCCCCACCCATCAGCAGTCAAGCCAATTAAAGTTTTACTGAGCTCTGCCCACCAGAGCAACAGCCAGTTCTAGCCACCACCACTCCCTTCCATCAGGAAACTTGCACAAGCCTCTTAGATAGCCTCATCCACCAGAGGGCTGACAGCAGAGCAAGAAGAACTACAATCCTGCAGCCTGTGGAACAAAAACCACTTTCACAGAAAGATAGACAAGATGAAAAGGCAGAGGGCTATGTACCAGATGAAGGAGCAAGATAAAATGCCAGAAAAACAACTAAATGAAGAGGAGATAGGCAACCTTCCAGAAAAATAATTCAGAATAATGATAGTGAGGATGATCCAGGACCTTGGAAAAGAATGGAGGCAAAGATGGAGAAGACACAAGAAAGGTTTAACAAAGACCTAGAAGAATTAAAGAACAAACACCTAGAAAAATTAAAGAACAAACAAACAGAGATGAACAATGAAATGAAAAATACACTACAAGGAATCAACAGCAGAATAACTACCGCAGAAGAAGAGATAAGTGACCTGGAAGACAGAATGGTGGAATTCACTGCTGCAGAACAGAATAAAGAAAAAAGAATGAAAAGAAATGAAGACAGTCACAGAGACCTCTGGGACATTAAATGCAACAACATTTGCATGATAGGGGTCCCAGAAGGAGAAGAGACAGAGAAAGGACTTGAGAAAATATTTGAGGGGATTATAGTTGAAAACTTCCCTAACATGGGAAAGGAAATAGCGACCCAAGTCCAAGAAGTGCAGAGAGTCCCAGGCAGGATAAACTCAAGGAGAAACATGCCAAAACACATAGTAATCAAATTGGCAAAAATTAAAAACAAAGAAAAATCATTGAGAGCAACAAGGGAAAAATGACAAATAATATACAAGGGAACTCCCATAAGGTTAACAGCTGATTTCTAGGCAGAAACTCTACGAGCCAGAAGGGAGTAGTATGATACATTTAAAGTGAGGAAAGGGAAGAAACTACAATCAAGATTACTCTACCTGGCAAGGATCTCATTCAGATTTGACAGAGAAATCAAAACCTTTACAGACAAGCAAAAGCTAGAGAATTCAGCACCACCAAACCAGCTCTACAACAAATGCTAAAGGAACTTCTCTAAGTGGGAAACACAAGAGAAGAAAAGGACCTACAAAAACAAACCCATAACAATTAAGAAAATGGTAATAGGAACATACATATCAATAACTACCTTAAACGTGAATGGATTAAATGCTCCAACCAAAAGACACAGGCTTGCTGATACCAAAACAAGACCCTTATATATTCTGACTACAAGAGACCCACTTCAGACCTAGAGACACATACAAACTGAAAGTGAGGGGATGGAAAAAGATATTCCATGCAAATGGAAATCAAAAGAAAGCTGGAGTAGCAATACTCATATCACATAAAATAGACTTTAAAATAAAGAATGTTACAAGAGACAAGGAAGGACACTACATAATGGTCAAGGGATCAATCCAAGATGAAGATATAACAATTATAAATATATATGCACCCAACATAGGAGCACCTCAATACATAAGGCAACTGCTAACAGCTATAAAAGAGGAAATCAACAGTAACACAATAATAGTGGGGGACTTTAACACCTCACTTACACCAATGGACAGATCATCCAAACAGAAAATTAATAAGGAAACACAAGCTTTAAATGACTCAATAGACCAGATAGATTTAATTGATATTTATAGGATATTCCACCCAAAAACAACAGAATACACTTTCTTCTCAAGTGCACATGGAATATTTTCCAGGATAGATCACATCTTGGGTCACAAATAAAGCCTCAGTAAATTTAAGAAAATTGAAATCATATCAAGCATCTTTTGGGACCACAATGCTCTGAGATTAGAAATCAATTACAGCGAAAAAAATGTAAAAAACACAAATACATGGAGGCTAAACAATATATTACTAAATAACCAAGAGATCACTGAAGAAATCAGAGGAAATAAAAAAATACCTAGGGACAAATTACAACGAAAACACGACGATCCAAAACCTATGGGATGCAGCAAAAGTAGTTCTAAGAGGAAAGGTTATAGCAATACAAGCCTATCTCAAGAAATAAGAAATATGTCAAATAAACAATCTAACCTTACACCTAAAGGAACTAGAGAAAGAAGAACAAACAAAGCCCAAAGTTAGTAGAAGGCAAGAAATCATAAAGATCAGAGCAGAAATAAATGAAATAGAATCAAAGAAAACAATAACAAAGATCAATAAAACTAAAAGTTGGTTCTTTGAGAAGATAAACAAAATTGATAAACCATTAGCCAGACTCATCAAGAAAAAGACGGAGGGGACTCAAATCAATAAAATTAGAAAAAGAAGTTACAACAGACACCGCAGAAATACAAAGCATCCTAAGAGACTACTACAAACAACTCTATGCCAATAAAATGGATAACCTGGAATAAATGGACAAATTCTTAGAAAGGTATAATCTTTCAAGCCTGAACCAGGAAGAAATAGAAAATATGAACAGACAAATCACAAGTAATGAAATTGAAACTGTGATTAAAAATCTTCTAACAAACAGAAGTCCAGGACTGGATGCCTCCACAGGTGAATTCTATCAAACATTTAGAGAAGAGCTAACACCCATCCTTCTCAAACTCTTCCAAAAAATAGCAGAGGAAGGTACACTCTCAAACTCATTCTATGAGGCCAGCATCACCCTGATACTGAAACCAAAGATAGTACGAAAAAGAAAACTACAGGCCAATATCACTGATGAATATAGATGAAAAAATTCTCAACAAAATACTAGCAAACAGAATCCAACAACACATTAAAAGGATCATACACCATGATCAAGTGGGATTTATCCCAGGGATGCAAGGATTCTTCAGTATATGCAAATCAATCAATGTGATACACCATATTAACAAATTGTAGAATAAAAACCATATGATCATCTCAATAGTTGCAGAAAAAGCTTTTGACAAAATTCAACACCCATTTATGAGAAAAACTCTCCAGAAAGTGGACATAGAGGGAATCTACCTGAACATAATAAAGGCCGTATATGACAAACCCACAGCCAACATCATTTTCAATGGTGAAAAACTGAAAGCATTTCTTCTAAGATCAGGAACAAGACAAGGATGTCCACTCTCACCAATAGTTTTCAACATGGTTTTGGAAGTCCTAGCCACAGCGATCAGAGAAGAAAAAAAAACAAAAGGAATACAAATTGGAAAAGAAGAAGTAAAGCTGTCACTGTTTGCAGATGACATGACACTATGCATAGAGGATCCTAAAGATGCCACCAGGAAACTATTAGAGCTAATCAATGAATTTGGTAAAATTGCAGGATACAAAATTAATGCACAGAAATCTCTTGCATTCCTAGACACTAACAACGAAAGATCAGAAAGAGAAATTAAGAAAACAATCCCATTTACCACTGCAACAAAAAGAATAAAATACCTAGGAATAAACCTACCTAGGGAGACAAAAGACCTGTATGCAGAAAACTATAAGACACTGATGAAAGAAATTGAAGATGATACAAACAGATGGAGAGATATACCATGTTCTTGGATGGGAAGAATCAACATTTTGAAAATGACTATACTACCCAAAGCAATCTACAGACAATGCAATCCCTATCAAATTAACAATGGCACTTTTTACAGAACTAAAACAACAAATCTTAAAATTTGTATGGAGACACAAAAGACCCCGAATAGCCAAAGCAGTGTTGAAGGGAAAAAATGGAGCTGGAGGAATCATACTCCCTGATTTCAGACTATACTACAAAGTTACAATAATCAAGACAATATGGTACTGGCACAAAAACAGAAATATAGATCAATGGAACAGGATCGAAAGCCCAGAGATAAACCCATGCACCTATAGTCAAATAATCTATGACAAAGGAGGCAATGATATACAGTGGAGAAAAGACAGCCTCTTCCATGAGTGGTGCAGGGAAAACTGGACAGCTACATGTAAAAGAATGAAATTATAACACTCCCTAACACCATACACAAAAATAAACTCAAAATGGATTAGAGACCTAAATGTAAGACTGGACACTATAAAACTCTTAGAGGAAAACATAGGAAGAACACTCTTTGACATAAATCACAGGAAGGTCTTTTTGATCCACTTCCTAGAGTAATGGAAATAAAAACAAAAATAAACAAATGCAACCTAATGAAACTTAAAAGCTTTTGCAAAGCAAAGGAAACTACAAACAAGACAAAAAGACAGCCCTCAGAATGGGAGAAAATAATTGCAAATGAATCAACAAAGGATTAATCTCCAAAATATACAAACAGCTCATGCAGCTCACTATCAAAAAAACAAACAACCCAATCTAAAAATTGGTAGAAGACCTAAATAGACATTTCCCCAAAGAAGGCATACAGATGGCCAAGAAGCACATGAAAAGCTGCTCAACATCACTAATTATTAGAGAAATGCAAATCAAAACTACAATGAGGTATCACCTCACACCAGTTAGAATGGGCATCATCAGAAAATCTACAAACAACAAATGCTGGAGAGGCTGTGGAGAAAAGGGAATCCTCTTGCACTGTTGGTGGGAATGTAAATTGATACAGCCACTATGGAGAACAGTATGGAGGTTCCTTAAAAAACTAAAAATAGAATTACCATATGACCCAGCAATCCCACTACTGGGCATATACCCAGAGAAATCCATAATTCAAAAAGACACATGCACCCCAATGTTTATTACAGCACTATTTACAATAGCCAGGTCATGGAAGCAACCTAAAAGCCCATCAACAGATGAATGGAATGGATAAAGAAAATGTGGTACATATATACAATGGAATATTACTCAGCCATACAAAGGAACGAAATTGGGTCATTTGTAGAGACGTGGGTGGATCTAGAGACTGTCATACAGAGTGAAGTAAGTCAGAAAGTGGAAAACAAATATTGTATATTAACACATATATGTGGAACCTAGAAAAATGGTACAGATGAACCAGTTTGCAGGGCAGAAATAGAGACTCAGATGTAGAAAAGAAACATATGGACACCAAGGGGGCAAAGTGGTGGAGGGCTTCGGGGGTTGGTGGGATGAATCGGCAGATTGGGGTTGACATATATACACTAATATGTGCAAAATGGATAACTAATAAGAACCTTCTGTATAAAATAAATAAAATAAAATTTAAAAATTAAGAAAAGATATAAGGGTGCAAGTATATAAAGATCTATATGCAAAAGGATGAGCAATATTCATGATAGCAAAGCATAAGAAACCATTTGAATGTCTGTCAATAAAGTACTAAGTAAGTCAATACAGTACATTCACATAATAAAATATGCAGCCATTAAAAAATGGAGGTAATTTTATATCACTGATCTGAAAAGATGTACATACATATTTAAGTTGGATGAAAAAGAAAGTTTCAGACCACTACTTTAGCACTCTTCTTTTTTATTTAAAAAATACATACATATGCAGAAGTGTATATAGATATGTCAGTTATCAATGTGGTCAAAATCTGGAAGGATATTCTCCCAACTGTTAATAGTATTTACTATCAGAGTATAAGTGTGGGTGGTCAGATGAGTGGAGAGCAAATTTTCACCTGAGGTTTAACTGTTTTTTTTTGAAAAAAATAGTGGGATTATGAGTAAATTTTTCTTTTGATTTGTAGTAGTATTTCAACCAATAAAAGGAAAAAAGAATAAAGCAAATATGGATCTAGAAAGTTATCCATAATATTGCAAGGGAAAACATAAGTTACAAACAAAAGTTTATGTCTCATTTTTTGCTAAGTATGTATAATAGTTAAAAGGCTAGATGTATTTATACCAAACCATGATGTTTGGGGCAGGGTTAGAAAAAGCATTCATAATTTGTTATATACATTTCATAACGTTTGAAATAAAAGCAATAAAAAATAGTAAAACAAATAACCATTAACAAAAGGTCATCATGGTTTGTTTTATACCCTAGATATGTTCTTTAAAAGTTCTGTGCAAATTAAATTTCATTAAGGAAAATTATATTTTAATTAGATCAGTAGAGTTTTCAATTATGCAAAATATCCTTCTATAAAGCGAATATACCTTTTTTGTGATATTAATATTCACGACTCCCAGCTGCCCCTTTTGGCCTATTTAAGGCTTGTCCTTTGGAGAAATAGAAGTCAGGGGTTCTTAATTATCTGTTTAAAAGCTGTCAGAGAAAAATGTTATTATTTTGCTTTTATTAGCCCTCTCAGGGAAAGCTCCACGCCCCACTTCTATGCATCCAGTCCCTCTTTTTTCTTTTGAGGGAGGGGATCTGTCCTTTTTCTTTATGGGAGGGGATCTGTTTTAGCATTGATGTAGCTTCCATTTCAACATGGAAGAAGGAAGGTTACTGCTGCCTGTACTCACATACAGGGAGCAGATGACTGGATTTGCCCCAGTTAAAAAATCCTGAGCCAGTAGCTGTCCAGCAGCTTTCCCGTCAGAGGGATGAGCTTTTCTTTCTCATAGGCATGAAGCTGATGCCCACATTTGGTCCAAAGTCAGCTTTTATCAGCTTGTTTAAGTTAACAAACTAAACGGTTAGGTAACTTTCAGCTTTCTACTTGCTAACTACCCGTGTTCCAAGGTGTGTTTTATCAATAGTTTCTGAATATTTAAAATACATTGGAACTGAATAGGTCACAGCGCCTTAAGCCTTCAAAGACAGCAAAGTCATAGCTCGAACCCAGGAATCACTACAGGTGAATACTTTTGAGAGAGTCAAGATAAGTAAGCAAAATGAACGATTTAAATTTTATTTCTTTATATAAAATCATATATAACTCCATTCTCTAGTTTGGGGCTACTAAAAAAGAAAATTAGCTCAGTGTTAACTGGAGCTCGGTTTTCAGAAAATAAAAATAAAAAACAAAATACCAGAAACCTCTGAAGATGTGAAGGAAAGATTATAACCAAATATAATTCATAATAATATGGATTATATCCATGTTATATTCTGAAAATACACTTTCTTAAATATCAATGGAAGAGTGTCCAGAAAATCTTTTCCTACAGTGTGAAAAGTGAATCAAGAATTCATAATTACTTACAGGATGAAAAATAAAAGAGGGGGTGAAATAATTAATTTACTCCAAATGGAAGTGTTGCTTCATTGACAGGTAAGTGGGATTTATAAAATCCCAAATTATAAAAATTTATATGATTTCTCTATTTCTAATTTATAAAGGCCAATGTTTCTAATGGTCTCATAAAACATGGGAAGACTTTTTGTGTTTGACAACATAAATTTTTTAAAAGTCCTCAAATAAAAGGAAAAATTATAGCAATTATTATACCTGTTAGTACAGTCACGTCATTTTCTCAGTATTTAAAATTCACTGGAAATCTTCATCCACAAAATAAACCTTACTTTCCAGAGTGGAAATGATTTCAGCCTTTTCTGAATCAATAATGGAAAGGAACTGCATTTCAGAAAAGAAAACCAATGTTTTATGAAGGTAGCCTGCAACCCCCATTTGAATCATCAAGATTAGGCAATGACCCTTTTTTGGTTATATTTACCTGACCATTTTCTGCAAGAAAGGAGCATTGATAGCTATATAAAGCTCCGACACATGTTGCACAGAAAGGACTATATAATCTGCTATTATTTCTGCCTGTAAATGACTACATGTCTCGCACTAGCCTGCGGCTGAATGGGCTGCCAGGAAACTTGACCTGCATCATGGGCTTAATGAAGCTGTAACTTTCTGTTTATAATTCTTTCCACTTTTAACTACTATTGTATCCGGGGGAAATGAGATAATGTGCCTCTCCTTTTTAGATCATCTGGGCTACTGACCAGTCCTCTGAGAAGGCACAAGCAGCACAACCTGGACACCACCTGGGCACTGTGACCTGCTCTGCCCATCGCTCTGGGGGACCAACCAGAACCCCCAGGTCGGGCACCTGGGGGTCGTCACGAACAGGAGGAGGGTCTGAGATCTGGCTCCCTGTAGACATGTGCTGATGGGCAGACTTTGGAATGTATCTGTGTAGAATTTCCTTCTGCCTTTTCCCAGATGAAACTGAACAGGGCTGGGCTCTTCCAGCACTTTTACTTGAAGTTTTCCTTCAGCGTCTCCGGCCTTTTTCCAATACTTTTTCTAATTCAGGGGTTTCTACTTTGTAAACCTGATATAGATTTTTACGTTTCTGATCTGCTGAGTTTCTAGGTCACCATGGCAAAAAAGCAAAGGATACTATTATTTTTGTAACTCAACTGTAAATGAACTTTAGTTTGTCTTTTAAGCCCGTTCTACCTCATTTTGGAACAAACGGTTTGAAGCTGAGACATCATTAAGTAGGTGAAAGCAATTTTTAGAGTAGGCATTTATTTCCCTGTGAGTGTCCTGGAATGTGCAGTGTTGAGGAAATAGAGACTGTGGTGAATCTCTCCTTTCTGAGCCCCTCTGTGCCTCCCCTCCTTGAGAGCGGAGAACGGGGCCGGGACGAGAGCAGATGCAAATGGGGGAGCTCTGGTGGAGAGGGGGATGTCTTGGCTTTTCTGACTATGTAGTGACAGCTCCAAGACCTGGGAACAGTGCTTCCCCGTATCCCCAGCTAGCAAGCAGCTTCCCACCTTTTCTTCCTGTCTTATGTTTCTCTTCTATTCTTTCTTCTAATCAGCCGTCCTTGCACATCCGGATTTGACCTCTGGGATGGCACAGAATGGTCTGTTGGAAGAGTGGAAGCCATGTTGCAGGGGCTCAGCTGTTGACAGAAGAGGACGTGGAAAGATGGTATGATGGTCCCAGGAGCCACAGGGATAGAGAAACTATTATTTTTATATATGGAGGTGTCTTTTATGTTTGCTGACAGAGAGGAAGAAGGTAGTAGAAAGGATGAGTCTGAAGAATAATGAATTGATGGAGCAAGGCTTCCAGGAGACAGGAGGTGGTGAGGTCTGAGGGCAGTGCAGAGGATAGCCTTTGAGAGCGGAAGACTCTATGAAGGTATAGAAGAATTTGGAGACATTGTGGGTTCATACCAGCTGACTTTGATCTTGTTAATGATCTGTTGAGACTTAGGGCATAGGGATGAAAGCTTGAGAAGAGTGGAAAAGATTTGGAATGGATGGATCATGTCCTCTGGTGGTGGGCCAGGTGTGTCATCTTTATTTATGATGGGCTGCACGTCAGTGTGTCTTAAAATAGGAGCAACTGGTTTCAGAGATTAACAAAAGCCTAAGCCCAAAGGAGGAAAAAACTCTAGAAAAAAACGTAATCAACGTATTTTGCATTAAACATGTTTTGAAAACTTATTAAGTACAAAAGCCTTTCTGGAGTTGCTTTGGAAAATGTATCAGAAGACCTGGGTTATAGCACCAACTCAGCTACTTAATAGCTTTGCTGGCTTTGGCAAAATCATTAATTATTTCCAAATAAGGTTGTCCACTTGCAAATGGGTATCCATTGATACACTCAATAAATATTTATTGATAGCCTACTACATGCCAGGAGCTCTGTTAGGGATTGCAGGCACAATAGTAAACAAGATTGACTCTGTTCTCAAGTTTCCATCAGTGCGGTGGCTCCCAACCTTGCTTCCTTTACCAGGAGGGTCAAATGAGTTAATATATCAGAATGTGTTTTGATAATTCTGGAGCCCAACTAGAGAAAAATAAATGGATAGGAAAGTAATTTTTTTCTTGAAACAATTGTCCTGTTTGATCACCATCATAACAATGATGACAGTTTCTGGATAGAAGGCTCTGCCTCCAAACGATGCCCTACGGCTCTCACAGGCTTAGAATTCTTTCCTTCGCAGTTTCCCAGCCAGGCATGGCAGCCACTGTCTCTCACTGGGAAGTTGGGAGCATGGCTTTACGCTGCGCTCATGGCAGCCTCACCAGTTCCTTATGTCTCCAGTGACTGGTTGCCCTGTGTCTGTGGCTGGCTCCTCTGAAGACAGCAGTGCTAATTCCAGCAGAGGCACAACACAGAGCCATCCTAGCAGCCAAGTGTAAACCAGAAGAGTCCTTTGATCTCTAGCCTGGTGCATTCTTTGAATGGTCAAAACTTTGGAAGGTCAAGCTCAAAGAGTATGTCTGGTGATCGGAAGCCAGGTCAAAGGTAATGCTCTGGAGAGGATTTCTGGGAGTAGAATTAAGGAAACTGCCTTTTCTTTTTGATGTCTAAGTCTAGAATGGAAAAAAATATTCCCTGAAATGCATCCAGGAGCTCTGGGAAGAGTCCATCATTACATTTATGGCCAGTTTTCATTTTTTTACACTACATCCAACGTTCTTTAGCATACCCCATCTTGCTTCACAGTTTCCTTTTCTCTAACATTCAAATATTGTTGTCAGTGGTGGAAGGCAGTGGGAATCTTTCTCTTCTTTTGTGTTCAGGCTAAGAAGGAAGTCTGTTTCAAAACCCAGGATTTTTCAAACAAGAAAAGATACAGGCTGCAGATTAAATGAAGAGCAAAGGTAGGGAGAAAGATGAAATGGAGATTGCTTTACTTTCTGCTTTCTGTCTTCTTCTGTGAAGGACCGTGTCTTGAAAGTGGATTCAGAAATTAGATTCCTAGAGAGTTTACCAGATAGGGGCAGGGGGCCAATCATTCCATATCTAGATGTGAGCAAAGCAGCAAAAACTGTGAAGAAGGCAATTTCCTGGACATTCATCTCTAAATAATTGATTTCAGTAAATCATGTGGTTCTTGGGGTAGAAAAGTGTATTTTCCAGAGTTTCTTCCTCAAGTTCTGGTTCTTGATCTTACCGTCTGACACGTACCTTCTTCTGCCATTTGTCTCAGACCTCATTTTCTCAAAAACCTAAAGATCTATCTGGTAAAGGCAGAAACTCCCATACGTGTTACAGTGAAGGCAGGTTTTTATTGAATTTTGGTGTGTGATTCCCCACCTAGCCTGGTCTGCCCTTCTGTCCACTGCTTTCCTTGCCCTCTCATTCTCTGATTTACCTGGAACGTGAATATTCTCCTGTGAAAGACCCTGACAGTGAAGGCCTGTGATGAGCTGAGCGGCACTTCCCAAGGATGATACTTGTCTCTCATGGTTATTTCCCCACTAACCTCAAGTTGGTGGTGTGATGTGTCTCTCTTCTCGGGCTTATAAAGTTCATTTCTATTTAAGTGTTCTATTCTGCATTGGTCTCTATTGAATTTTCTATTTAATTCAATCTCACAAATACTTACTGATAAGTGTGCCTGGTCCAGTGTGGGATCAAGATGTGAATAAGACTCTATCTCCTTTTTCTTGCAAGGAACTTAAAAACGTTTGCAGGAGACCGCCAAGTAAAAAATGAAACAAATGCTCTAACAGAGATGCTGCTGGACACACTGGAGAAGAATGAACTGCAGGCGCACCCACATCCCCATGAAGGCTTCCCAGGACCTCTCCATTTTGCCTCTTTCTGATTTCCAAATTCTTACATCACTTATTTTGGGCTTAAATCAGCATTTTCCATGGTAGGTTCCCTGTAACACTAGACCCAAGAGATGTTCTGTGTAAAAACAATTTCATCATCAGTTAAGAATAGGAACGGAACTATCGTACATACATTCTCTTCTCAGAAATCTATACTGTACATCAGTATATCTGAGCCTTTTACCTGCAGAGAAGCAGAAGAAAATTTGTTTAACCCAGAATATTCTGATCCTATATAATCACACATCACTTTCTGCAAAACACCTTAGAGGAAAAGCCATGTTTCTCAGACCACACTTCTGGAAACACTACCCTAATTGATTCATTAAATGATAAATATGAAAATCCCATTTGTTTGCAGGATTTATATTTTTACCCCCATGTCCAAAGATTTTATTTTTCTCACCTTTCATGCCAAATGGATTTTTAGGTGTGTAGAATTGTGCTGTCCAGGAGCTACGTGTAGCTTGTCTCAGTTTGAGATGCATTGTAAGTGTAAAATACACAGCAGGTTTGGAAACCAATATGAAAAAAGGATGTAAGATATCTCATTAATAATTTTATACTGATTATATATTGAAATAATTTGGGTATATTTCATTTAAAAACATTATTAAAATGAACTTTGCCTTTTTAAATCTCACTAAAAATTATGATTAAAAAAGAACAAAGTAACAATTGGTCAACATATTTACTATCAGCAAAAAGTAAACAACAACATATAATGGAAAAATATTATGAGATAAATCAAGTAGCATTTCAATTATTTTGCTGACATGATGAGAACACATAATTTCCCTTTCCTTTAAATTCAAAGGTTAGAAAAATTAACTTTGTTTCTTTCTTCTTACTTTTTAAAATGTGGCTACCAGAAAATTTTAAATTATATATGTGGCTAACATTATCTTTCCACCGGATGGTACTGGCCTAGAAAATAGGAAGTGTGTTCTTCCCATATTTTGTATTTTCTTGTAGCACACTGAAAGATGTTTTACCCAATGAAGCTATTGAAAACATACCTGTTGGCTGAATTAATTTGGTTGGCAAAGTTAGGAGAGCCAGTGAATTGAATTGTATCCTCCAAGGTGTTCACACTCTGACTCATTATTATACCCCCTGTGTGTACTGTTCCTGTTGTCCATTCCCTACTTCAGCCTATGAAACTCAGAGGACAAGGTCCAGTAGAGCTGAGCTGATACCATCTGAGACCCCTTGTTAGACTCTTCCTAGCTCTGCAGTCAGAACGCCAATGTGCACATGAAATTCCTACATCAGCTCAACCATTCCAATGGCATTTCAGTAAATTTCAATAGATTTTAAGCATTTACAGGCTGTAGCTATTCCTGGGCATTGAATTTGTATTTATTGAATAGATGGCCATTGTTTCTCATAACCTCTCTACTCTACTCCTTGGAGGGTAGGGAAAAAAAACAGGGATTAAAGTCTCCACTACTACCACACTTGCTTCAGGGAAACTTCACAGATGTGTACTAAACACTGAAGGTCCATATAGTAAAGCTAGGAAATAACTGATTTAGGCTGTGTTTTCAGTTACTGATGGAAATGATATGATAAAATCACACACTTGGATAAGTCACCCCACGTCTGTAACACAATTATGCCCGCCCGTGAGTGGTATCTTGTAACCATCTGTATCTATAGCCAGGTGGAGGGGTTTGAGGTGGCTGTATTTCACCTGAACCTACAGAGTAGCCTCTGGCCCAGAGAATTCCAGAGCGTGGTGAGAAGGCAGCCTTGATGGCAGCTGATCTGAAAGTTGCCTCGAGAAGAAAACAGCAGGATTGGGCAGTGTTCTCCAAGGCATGAGTCAGGGAACAACGCCATGGAAAACAAACTGCAGATGCTTTCAATCAGACAAAAGTGTGTCCGCTCCACTCACGCTCGCCATCCGAGGAGAATTATAATGAAAATGGATCTGATATACTACTCATCTTTCACGCAGAAGCGTAGCGTGTACACAAGAAACCATACTGATTGTAACTATCAAAGATGAGCTTGCATATAAGAAACAGAAAGGCATCAAGAAAGATGTTTGCCCATGACATTCAGGACTTTGCATGTCAACAGTAAGGGTTCTCATTTTGTCAGGCCGGTCCTACAGGCTCTTCTGAGACTTCCTAGTTTATGGACGCCAAGATGGAGGGGAATGGGGGTGCCTTTCTTCTGAAATAATAAAATATTCTGCTGGAACTAGCTTGTCTTCTGCATAATAACTACCATCCCCAAATGCTACCTTTTAACTCTTTTATAGTAAACAAGTTGTATCAGTGTTTCTGCCTCGTAATTCACCCCACAACATTTTGTTACTAGACAAACTGTGAAACACATTTCTGGACACATCTCCCCAATATTAAAAAAAAAAGTCAATGATTCTCCATCGGCATTAAACCAAGACCATATTCCCTGGCCTGGCCTTTAGGGTTTTTATAATTTGGCCCAAGCTACCACTCCACCTTTACCCCCATAATCGGCTTTGTATACTCTACACACTAGGCAATTTGGGCAGCTTGCTCCTCTACTCCTGTGGCCTGGCAGGCCCAGCCGCCAACTCTGCACGTTCAGCTCATGCTCAACATCCAAGGTTCAGCCCACTTCCACAGTTCTCTCAATAGCTGGGACTTCCCATCCTCTGGGTCCCCTCAGCACTTTGCTAAGCATTCTTCTATTCCTTCTCCTGCACACACACACACACACACACACACACACTCTCAAGTGTAATGAGTTAATATTTCTGCCTGAATTAAATTCCAGCTCTGCCAATTACTAGCTGTGTGACCTTGCCCATTACTTAACCTCTCTGTGTCTCACTCTCCTCAAATGCAAAAATCAGCAGAATAATAGCACCTACCTCATAGTGTTGCTGTGAGGAATAAATGAATTTCCATAGAATGCTTAGAACAGTGCTTGATATATAATAAGCCTTTTGTAAGTGATTTGCTATTAGTAGCAGTAATCATAATAACGGAATTACTGGTATCATTATTAGTTTTGTATCCCTGACAGCACTTCACGTGAACTTGCACATTTTATGTGATCATATGAACATTTATAGAATAAAGGAATAAGTAAATAAACACAAAACAAGAAATTTTAAAGTGAGAATCAATGCACTAATTTGCTATCATTTAAAAAAACTGATCTAGGAATTTTCTCTTAACAATGTCAGGACTTACTAGATACTCTTTAGGAAAAACTTGTAATTTTTTAAAAAGGAAGAACTAAAATAAAACAAAGGTCTGCTGCTGGTAATTTGTAGGTGAACTACATTTTTTTTCATTGTGCAATGCATTGTTATTTTATTAGCATCTTATTTAGAGGGCTGTTACATTGTGCTACTTAAAATTGTTTTTAAAATTTTTATACAGTTTTTAAAGGTTACACTTCATTTACAGTCATTACAAATTATTGGCTATATTCCCCGTGTTGTACGACACATCCTTGTAGCCTTTCGTATACCCAGTAGTTTGTACCTCCCACTTCCCCACCCTATGTTGCCCCTCACCCCTCTCCTCCCTGGTAACCACTAGTTTGGATGAACTACTTTTTGAAAATGCATATTGTAGTGTGCAAGTCTGGAGAAGCAAACATTTATTTTATTTTATACCTGATGTCCTTCAACTGCGATAAACTTACATAAAATGAAAACTGAGTTCAGTTAAGGCTGAATGACGACTGAACTGAGCTGTTTAAGTTTCCAGATGAATTTTATGCCCATTATCTCATTAAAGCTTCCCTACTCTAATGAGCTAGACTTGTGGAAAAAAGGTTTAAAAAGAAAACTGAAAAAGAAAATGAAGTGTGATCTGAAATGTGACCGCGTCTAGTCTTCCCCATCAGCGTACAGTAACTCAGGGCCTGAATCAGAATCACTCTGGCCTTTGAAAATCAGTGTGCATTTTATGGAGGAAAGCTGCCACCTTTCAGTTACAGTATTTTCCCCTGCTGTCTTATAACAACGTCCTCCACTAAATTTAACATGTCCCCAGACTCCTATTTAATTCTCACAGCTGGGAGACAGGACAAGCGCAGCCAAATCTATTTTCCTAGAGTACCTACAAATCAGTCCTTTAATAATTTATTTTCTCCTCTGTAATGGTCTCTAACTAAACGCTAAGAGATTTTGCCACAGAGTTGCTGCTTTAATCAGAGAAGAGAATTTTATGGGTTTATTCATCGTGCACTTTCTCAAAAGCTACTGATTAAGCATTTGCCTTACTGTTGCAAGCAGTCAGAAGGTACACTGGAGGCTGCTGGCTTACTGAGCGTCAGTCTGCAGGGAGCTGTCACACGAGGCCTGCAACAGACTGCCTACAGCTAGTGCCAAATGAGCGGACTGAAGTTTCAATTCTCTCCAGCTCTTAGCAACAGATTGCTCACAGCAATCTTCTCCCCACCATCTTATTCACCAGGACTATTCCAGCAGGCGATAGCAAAACTCCTCCTCGCTCCCCACGTCCCAAAGCAGCTAAATTATGTTGAAAACTGAATGACATGCTTGGCAAAGGAATGTATTCTACCACAAGACAGCGCTTACAACAAAGTTTACTTTGGCCTACTCAACCAGCAGACCCACTGAACACCATCTCCCCCTGCCTTCTAGGAAAGCGGCAAGAGTCGCTTCACGTGTTACATTCACGGCACAAAAGCAACTACCAAACAACACAACAAGGCTTCCTGTACTCCAGAAAAACCCCTGCTTCTCCACAGTCAATTTATAGCACGTTCATGAGAACACATATTCAGACCAACACCGACCAAGCCTGAGCTTTTGTTAGAAGTCATGACACCAGGAATAGGCACTGAGTAGTGTTTGTGCAAGAAAAATAACCTTACATTTATTTGATTGTTTTATGATGAAGATAAACATTTTCTTCAAAATTCATAGCTGTCTGGATGCCCCTTAAGTTTCTTAGACACATATGCAAATTTCTGTCTCCCTTTCCGTGGTCATTACCAGGTGGAGATGAGTTGAAATATTCTTGAGGTAAATTTAGTTATGATTGATCCATGACTTGCCCAAACTTTTCTACATATGGGTCCAGAGCAAACATTTAAAGCAGTTTTTCATATTCTCAGACTAGCATAAGTGTGTTAGATGTACTTCTCTGTTAATCTAAAATGATTAGATTCTTAAAAACATTAAATCCTCACTTGAATTATCAACGTTAGTTATGCTGACGTACTTTCAATCACTTGACAAATGAGCAGTTCTTTGTTTTAATGAGGGCTAGCGTATAGTGAAAGGTGCTCCCCAGCATCCCCCCCAAAAATGAGATTACTTAAATTATGGAAGAAAAAAAGGAAAAAAATATTTTTTAACTTTCGTGTCTTCATAATCAGGTTGTTAATTCTACACAAGGATTTCCAGGGTTAATGGTGTAGATATCTGTGTAGATATTTTATCATGTCTACTAAATGGGTCTGAGGTCTTATGTGTTTATATTTGTACCTCCTAATTTTGAATGAATATTAATAGACTGATCAATAAAAACAAAAGAGATATGGGGAGGGGGAAGGGTGAGTTTTGACAGGGCGAGAGAGAGTCATGGACATATACACACTAACAAACGTAGTAAGGTAGATAGCTAGGGGGAAGCAGCCGCAAGGCACAGGGATATTAGCTCGGGGCTTTGGGACAGCCTGGAGGGGTGGGATGGGGAGAGTGGGAGGGAGGGAGACGCAAGAGGGAAGACACATGGGAGCATATGTATATGTATAGCTGATTCACTTTGTTATAAAGCAGAAACTAACACACCATTGTAAAGCAATTATACCCCAATAAAGATGTTAAAAAAAAAAATTAAAAAATAAAAAAAAAAATAAAAAAAAAGACTTTGGTATGGTGGTTTGTATATTGTAGTATACTAAGAAAGAAAAACATAGCATTTCTAGAAAAACTAATAAAAAGGATCATTTTAGTTCTTCTATAATAGAACTTATAAAATTGAAAACTCCTTTTCCATTATGAGACATTAGAAAGCCTCAAAACACAAACGAATTCGTATTCCTTTCTGTTCTTCATATTATATTACATTTTCTAATAAGCAATGAGACATACTGAGTTGAAAAGCTTGACAGATTTAACAGGAAAAAGACCCCAAACCATGTTCAGCTGGTAATTGGAATGATCATCAGTCACCGTTTTGCTGTGTGGAGACAAAACATGCTCTGCTTCAGTGGCCTGGAAAGCTGGTAAAATGAACTTATAGTTTGGCCTGTGATGATTAGTTATTTTTAATCGGTATTATTCAGGTAGTGCCATGAACATTTGTTACTGCTATCATTTAAAAATATATTATAGTCAGTGCTTGCTCATCCATAGTAATAGAGGCCAAGCCTGCATAGATAACTGAAGTCCACAGATACTAATTTCTAACTCATTTTATTATACATATATATATATATCAGGCATTTATTACTCGTATCCCAGTTTTGCAGGTTAATTAGAAATAGTGAAAATTTGGCACAAATCAGAACCAGGATTAAATCTTAACTCTACTACTAACCCTGGGCAAGTTATTGCCCTTTTAAAACCTTAAGTTCCTCATCTGTAGTTGACAACACATATGTAGTGGGGTTTTGTGAGGTAACGTATATAAAGGTACCTAATGAAGCAGAACGCACAGTAGGTGGTCAGGAAATGGCAGGTCCCCCAATTTCCCCTACCTTGCCTCTGCTTTAAGTCTCCTATCTTTCATTTGCTTATAGCCTACTCTTTAGATTCCTGAAGCACATCACGACATAGCTGAAATTTTCAGATGATCCAGGAGAAGATGAAGAAATTAGAGAAGAAATTGAATTAATGTGATTTTGATTTTATTAGTTGAAATGGCCCAGTAGAAACTTCCACACTAAAGAAAGAAAAGCTTTAATGTCCACCAAACAAGCCTTAATGGTATTAGGGTACTATCGATGGTTTATTTTTTCTACGAAAGTAACCCAGATTGTTCACATTTTCCACCATTTAGCTTGGTATCTTCAATACAACGTTGGCCGGACTAACTGCTCTCACGTTTCACTTCTGGTTCTTTCTCTTTTAATTTTTTTTATCGAACATTTGTTCATATGCATTGTAAAAACAAATAGAAATTAACCATAGTGATGGCTAAAACATAAACCACAAATTTGACTGAATCAGAGGATTTCGTTTTGGGTAACCCAAAATTCCGTGTCTCAGTGTATTTCAGTCCCTGTGTCAACTTATTAAATGATAAATGAAAGAGATCAGATGGACAGAATAAAAATTAATCCATTTTAAGAGTTCTATATGCTCTTTCAGATCCAAAAGGAAATGTGATCTACGTTTTGCAAGCAGTAATGTCTTAGAATGATTTTACTGATGAAGTTCCCAGAAAATACATGGTTGAGCCTGGCAACAAATTGTCAGAAAGGCAGGGGGAAGCGCTCTGCTTCTCCTCAACTGAAAACAGCAAAATCTTATCTATTTTGCCTATTCTTTACGTTTTTGTGTGTGTGTGTGTGGTAGGCGGGCCTCTCACTGCTGTGGCCTCTCCCATTGCGGAGCACAGGCTCTGGACGCACAGGCTCAACGGCCATGGCTCACGGGCCTAGCTGCTCCACGGCATGTGGGTTCTTCCCGGACCGGGGCACGAACCCATGTCCCCTGCATCGGCAGGCGGACTCTCAACCACTGCACCACCAGGGAAGCCCCTACTCTTTAGTTTTGATATAAATGTCTCTCTTTGTCACCAGGGATGAACATTTATTGATTTATTTTAAAGCATGTGTTTTGCATTCAGATACAGACATGAAGAAAAGGTATTTTTTTTTCCTGAAAATTTCTTTATCCTTTCATCCTTCTTGTACTTCTCCTGACTCCTAATAAGTATTAGTCATTCAAATTTGAGCACAATGTATCAAGCATTTGATGCACAATGTTAAGCTATGTGATGAGTACCAAGAATAAGGTAAGGTTAGCCCTTGTACTCAAGGATGCTATTACTTGATTTCAGAGAGTATAGGCACAAAGCAGCACATAAACTAATGATGTCATCCATCATACTATCATCCAATCATCAACATCAATTGTTGTTCAATTGAATTGAGACTAGAACAACATATTTCCCTGCTATAGGAGGGGATGGGGGAAAATGGTGAAAAAAATAAGATGACACAAAAAAGTGCCAAAGATATTTAGGAAGTCGCCAATAGATGTGGCAGTTAACAGCTGCAAATTCAAATATAATGTTGAAGCTTAAACTGAGTTTCCCCTTTCCAGTTTCATTCTTCTCTGCTCTGGCTCTCTGATTTTCTCATACACTAGAAATAGGATTGCTATAGAAGGTATTTGCAAGTATGTAAAAGTCTTTTTACAGACTCACTTATATACCCACTATCTAGGAAGTTTTTGTGGTTTTCTTTTTGCGGTATGCAGGCCTCTCACTGTTGTGGCCTCTCCCGTTGCGGAGCACAGGCTCCGGACGCGCAGGCTCAGCAGCCATGGCTCACGGGCCCAGCCGTTCCGTGGCATGTGGGATCTTCCTGGACCGGGGCACGAACCTGCGTCCACTGCATCGGCAGGCGGGCTCTCAACCACTGCGCCACCAGGGAAGGCCTAGGAAGTGTTTGTGTTGCTGCCATTTAGACAAGAGATCAAACAAGAGTTTGACTAAAATTTTTCCTGTGGACCTAACTGTAGTGTCAGTATGCTGTTATATTAGGGAAATTGCTGAAGGAAAGTGTATAAATTTGAATTGTTCAAATAATAGTATTTCCTTTTTTCTTTATACCATCTTTCTCAGTTTCTGTGATGAGCTTGCCAATTAAAAATACATTTTGATTGAGGTCTGAAACTGATATTTTGGACTCAAAATTCAATGAAAAAGAACCACAGAGGCATGCGACCAATAACCACCCAAATTTAAGCAAATTAGAACTGTTCTGTTTTGCCACACTAGTCAGAAAGCCACAGGCATTCCACCTCCCCAAAAGGATCTGGAGAATTGATGGATAGTAGAAAAAATGAACACAGACTGCACATAATTGTACTGCAACATTCTTACTGCAGAAACCATAGGAAGAACCCCAAATTTCAATTCAAAGGCCTCCCTTGCAAAAGAGGCTTTCTAATAACAATTTTGACTAAGTTTTTCACTCAAGTGTTTTTGAAAACTATGCCTTTAAAAATCTATTTTAACGTATACAACTTATGTTTTTGATAGAAAGGGAGGCAAGTTTATAAAGAAATTACCTTTAACTTTTCCTTTGTATTTTTTACGTTTGAAAAACAGGTATGTGGATGACTTTTAGGGATAGAACACATTAATTCATTTTATTTCACAAATATTTACTGAGAACTTTGACTAAATCACAATTCATTGGATGTGAAAGACACATAAATAAAAGACAGAGTCCCAGCCATTAAGAAGTTCTTAGCTGGTAAGACAAACCCTTATAATACAGTGTGATTCGTGCTCCGTGACAGGTAAGAAAAGATAATCTGAGGAAGCCTGGAGTTTTCTCCCACACTTGGTCAAAAATCTCAGATTGACTTCCTAGGAGAGATTAAACTTGAACTGAATGTATTTGCCAGGAAAAGGAGAAGAAAGCATTTCAAGCAAAGGGGTAGCACATGTTAAAGAATAGCAAACTAGAAGGAAATAATAGTAAAATGAGGAGTCCAGAAGATGAAGCACAAGATGGGAATTGGAACCATGGGGGCCATTATGTAAGGAGACTAGATTTAATCCAGAAGGTATGGGGGACAAGAGATTTATGGGCAGAATAAAATCATAGTTGCACCTGAGGAAAATCACTTCAATAGAATTGGGACTAGAATTGCATGAGACTAAAAGCAGAGAGAAAGGTGTGTCAGAAGTCCAGCTGAGAAATAGTCAAGGTAAATTCAAAAGATACTAAAGATGCAGAAATGCTAGGATTTGTTGATCCATTAGGCATAGGTAGAGGCGTGGAGAAAGAACAACACCGAAAAATCTCAAACAAGTCTTCCTAAGTATTATATACTGTTTAATGTATTTCTGTTTTCTATTGAGAACTGCAAGGATTTTCGCTACCTGACTTTACAGCTTGATCTCAATTCAACTCACAGTGCCCTTGAAAGTAGACAAAAATGAAGGTGTGCCCAGACTGTCTGAAATCCTTCATAAAAAGGCACCCATTTTCTACACTGTTTGGGTGTAGAAATTAACACTAGCTTGTCTTTGACAACTTCTAATAACTCTTTCCTGTCAACCCAGCAAATGAGTTTCAATGCATCCATTCCACCAGATAAAAGTACCAAGGGAGTTTTTGTTGGGTATTTTGCACCAGCAACATTGAACTACGTGTTGTTTCTCAGACACGCTAAACTGCTTTTCATGTTTACTTCCGATGTCCTCCCTCTCAGGAGGGCTGAGAATGTGCTCCTCCACAGTCTCCCTTCTACCAGTCCTTCAAAGTCATCTCGAATGCCATCTCCTCCAGAAGTCTTCCCTAACACACTGAAATCAATGCTTTACACGTTGTACACTGCAGGATATAGATTTACAGTGTCCTTTTGACCACTAGAGCGTGAATTTCCCTTGAAATCTGGAAACTATTTGTTAATCTCTAAACACCTTGTCTTTTTCCTGTGCTCAGGGTTTTTAGAAGACTTTGGGTTTGAGTTTATATTCCAAAATATGGCAAAAGCATGCATCATACAATTCTTTTATTTTCCCCCAAGTACCTATCCTCTGAGATTGGAAATGTTTTTCTCATTCTTTTAATCTGTCTTTCCCTAACACCACATGGTCCTTACCTCCAACTGACATTGACATTTACAGGCTAAAGGAACCAACACTGTAACAGTTAAGACTGGCCAGACAGTATTTAAAACTCAGCGATGATTTGGGGATGGGGAAAATTTGATTTGTATATGTATGACTTTTGTAAACTAATTTGTAGTTTAACTCACATGACTTCACCAAGATTTAATAAAATCCTGTCATCACCTTCAGGTTTCAACTTTAGACTTTTGTTAAATGTTGTAGAATAATTCAGAGCTGATTTCATTTTTCAGAGTTTGAAAGTCTGTATTATTTGAGAGAGTTTTTGATGGTCACAAAAGGGTATACATTTCTCTGATAACAGGAAATAAAAGTGGGTGAATAAAAAGTATTTTATTAAATATCACCTAGTTATTGATTTATTTTCCTGTTTTCCTGAGTCTAGAAAAATTTTGTCTCTCTAGTTTTTCTAAAGTTAGAATTGATATTAGTCATGAAACTAATACATGGGATTGGAGCAGTAGTGTCTGAAAAACACAGGACCGGAAGTGAGAAAACCTTCGTCTTTGTCCTATTTATTTATTTTTTTTAATTTAATTTAATTTAATTTTTTTTTGCGGTACGCGGGCCTCTCACTGTTGTGGCCTCTCCCGTTGCGGAGCACAGGCTCCGGACGCGCAGGCTCAGCGGCCGTGGCTCACAGGCCCAGTCGCTCCGCGGCATGTGGGATCTTCCCGGACCGGGGCACGAACCCGTGTCCCCTGCATCGGCAGGCGGACTCTCAACCACTATGCCACCAGGGAAGCCCTGTCCTATTTAAAATACTCAGATATGTGGTCCTGGACAGAGAAACTAAGTGCTCTTGGCTTCAGTTTGTTCTTCCACAAATTAGAAAGAGAAGGGAGAAAATGGGCTAGAAGTTACTTTCAACCAATATGGCTGTATTTAATTGACATTTAGGAAGGCAACCTTGCCATGTTAATAATACCTTGCATACATGCCAAATATTTCATTTATTTGTCACATGTTACTTTATGAGCTTTTCTAGGACTTTAAATGGCCTTGTGGAGCTCGTAAGGAATAAAGAGATGTTTATACTTTGCTTGACCATTTCTAAGAAATATCCTTAAAGTTTACAGGATCAGATAAACAATGGGTGAATACATATAAATATACAAATCTTTTTAAAAACTAAGTCAGAAAATGCCATGCTTGTTCTCAAAACCATCCAATCCCTTCCCCCTCCCCCCACAATAAAATCTAGTCTTCAGTGTGGTCTGCAAGGCTTTTCACGATCTGTTTCCATTCCCCAATCTTCCTGCACCCATCCTGTTCTCTCAGTCTCTCCACTCTCCTCCTCACTCTCTCTGCGGGAGCCACACTGCCTCCTCTACTCATTGTTCTGCAAATCAAGCATGCGGTCACCTCAGGGCCTTTGCATTTGCTGCTCCTTTTGCCTGGGCTGCTCTTCCCAGAGGGCAAGGCTCTCTCTCTCACTTCGTTCAAGTTTCTGTTCAAATGCCACCTCATCATTAATCAACTGTTAAAAGAGCACCTTTCTCACTTTTTGTCCTTTTACTATGCTTGATCTTTCTTCATAGCGCTTATCACTACCAGACATTTTGTATATATATTTTTTTAATTTTAAATATCTCTTCAACCCAAATGTAAATATCATGAAACCAGGGATTTTTGTCTGTTTTTGTTTATTGCCTGGTTCTTGTCCACTGCCTAGTGTCTGTAATAGTGCCTGATACTTAATAGACACTCAATGAATACTTGTTGATTTGCTTGTGGAATGAATGAATAAATCTTTACATCTCTATCCTAAATGGACATCGAGTTAAGATGGTAAAAAAGGCAATTATAGGCAGTTTATATAAAAAAACTTAAGAAAGTAGAACAAGGGTTCGGCTAGAACCAACCTCATTTCTTTTCAAAAAATTGTGAGGACTTAAAAAATTACCCATGGATAAACTATTTTTCATAAATTGCAAGGCATCGTGGATAGATTATTTTATGTTAACAATCTTTCTTTGACTTTATGGGTCTTCTTCACACAGACTTCAAAAATATCCACCATAAATGAGAAAAGCTATCCTGGAACATGGAAGATGTAAGAAGTGAGGATAGCACTGAACACTGTTATGTGACAATATATATTCAGGGCTGAGGAGTGCCAGAATCTCACCATAAGATGTAGCCACTTCTTTTAGAAGTTCCTGAGATAATCATATAAGGGATAATGGCAAATGAGAGCCAAAGTCCCCAGGCTCGTGTTTGTGTCCCAGTTTTCTTTAGTAAACCGGGCAGATCACGTACTCAAAGTGCAAGGAGCAATGTGTCCCTGCCCCAAGACCAAATCCCAATCTTATCTTTCTACCCTCTTCCCAGTAAGACAACAGAGCCCCAGATCACACTCGAGATGAAGAGGACTTCTCTGCTAGTCACAGTCCACATATTTTGACCCCTACGCCTCTTCTCTCTTGGCTCTGTGATGCCACACGCCCCTAATTTTCTTTCTTCATCTTTGCTCTCCCCCCTCCTCTTTTCAGTCTCCTTTTCTGGTTCTTCCCTTTCCCCATCTCTAAAAGCTATGGTCTTCAAGGCTCAATTTTTGCATCTCTTATCTTTTTTCCTCATAAACTCCCTCTAGGAAGTGTCTTTCATCCCCACAAAGTTGTTTAGTTCTAATGTTTTATTTTAGAACGTTCAGACAAAAAAAATAGATTAATTGGTATACTGAATACTCATCTACAACAATTAGAAACATATGGTCAATCTTATTTTATCTAAACCCCTATTCCCTCGCCTACTCTCAGTGGATTAATGTAAAGCCGTTTCCAGACATCATGTCATCTCATCTGTAAATTCTTCAATATATATCTCTAAAAGATAAGTACTTTTTAATGTAACTAAAGTCAAATTAAAAAAATTAAAATTCCTTAATCTCAGCAAATATCCAGTGTTTACTGCTTACACGTTACTCTTACACTGTTTTCACGTGTATTTTAATCATTGGTTTGTTTGAATTATGAGCCTAACAGGATCTAAACATTGCATCTAATTGGGTGGTACTGTGTTCTTCCCTATTACATCATATCAAGAAGCACATAGCATCTGGTTATTCAACCTGTAAAATTAAAATAAATGAGTAAAAATTTAAAAATCTATGTTCCAAACATTATAGCCACATTGTAATATGGAACGAGACCAGAGTCTGAAAAGCCAGCTCCTCTCCTTGCTCCTCCAGGGTGATAGAGACTTTGTAATTTCTAAGGTTGTTTCATCATGCTCTTTTGCTTCTCATCTCTTCTGTCGCCTGTGTAAGCAATTCCCTCAATTACATTAACTCTGTTTGAAAGACCTGGAGTGTTTCCTGTTCTTGGCTGACTTGGTTGATACAGACAAGAAGATCACAAGTTTAATTTTGGTCATGATGAGTCTGGGGTGCCTTTAGGTGCAATGAACATAAAATCTAAATGCCCATGCCAGCTCTACAAAGAGCTGCATGAGCTGGTCCTGGGTACCTCTTCATCCTCTCCATGTACCACCTTCTCCCTAGGCCAATCACTTTCTCACCAAACTGACCTCTCACTTTTTTTCTTCAAAAGTGCTAAGCTCTTTCTTGCCACAGACCTTTTTTTTTTTTTTTTTTGGTACACGGGCCTCTCACTGTTGCGGCCTCTCCCATTGCGGAGCACAGGCTCCGGACGCGCAGGCTCAGCGGCCGTGGTTCACAGGCCCAGCCGCTCCATGGCATGTGGAATCTTCCCAGACCGGGGCACGAACCCGCGTCCCCTGCATCGGCAGGCGGACTCTCAACCACTGTACGACCAGGGAAGCCCCGCCACAGACCTTTAAACAAGCAGTTTCTTACGATTTTCTTATCCCAAGTTTTCTTAAGACTGGTTTCCTCTTATTTGAAATATCCCTTTCACAGTGAGACATTCTCTGACAACCCTGCCTATAGGGCTCGTCATTGTCCATCACTTCTCTTATAGCACTTTGCATAATCCATAATTACTATATCCTTTATTTGGATGTTTAATGTCTAAATCCTCAAATAATATACTGTAAACTCCACAAGAGCAGGAGAAAAATCATGTCGATTTTGTTGACCACTGTCTCTCAGTGCCTAGAAAATTGCATCTACAATGAAAGGAATGAATGAATATGTTTCAGAGTTGGCCAGGTATGCTAGGGAGCAGTCCCCAGCTGGATCTACAGTTTAGGCTTCAGGGATGCATGAAGCATCAGAGTAGGCTGCATCCAAGTGCAGAATCCCTTGAAGCACAATGTCCTAGCTCATTGAGATATATGCTTAAACACAATCCCTTGATTTTTTTACCTCTTTGTGAAGGTTTGAGAAGGTGGGTAAGGAAAATTTCTCCTCCAGAAAAGAAAAGACAAATATAAACAAACTGAATCACTGCGTAAGAAATCCAACTATTGACTAGCTTGATTAAACCAGTGCCACTATGGGCTTCCCTGGTGGCGCAGTGGTTGAGAGTCCACCTGCCGATGCAGGGGACACGGGTTCATGCCCCGGTCTGGGAAGATCCCACATGCCATGGAGCGGCTGGGCCGGTGAGCCACGGCCGCTGAGCCTGCGCTTCCGGAGCCTGTGCTCCGCAATGGGAGAGGCCACAACAGTGAGTAGCCTGTGTACTGCAAAAAAAATTAAAAAAAAACAAAACAAAAAAACCAGTGCCACTAGACTTACAAGGATTTAAGATAACTTAAAGATAAAAAAATTTCTAGCAAATTTATAGAACACAGAACTCTTTCATTTCTCTGAGTCTCACAAAAGACTTTGTTTCATTGATAAACCGCTAGGCACCTATAACATTTGATGTTTTATTTTTATAGTTTTGCCAGATATATGCACAATATCCTCATGTTGTGAATCTTCTAAGAATTACATATTATGCTGCTGTTCAGCTTTTCAGGCACCAGAAAATAAAAAATTCATACTGGCCTTGGGATAGCATTTTTATGGAGGCATAAAATATCAGGAATTCCAAATAGAGTCATAATTACTCTCTTTTATAATAACCATCTAGAAGATAAGCGCATCTCATCCACAATATTCAAACATTATTTCATGAATTTTTAAATTTATGGAAAAAGAAGCTTACTACAAATCCCCATGCATATAATTTCTAGGTAATTTGCAAGTCTTTAAGCAAAATTTGAAGCATATTTTATCAAAGATAGAGAAAGAATAAAGGCCACAGCAAAAATTTGGACAACAATTGCAAATATATTTCCCCATCTGCTCAAAATTATAAATAAAAAGGTCTTGAATATGCAGTAAGATTTTGGGTAGGACAGCGAATAAAAATATATGAAACTAAATGCCTTTCTTCTCCTGGGTCTGTTTTCTTAATGATGGTGTGTAAGGGCAACCGGTGTAACTACTAAAAACATATATTCCATAATAATCGGTGTTACAACCAGTTTGTTGGATATAGCTCTTGACACTGTAATACATAATCATATATGGCTAATTAGTTGTTTGAAAAGCATTTCAAATGTCCTATGTCAGATTACTACCTGTCCACTGCAATTTTCCCAGCACATTGCTTTCTTCCCTCTTGTTGGAATGGGGCTTATGGGTTGTTCAAGCAGAGAATCTCAGTTAGTAGGAACATGCTGTGGATCTAAAAAATCCATTAGGAAACTGTGATAATTGGACACATGTCAGCAATAGCAATTAATCATAAGAACCCCCAGTAAACGCAGTTTGCCCATGTTCACCAAACGCAGCTGCTTGCTGAGCTTTGCAGTTCCAAATCATGATGCTTCCCAGAGATGGGGAATGCAGTGCAGAAGGTAATCATGTTGAACTTGATCTTTCTCTGTGTAGTTTCTGCCGCAACCTCCACTATTACTTAGATATTGATTCCACAGCTTAAAATTATATTCTTAATTACAAGCAATAAAATATATTTTCTTTTTACCTCTTGGCTATTATATTTTATCAACCTTTGTATATTGCCTATTTATTTATTTTATCTCCTGTGATTTAAGAGGGATTTGGAGGAGGAGACCTTCAAGATGGTGGAAGAGTAAGACGTGGAGATCGCCTTCCTCCCCACAAATACATCAGAAATACGTCTACATATGGAACAACTCCTACAGAACACCTACTGAATGCTGATAGAAGACCTCAGACTTCCCAAAGGGCAAGAAACTACCCACATACCTGGGTAGGGCAAAAGAAAAAAGAAAAAACAGAGACAAAAGAATAGGGACAGGACCTGCACCTCTGGGAGGGAGCTGTGAAGGAGGAAATGTTTCCACACACTAGGAAGCCCCTTCACTGGTGGAGACGGGGGGCTGGGTGGGTGGGAAGCTTCGGAGCCATGGAGGAAAACTCAGCAACAGGGGTAAAGAGAGCAAAGCAGAGAGATTCCCGCAAAGAGGATCGGTGCCAACCAGCACTCACCAGACCAAGAGGATTGTCTGCTCACCCGCCGGGGTGGGCAAGGGCTGGGAGCTGAGGCTCGGGCTTCGGTCGGAGCGCAGGAAGAGGACTGGGGTTGGCGGCGTGAACACAGCCTGAAGGGGGCTAGTGCTCCACAGCTAGCCGGGAGGGGGTCCGGGAAAAAAGTCTGGACATGCCTAAGAGGCAAGAGACCATAGTTTCTGGTGCGCAAGGAGAGGGGATTCAGAGGACCGCCTAAACGAGCTCCAGATATGGGTGCAAGCCGCGGCTATCAGCAGGGACACCAGAGACGAGCAAGTGATGCTAAGGCTGCTGCTGCAGCCACCAAGAAGCCTGTGTGCAAGAACAGGTCACTCTCCACACCTCCCCTCCCGGGAGCCTGTGCAGCCCACCACTAGCAGGGTCCCGTGATCCAGGGACAACTTCCCCGGGAGAACACACGGCACTCCTCAGGCTGGTGGAACGTCACGCTGGTCTCTGCCACAGGCTCGCCCCGCATTCCGTACCCCTCCCTCCTCCCAGCCTGAGTGAGCCAGAGCCCCCGAATCAGCTGCCCCTTTAACCCCATCCTGTCTGGGTGAAGAACAGATGCCCTCAGGCAACCTACACTCAGAGGCGGGGCCAAATCCAAAGCTGAACCCTAGAAACTATGCGAACAAAGAAGAGAAAGGGAAATTTCTCAATCAACTTGATGTACCCTGCATCTGTGGAATACCTGAGTAGACAACGAATATTCCCAAAATTGAGGTGGTGGACTTTAGGAGCAACAATATATATTTTTCCCTTTTCTCTTTTTGTGAGTGTGTATATGTATTCTTCTTGGTGTGATTTTGTCTGCATAACTTTGCTTTTACCATTTGTCGTAAGGTTCTGTCTCTGTTTTACTGTTTTATTTTTTCTTAGTATAGTTTTTAGTGCTTGTTATCATTGGTGGATTTGTTTTTTTGTGTGGTTACTCTCTTCTTTCTTTCTTTTTTAAATTACTTTTTAATTTTCTTTTATTTTTAATAATAATTTTTTATTATAATAACTTTATTTTATTTTTATCTTTCTTTCTTTCTTTTTTTCTCCCTTTTCTTCTCAGCTGTGTGGCTGACAGGGTCTTAGTGCTCTGGCTGGGTGTTAGGCTTGTGCCTCTGAGGTGGGAGAGACAAGTTCAGGATATTGGTCCACCAGAGACCTTCAGGCTCCATGGAATATCAAACGGCAAAAGCTCTCCCAGAGATCTCCACCTCAACACTGAGATCCAGCTCCACTCAATGACCAGCAAGCTACAGAGCTGGACACCCTATGCCAAACAACTAGCAAGACAGGAACACAACCCCACCCATTAGCAGAGAGGCTACCTAAAATCATAATAAGGTAACAAACACCCCAAACACAACACCAGACGCAGTCCTGCCCACCAGAAAGACAAGATGCAGTCTCAGCATCCAGAACCCAGGCATTAGTCCCCTCCACCAGGAAGCCGACACAGCCCACTGAACCAACCTTAGCCACTGGGGGCAGACACCAAAAACAACAGGAACTAGGAAACTGCAGCCTGTGAAAAGGAGACCCCAAACACAGTAAGTTAAGCAAAATGAGAAGACAGAAACACACAGCAGGTGAAGGAGCAAGGTAAAAACCCACCAGACCAAACGAATGAAGAGGAAATAGGCAGTCTACCTGAAAAAGAATTCAGAGTAATGATAGTAAACCTGACCCCAAATACAGAAATAGAATGGAGAAAACACAAGAAACGTTTCACAAGGACCTAGAAGAGAGGGCAGACAGCAGAAGCAAGAACCACAATCCTGCAGCCTGTAGAACAAAAGTCACATTCACAGAAAGATAGGTAAGATGAAAAGGCAGAGGGTTATGTACCAGATGAAGGAACAAGATAAAACCCAAGAAAAACAACTAAATGAAGTGGAGATAGGCAACCTTCCAGAAAAAGAATTCAGAATAATGAGAGTGAAAATGATCCAGGACCTGAGAAAAAGAATGGAGGAAAAGATCGAGAAGATGCAAGAAATGTTTAACAAAGACCTAAAAGAATTAACAAACAGACAAACAGAGATGAACAATACAATAACTGAAATTAAAAATATACTAGAAGGAACCAATAATAGAATAACTGAAGCAGAAGAACGGTTAAGTGACCTGGAAGACAGAATGGTGGAATACACTGCTGCGGAACAGAATAAAGAAAAAAGAATGAAAAGAAATGAAGACAGCCTAAGAGACCTCTGGGACAATATTAAATGCAACAACATTTGCATTATAGGGGTCCCAGAGCGGAAGAGAGAGAGAAAGGAACCGAGAAAATATCTGAAGAGATTATAGTCGAAAACTTCCTTAACATGGATAAGGAAATAGCGACCCAAGTACAAGAAGCACGGAGAGTTCCATACAGGATAAACCCAAGGAGAAACACACCGAGACACATAGTAATCAAACTGGCAAAAATTAAAGACAAAGAATAATTATTGAAATCAGCAAGAGAAAAATGACAAATAACATACAAGGGAACCCCCATAAGGTTAACAGCTGATTTCTCAGCAGAAACTCTACAAGCCAGAAGGGAGTGGCATGACATATTTAAAGTGGTAAAAGGGAGGAACCTACAACCAAGATTACTCCACCCGGCAAGGATCTCACTCACATTCGATGGAGAAATCAAAGGTTTTACAGACAAGCAAAAGCTAAGAGAATTCAACACCACCAAACCAGCTCTACAACTAATGCTAAAAGAATCTCTCTAAGTGGGAAACACAAGAGAAGAAAAGGACCTACAAAAACAAACACAAAATAAATAAGAAAAAGGTAATAGGAACATACATATCAATAATTACCTTAAACATGAATGGATTAATGTTCCAACCAAAAGACACAGGCTCACTGAAAGGATACAAAAACAAGACCCATATATATGCTGTCTACAAGAGGCCCAATTCAGACCTAGGGACACATACAGACTGAAAGTGAGGGGATGGAAAAAGATATTCCATGCAAATGGAAATCAAAAGAAAGCTGGAGTAGCAATACTCATATCACATAAAATAGACTTTAAAATAAAGAATGTTACAAGAGACAAGGAAGGACACTACATAATGATCAAGGGATCAATCCAAGATGAAGATATAACAATTATAAATATATATGCACCCAACATAAGAGCACCTCAATACATAAGGCAACTGCTAACAGCTATAAAAGAGGAAATCAACAGTAACACAATAATAGTGGGGGACATTAACACCTCACTTACACCAATGGACAGATCATCCAAACAGAAAATTAATAAGGAAACACATGCTTTAAATGACACAATAAACCAGATAGATTTAATTGATATTTATAGGACATTCCATGCAAAAACAGCAGATTACACTTTCTTCTCAAGAGTGCACAGAACATTCTCCAGATAGATCACATCTTGGGTAACAAATAAAGCCTCAGTAAATTTAAGAAAATGGAAATCATATCAAGCATCTTTTCTCACCACAGTGCTATGAGATCAGAAATCAATTACAGGGAAAAAAACGTAAAAAACACAAACACATGGAGACTAAACAATATGTTACTAAATAACCAAGAGATCACTGAAGAAATCAAAGAGGAAATCAAAAAATACCTAGAGACTAATTACAAGGAAAACAAAATGATCCAAACCGATGGGATGCAGTAAAATCAGTACTAAGAGGGAAGTTTATAGCAATACAAGCCTGCCTCAACAAACAAGAAAAATCTCAAATAAACAATCTAACCTTACACCTAAAGCAACTAGAGAAAGAAGAACAAACAAAAGCCAAAGTTAGTAGAAGGAAAGAAATCATAAAGATCAGAGCAGAAATAAATGAAATGGAAACAAAGAAAAAAATAGCAAAAATCAATAAACCTAAAAGGTGGATCTTTGAGAAGATAAACAAAATTGATAAAACAGTAACCAGAATCATCAACAATAAGAGGGAGAGGACTCAAATCAATAAAATAAGAAGTGAAAAAGGAAAAGTTATAACAGACATCACAGAAATACAAAGCATCCTAAGAGACTACTACAAGCAACTCTATGCCAATAAAAAGGACAACCTGGAAGAAATGGACAAATTCTTAGAAAGGTATAACCTTCCAAGACTGAACCAGGTAGAAATAGAAAATGTGAACAAACCAATCACAAGTAATGAAATTGAAACTGTGATTAAAAACCTTCCAACAAACAAAAGTCCAGGACCGGATGACTTCACAGGTGAATTCTATCAAAAATTTAGAGAAGAGCTAACACCCATCCTCCTCAAAATCTTCCAAAAAATTGCAGAGAAAGGAACACTCCCAAACTCATTCTATGAGGCCACCATCGCCCTGATACAAAAACCAAAGACACTACAAAAAAAAAATTACAGACCAATATCACTAATGAATATAGATGCAAAACTCCTCAACAAAATACTAACAAACAGAATCCAACAACACATTTAAAGGATCATACATCATGATCAAGTGGGATTTATCCCAGGGATGAAAGGATTCTTCAATATATGCAAACCAAGCAATGTGATACACCATATTAACAAACTGAAGAATAAAAACCATATGATCATCTCAATAGATGCAGAAAAAGCTTTTGACAAAATTCAACACCGGTTTATGGTAAAAACTCTCCAGAAATTGGGCATAAAGGGAACCTACCTCAAGATAATAAAGGCCATATACAACAAACCCACAGCAAACATCATTCTCAATGGTGAAAAACTGAAAGCATTTCCTCTAAGATCAGGAACAAGTCAAGGATGTCCACTCTCACCACTATTATTCGACGTAGTTTTGGAAGTCCTAGCCATGGCAATCAGAGAAGAAAAAGAAATAAAAGGAATCAAAATTGGAAAAGAAGAAGTAAAACTGTCACTGTTTGCAGATGACATGATACTATACATAGAGAATCCTAAAGATGCTATCAGAAAACTGCTAGAGCTAATCAATGAATTTGGCAAACTTGCAGGCTACAAAATTAATGCACAGAAATCTCTTGCATTCCTAGACACTAACAACGAAAGATCAGAAAGAGAAATTAAGGAAACACTCCCATTTATCATTGCAACAAAAAGAATAAAATACCTAGGAATAAACCTACCTAAGGGACAAAAGGCCTGTATGCAGAAAACAATAAGACACTGATGAAAGAAATTAAAGATGATACAAACAGATGGAGAGATATACCATGCTCTTGGATTGGAAGAATCAACATTGTAAAAATGACTATACTACCCATAGCAATCCACAGATTCAGTCAAATCCCTGTCAAATTACCAATGGCATTTTTACAGCACTAGAACAAAAAAATATTAAAATTTGTATGGAGACACAATTGACCCCAAATAGCCAAAGCAGTCTTGAGAGAAAAAACAGAACTGGAGGAATCAGATTCCCTGACTTCAGACACACTACAAAGCTACAGTAACCAAGACAATATGGTACTGGCACAAAAACAGAAATATAGATCAATGGAACAGGATAGAAAGCCCAGAGATAAACCCATGCACCTATGGTCAACTAATCTATGACAAAGGAGGAGAGGATATAAAATGGAGAAAAGACAGTCTCTTCAGTAAGTGGTGCTGGGAAATCTGGACAGCTACATGTAAAAAATGAAATTAGAACACTCCCTAACATCATACACAAAACTAAACTCAAAAGGGTTTAGAGACCTAAATGTAAGACTGGACACTATACAACTCTTACAGGAAAATATAGGAAAAACACTCTTTGACATAAATCACAAAGATCTTTTTTGATCCACCTCCTAGAGTAATGGAAATAAAACAAAAATAAACAAATGGGACCAAATGAAACTTAAAAGCTTTTGCACAGCAAAGAAAACCATAAACAAGATGAAAAGACAACCCTCAGAATGGGAGAAAATATTTGCAAATGAAGCAACTGACAAAGGATTAATCTCCAAAATTTATAAGCAGCTCATGCAGCTCAATAACAAAAAAACAAACAACCCAATCCAAAAATGGGCAGAAGACCTAAATAGACATTTCTCCAAAGAAGATATACAGATTGCCAACAAGCACATGAAAGAATGCTCGACATTATTAATCATTAGAGAAATGCAAATCAAAACTATAAGCTACAATCTTGCACTGGTCAGAATGGCCATCATCGAAAAATCTACAAATAATAAATGCTCGCAAGGGTGTGGAGAAAGGCAACCCTGTTACACTGTTGGTGGGAATGTAAATTGATACCGCCACTATGGAGAACAGTTTGTAGGTTCCTTAAAAAACTAAAAATAGAACTTCCATACGACCCAGCAATCCCACTACTGGGCATATACCCTGAGAAAACCATAATTCAAGAAGAATCATGTCACACAATGTTCATTGCAGCTGTATTTACAATAGCCAGGCCTTTAAAGCAACCCAAGTGTCCATCCACAGATGAACGGATAAAAAAGATGTGGCACATATATACAATGGAATATTACTCAGCCATAAAAAGAAACGAAATTGAGTTATTTGTAGTGAGGTGGATGGACCTAGAGTCTGTCATACAGAGTGAAGTAAGTCAGAAAGAGAAAAACAAATACCGTACACTAACACATATATATGGATTATATATTTTAAAAAGAAAGGTCATGAAGAACCTAGGGGCAGGACAGGAATAAAGACACAGAGAATGGACTTGCAGACATGGGGAGGGGGAAGGGTAAGCTTGGACAATGTGAGAGAGTGGCATGGACATATATACACTACCAAATGTAACAGATAGCTAGTGGGAAGCAGCAGCATAGCACAGGGAGATCAGCTCGGTGCTTTGTGACCACCTAGAGGGGTGGGATAGGAAGGGTGGGAGGGAGGGAGACACAAGAGGGAAGAGATATGGGGATATATGTATATGTATAGCTGATTCACTTTGTCATAAAGCAAAAACTAACACTCCATGGTAAAGCAATTATAGTCTAATAAAGATGTTAAAAATTTTTTAAGAAAAAGGACTTTGGAATTAAAATTTAAACTTCTTTGAGATAAGAATAGATACTCTGAAATAATCCTACTAGAAGTATTTTCCTATGCTATCTGCCATAGTCATTTAGAAAATGTATATGTATAATTTCTAAAGAGTAAGAGAATGGAGTATTCATTGTATCTCTTTCCACCTCTGTAATAGAGATACATCATTTGCTGTACTTTTCGGTCTAGTAAACATTTATATTTGTATATGCCATTAAAAATGTCCAGAGACCATACACTGTTCTTTATAAAGAATGTATAGAATCATATAGAATTGATGATATTGCTAGAGCATCTGCTTTGTGTCTCTGGAATGGTGACAGTGTTACACTGAGCCATACCTGGGCTTGCACACCTTATACAGTCATTCATGATGAACAGCATCCAATTCTGAAATTGGTGTTTCATCAAAGGCTGCTGTGTAGTATGAACTGCAGAACAGAGTGGGGTTAAGCTGCTCATAAAGGAATCCCTGAGTCGCCTTCACTCCTTACTTAACAAGAATTAAATAGTTCCAGACAGAGCAACAATTATTTTTATGCTTTCAACCACATACTTACTTGAATATTGTTCCCTCCTCTAGGCTCTGCAAGGCTCACTTTGTTAAGGAAACGTAACTGTTTTCAGAGAGAAGTTGTTCATTTTTTATGGAAAACTTATTAATCCTCCTATTCCCCACTAATTTACTATCAGTGGGAACTGAGTACACTTCTGTGTCCTCTTCGCAATGATTTTCTGTTCACCCACCTCTAGTTCTTACCCTCATTTCTTTGCCAGGTTTTTTGATTCAGGCAACTGCTAAGTGTACTCAAAATATAACTCAGAAAATAGTTAACAATTGTCTTTACTATTGTTAAAGTTGGAAGAAATGGAAAAACCACCCACTGGTTTTCTGTATGAAATACGATGCAAAGTTTATTAAGAGGAAATATGAGTCCCCTTAAAAGTTTGACAAGAAAGGTTACGCATTGTATGGCTTTTGATGGGTGTAGTAAAACCCAGAAATAATGAAAAACAGTTTTAGGATTAAGTTAAAATAATCACATTATTTATTTTACATTTATCTGAAACTGGACCAGATTCTCAACTGTGTTTACATTTCAACTGTTCACAGAAACTGTTCGTTTGCCCTCAAGTTTCCTGTGGACTTAAGGTACTCACTCTCCTCCCCTTTCTACATTGTCAGTTTATCATTTAAATAATAGGAAAAATGGCTAAATCAAAACGCTTCAACATCCACTAAAGAATGCAACTGTGCTTCCACTTCCTTCCTCTTGGGTGAAAAGAGTCACACAAAAGAAATAATTTTTAAAGAAGTGCAGAGAACAACTCCTTTCCCCCCCAAGTGAGCTGCATGAATCCTTAATCATTAACAGTCTGATACCTCTTCAGGTATTAAAACTTAAACATGTTCTGTGCCTTATTCTTTACATTATAAACCAGCTTTGAAAATAAAATTGAAATTCACCTGGCAAAAAATATTAATTATGTTCTTCTATTCACATCTAATCCCCACTAATAGGTGAGGTATTTCATCCCAGTTAAATTTTTACTGGAGCAGTTTGCTATAGCTATTCATTCACTTATCTGCTGTTTGTTGCTTGTCTACTAGGGGCAGAGGCCTGTGAGGAAACATGAAGATGGAATCCACACTGTATGTGATGTACAGAAGACTCCTGAATTACTTTGCAGATATCTGGGATTCCTGAAAGTCCATACTGCCCTCCAACCTCCCCTTGGGAAGCTTTATGAGGATAATGGCGCCTTATGTTCTCAAATCTAAGTCCGAATTAATACTCAGTAAGTAAATTCCTCTTGGCTGACAACTGTCACCGACTCTAGCTTTCAAAAGTTTGAAAAACTTGGAAGCAAACATCACTTAAATTTCAAAATTGTTATTGCCATATGCCACTTCATTTCCTGCTGACAGCTACAAAAAGAAGAAATCCTAAGCTGAATGGAAGCAGGAGCTGCTGGAAACCTTGAGGGAAAGAACTTATTGGGCTGTCAAAGCCCAATGGTTTCTAGGCCCCAAAATTTTAGATACACACTTGGCACTTGGGGGAAGACTGTGGGTTCTATAGGACAAAATTACTATGAATTATCCATAACTATTAATAATTACTATTTGGGGGCAGATTCTTACATTTTTGTAAGGCTTTGTAGAAAAGCTAAATGAGCTTTTTTCTTCGAAAGGACAAAGGTTGGACCGTGGAATAATAAATAGGAATAACTCTTTGAAGAAAAATATGTTAGTATAAAGGGGAGTAAGGTAAAAAAGGGAGTAAGGTAAAAAGAGGGAACAAATATACTTCAAACACCTTCCATGTACCAGGCACAGTGGTCCTCGGGCTTCATAATTAAATTAACTGTTTAATTAAATAATGCTCCCAATGACACAGCCAAGTAAGTACTACTATCCCCACCTTAGAGAAGAGGTAAAGTAGCTTGCCTGAAGTAATCCCAACAGCAAGGGGAACACTGGAATTTAAACCCAGGGCTGGGGGCTTCCCTGGTGACGCAGTGGTTGAGAGTCCGCCTGCCGATGCAGGGGACACAGGTTCGTGCCCCGGTCCGGGAGGATCCCACATGCCGCAGAGCGGCTGGGCCCTGTCTAGCTCTAGAATTTATGCTGTCACCAGTGGTGCTCTTTGTGGCCTGCTGTTTCCAGCTACACTGAACATCAGTTGAATCAGAAGAGAAGTCTCAGCCTTAGAAACATAATGATGCTCAATAACCACAGAGCAAATAATCAAAAAAGGAAGGGGGATGGGAGGGAGGGAAGAGGGGAGGAAGAAAGGGAGAGAAGAAAGGCAGGCAAGAAGGGAGGAATGAAAGGGGAGGGAAGGAAGGAATGAAGGAGGGAGGGAGGGAGGGAAGGGGGAAGGAGGGAAAGAAGGAAGGAAAATGAATTGCTGAATGTTACCAGTTATTCTCTCCATTAAATGGATTTCTTTCATTTTGATAAGGGCTGATCTGCTTTTAATGAAATAATAAACACCTTAACATGGTCTACCTAAGCCTTCTGGCATTATTTTTATGAATTTTAAACAAAATTTTATTTCAGGAAATGTAATATCATTAAAATTTTAAAAAGCATTCATTTAGGTATTTAGTGTGGGCTGACAATTCTAATTTTACTATAGCTTTTGTACTGGTTTTTACTGTTGCTTATTGTTAAAAGTACTGAAATAGTTTAATATGTTGGATGAGTCCAGCGCAGAATATTTTTGTGAGGGAAGTAAACATGTGTGACACAGCTGATACAGATAGACACTAATGACCCCCTAAATAGTTTCCCATGTCTATTTTGGAATAGATATGGCTTTTGAATTTCCATATATCAGCTTTGTCCAGAAATATCTAATTCAGAACCATATTAAGAGTTGTGAAACTGAAATATACTCAATTAATATGCATCAAATATTCACTTTTTAAAAATTTTATTAAATGTCTATTTATATACTTTGCCTACTTTATTTTATTTATTTATTTTTGGCTGTGTTGGGTCTTCATTGCTGTGTGTGGGCTTTCTCTAGTTGCGATGAGTGGGGGCTATTCTTAGGTGCAGTGCACGGGCTTCTCATTGTGGTGGCTTCTCTTGTTGCAGAACACAGGCTCTAGGCGCGTGGACTTCAGTAGTTGTGGCACGCAGGCTCAGTAGTTGTGGCTTGCCTGCTCTAGAGCGAGGGCTCAGTAGTTGTGGTGCACGGGCTTAGTTGCTCCACAGCATGTGGGATCTTCCTGGACCAGGAGTCAAACCCGTGACCCGTGCATTGGCAGGCAGATTCTTAACCACTGTACCACCAGGGAAGTCCCTAATATTCTTTTATCTAGAGTTGTCTGACAATTATATCCCAGACCTGCCATAAACTAGGTGTGTGACCTTTGGAAAGTGACTTATCCACTCTGTGTTTCATTTTTTTCATCTGTAAAATGGACCTAATAATACACCTTCCTCACATTTTTGGAGGATGTAGCCTTTAACAGTTTTACTAGGGTTGATTAAAATATTACAAGTGTATTCATGCAAGTAACCATACTTGAAAACTTTTACTATTAGCCAAGTTGACATTTTGGTTAAGGACTGACTAGTATCTTTTTAGTCAGAGGTGTAACTGGAAAGAGCTTTCAATGTTATGTTTTGATATTGAATATAAATTTTTAAAACACCTTATGATTACCATTAAAAGTCAATAATGTATTTATATATGAATGACAGCCATATTTTGTGAGAGATGTATTTCAAACGATTATCTTGAATTCCTTCCAAAGAAATATATAGATTCCAATATAATTCAGTCATTGCCGAGACCTGGGGATAGTGGTTCTTTACCAACCAATATGTAAATATTTAAGTATTTGAGCAACTGGGAACTTCATGACCCAGTTTATTTTTCGTTTTTCATGCTCCCTCTGCATGGAATAGCCTTTTGCTCTTACATGATGAGTAAAATACCACTAAATCTTAGTGGA
Organism: Neophocaena asiaeorientalis asiaeorientalis; assembly: GCF_003031525.2. Lineage (NCBI taxonomy): Eukaryota > Metazoa > Chordata > Mammalia > Artiodactyla > Phocoenidae > Neophocaena > Neophocaena asiaeorientalis. Next base: position 4,861,900 of record NW_020174561.1, read on the forward strand.
TACCTGAAGTATACACCTCTGTATCAAGCAAGCTAGGGCAAACATTCACTTTTTTAAAGAAATGTGAACTAGGTATTAGCTAAAACCAATTTTTCTCCTGCAGTATGATAATCACTCACATGAAAGCATAGTGCACAGTTCATAACAAATCAATGAAAACACAGGAATCATCACACACTATCTTATGCAATATGCCTGACTGCAATAGAACTCTTGCTATTGGGTATTTCTTGAAAACGATAAAAAATAGTAGTTTAAAATGTTATTTTGCAAAAAAGAGCCAAGTTAGTTTGGAGATAATTAAATGCTCAGACACATCTCTGCTTATCACCACATTTGTTTTAAAAATGACTAAGTATTAGAGGTGAGGTATTCATTTTAAAAACAACCGATTGATCATGATACTATCCTGTTTCTACCATAAAGGGCAGATTAAACTCTCTTCCTTTTTTCTCTTCCTTTTTTCCCCATTGTGTAGTAAAGACATATCTAAGGGGCACTGAAAAACTGGGGCCAATAATAGCAGATGTAAGCAGTATGAAGACCGTGTACCAAGGTGTAATTCACTGTGGGGCGCGACTGCAGGACACTTGGGGAAGAAGAGTGTACAGAAAACGTACCAAATAAGTCTAGGTTTTTGTATGAACTCTACGTGGCTGTATTAAAATAATTATTTTTAGGAAACCTATTGGTTTCAAAGTATTAATATGAATATTAAGTTCTCTCCTCACTTGATGGACTGCTTACTTTGGTATTTTTGACTTTTCTAAAGTCTAACTTTTGTTATGTGTTTTGTAAAAAATTAAAATTAGGTAAATGGTGACTTTAAACTACCAATTAAATGGATAAACATATAGAATCCAGTGTTCTTAAAAAGAAAATCAGCAAAACAGATATATTCTGATTAAAAAGGAAAAGAGTATATCTTTGTAACTGTACATGAATAATGGCAAAAACCAAATTAAGAACCTCAGAATTCTCAAAAGAAAATCAAAGTTGCTGACACATTAAGTCTATTTCCATTTCAATGTTCTATTTTCTCAGAGAAATATATTTCTAAAAATCTAAGGAAACAATTCACATATTGCCTTAAAAAAAAAGTAAAACAGGCCATCAGCTGAAAACAGTTGTCCCTCCTGCAGTATGATATTGTACTCATGTGAAAACATGATGAATCCATTTAGGAATCATCACACACATGTCTCTTGCAGTTTGCCCAAGTGCAATGAAACCCTTCCAGTAGGAAATGTCAGGAAGAAAGCTAGACATCGTCTGGGCTACATCTGCTATTATTCCAGGATTTTGGAAATCCAAGAAACTTCATTCATTGAGAGGATAGCAAAGTGATGTGAACTTTGACAAAGTCATACAGTAAATAGAAAAACGCAACTGCAAATAAGCTCTGTGCTCTAAGTGTGAGGTGTTGATTGCAATGTGTATCACAGAACACAGCAGAATAATTGTTAGCTTCTTTTTTCGTTCACAAACACTGTGAATAATTAAAAACGTTAGACGTTTATTAATGAAACTTCAGACTACCAAAGGAATATGATTAATTTGACTTCTTATTATACTAATTAAAATGCACTTCTCCCTCACCACTTTGGACCAGGGCTAAACAATAACTCTAATACACAGTGATTACGAAGCTAACAATAAACTGTTACGTTGAGTTGAAAAGCCATTGTGCTTGAGCTGTTATTCATCTCAGATCTTAAGCATCTGAACACACTTAAATTCAGGTAGACAACAGAAAATCATATAAGGATATGAAGCAAATAAAGTGAGTTCCATAATTAAAAGCTTAAAGATATAGAGTCATGAAAAAAACCATCTTCCGGTGCTGTTTGTAAGAAGGTACCAGAAACATTCCATTCTGTACACTATTGTGATACTAAGTCAGCAAGATGTAGGGCATAAAATCATCTTCAGATAATAATCCTCCCCATCCTTTAAATTTATTGCCCACATACAATAAAATGTAAAGGACTATGTTAAGTTGGACGCTTTCTGACATGCTTTGTTTGACCTCACTCCAACTATCAATCCCTACTTCATTCACTGCCAAACTGCTTACAAAGAGTGTATACATCTACTGCTATTAATTTCTCCTTACTCACTCCTTTCTTACCCTAGCGACCTAGCATCTGCCTTCACCATTCCAGAGAAACAGGACCTTCTATGATCTCTAAGCGCCTAACTGACTGGGCCAAGAAGAGGTCAGCTCATACTCGCACTCTTCTCCAGTGTTTGATTCCACTGACCACTCCTTTTGAAACATCTTTCTCTCTTGATTTTTCAAGGCATGGTACATCTTGTTTCTCCTCCCACATCTCCAACCTTGTTTTTCTGTTGCATGTGCTGGCCGCTTCCTTTCCCCTACCCTCTACGTATAAGGGCTATTCCATAATTCTCTCCCTGAACATCTTCCCCCGCCCCCTTCTTGGATAATCTCATTTGGCTTCACAGACTCAGTTATCATTTTTATACCAATGACACCCATATCTCCAACCCCAGTCTCAACTCTCCCCTTCAAATTTCTATTCAGTTTGCCTGATATCTCTGCTACATTACCCACCTGTGCCTTCAATTCAGCTGGTCCAGTGAACATCCCCATCCTCTCCACAAAGTCAGCTCGTCTTGCTCTCCCCGTGTATTTATTGGGGCCACCATTCACCCTCCGTCATCTAAGCTCAAATCCTTCTATCACATTTCACTGCTTTGGCTGCTTCACTCTGATGGGTATGTTCCTGTCCATCATCACCGTTGTTCACTTTGCAACATCATACACAGTCCTGCCCACCTGGTGGCACAACTTTTTTTTCACGTTTAAGACTCTTCTTCAAATGCACTTCAAGTAAATATTTCAGATCAAGCAGCCCCCACACCCTCTCTGCCCTGACACTACAGCCTAAGGTTAATGCCCTTCACCTTAAGCAAAAAATACCCACGTGTATTAGTATAGTAGCTACAGGTTTCACAGACCACAAACACAAGTATGTGAAAATAAAACTTTCTTTCTCTGAAAAGAAATTTAATTTCTAGTTAAATGTCTATTCCTCAAAGCAGTCAGAGGATGGGAAACTTCTCAATGCATTTGCCTTTGGTGATGGGGCCACTGGACATTTGATGGGGCTGTCTCAGGTGCTACCTCCTGAATATCCGTGCTGTCATTTTTCCTGGTTTGCCAAGTTGCTGACTCAGCTTGCTCCCTCCTTAGAGGCCATATTCAGAAAAGTGAGGGAGAGATCTGCTGTGCTACTGGGTCTCCAACAGCTTTGTGGTTCTTGTGACAGAATCTGGTACAAAGGCTCCTTCTCAGGGACACTTCCCAGTACCCAGCTCTCTTTCTTCCCTGCTGCTTTTCAATCCTTTTCCACAATTCTAAGAACCTTCCTATCTTGGGGATGGTTATAAGGGACTGGTTCCCAGAAATCTTTTCTGTAGGGGAGAATTCAGCTTATTGAATCAATTTTATCTTCTTGTTCATGCTATAACAGCCTTACCCCCTGGGGCATAAGCTACTTCCTACAGTGAAGGCAGGTAGGGGTAACCAGAAAAAGAGGGAATAGGCATAGGTTAATATTACAAAATATCATTTCATTACATCATAGCAGCATAACTTAAAAAAACCATAGGCAAACCTATCCTCCAAATAGGAAAATCGCTCAGCTGCAGTGCATCACTTTCTACAGGCTGTTCATTGGAAGGAACTGCCCACTGCACTTTTTTTCTTTAAACTTTGTTCATTTCTTTATTTTTTTAAAAATTTATTTTATTTATTTTTATTTTTGGCTGAGTTGGGTCTTCGTTGCGGTGCACGGGCTTCTCATTGCAGTGGCTTCTCTTATTGCAGAGCATGGTGCACGGGCTTCAGTTGTTGTGGTGCACGGGCTTAGTTGCTCCGTGGCATGTGGTGGGATCTGCCTGGGCCAGGGCTTGAACCCGTGTCCCCTGCATTGGCAGGCGGATTCTTAACCACTGTGCCACCAGAGAAGCCCCTTTGTTCATTTCTATGAACAGGTCACAAACATTCAATGCCTGTTTTTGTTTTCTAAGGATATATTTTTAAAAATTTTAAATTTGTATGGAAACACAAAAGACCCCAAATAGCCAAAACAATCTTTGAAGGAAAAACAAACAAACAAACAAACAAAAAAACGGAGCTGGGGGAGTCAGGCTCCCTGAATTCAGACTATACTACAAAGCTACAGTCATCAAAACAGTATGGTACTGGCATAAAAACAGAAATATAGATCAATGGAACAGGATAAAAAGCCCAGAAATAAACCCACACACCTAGGGTCAATTAATCTGTGACAAAGCAGGCAGAAATATAAAATGGAGAAAGACAGACTCTTCAATAAGTGGTGCTGGGAAAACTGGACAGCTACATGTAAAATAATGAAATTAGAACATTCTCTAACACCATATATGAAAATAAACTCAAAATGGATTGAAGACCTAAATGTAAGACCAGATACTATAAAACTCCTACAGGAAAAGAGAGGCAGAACACTCTATGACGTAAAGCGCAGCAATACCTTTTTGGATCCATCTCCTAGGATAATGGAAATAAAAACAAAAATAAACAAATGGGACCTAATTAAACTTCAAAGCTTTTGCACAGCAAAGGAAACCATAAACAAAACGAAAAGACAACCTACAGAATGGGAGAAAATATTTGCAAATGATGCAACTGACAAGGGATTAATCTCCAAAATATACAAACAGCTCATGCAGCTCAATATCAAAAAAACAAACAACACACACACACACAAAAAAAAGGGCAGAAGACCTAAACAGACATTTTTCCAAGGAAGACATACAGATGACCAAAAGGCACGTGAAAAGATGTTTAACATCACTAATTATTAGAGAAATGCAAATCAAAACTACAATGAGGTATCACCTCACACCAGTCAGAATGGCCATCATCAAAAAGTCTACAAATAATAAATGCTGGAGAGGATGCAGAGGAATGTTGGTAGGAATGTAAATTGGTACAGCCACTGTGGAAAACAGTATGGAGTTTCCTTAAAAAACTAAAAATAAAGTTACATATGATCCAGCAATTCCACTCGTGGGCATATATCCAGAGAAAACCATAATTCAAAAAGATACATGTGCCCCAGTGTTCACTGAAGCACTATTTACAATAGCCAAGACATGAAAGCAACCTAAATGTCCATTGATAGTTGAATGGATAAAGAAGATGTGATATATGTATACAATGGAATATTATTCAGCCATAAAAAAGAATGAAATAATGCCACTTGCACCAACATGGATGGACCTAGAGATTATCATACTAAGTAAGCCAGACAGAGAAAGACAAATATAATATGATATGGCTTATATGTGGAATCTAAAAAAATGATAAAATGAACTTATTTGCAAAACAGAAATAGAGTCACAGACATAGAAAACAAACTTATGGTTACCAAAGGGGAAAGGGAGGAGGAGGGATAAATTAGGAGTTTGGGATTAACATATACACACTACTATATATAAAATAGATAACCAACAAGGACCGAATGTATAGCACAGGGAGCTATACTCAATATTTTGTAATAACCTATAAGGGGAAAGAATCTTAAAAGAATATACATATGTATGTGTGTTTGTGTGACTGAATCATTGTGCTGTACACTTGAAACTAACACAATATGGTAAATCAACTATAGTTGAATAAAAAAGTCCAAATATATAATGTACATGATTTATATATATACACACATATATATATGAATCACTTTGCCATATACCTTAAACTAACAGATCATTGTAAATCAACTATACTTCAATAAAAAAATTTTTTTAATTAGGAAAAGAAACTAAAACCACAAAAAAATATTTTCAAAGACACTGTCTCACCATATACCTCAACAGCAGCATTTCCAAAGAAAGAATCATTCAAGGTAAATATATGGTCTTTAGATGTGGGGTTTGTTTGTTTGTTGGTTTATTCAAAGTTTTAAAGCCTTTTTTGGGGAAATTTTTTCATGAATTGAGAGTTTTCACATAAAAACAGCATTTTCTAAAATTTTTAGGAAAATAGTAAAAATGGGCAAAGTCAGGGATTTGTACAGAACCGGCTTGAATAGAGGTTGAAAGGATGAAGCGAGGATGAGGGGGTGCCAAGGAGAGAGAACTAATATCAACTCAGCACCTTCTGTGGGCTGGACCACTTGACACACCTCACTGTTCTATTTAATCCTTGCCGTTAGGAAGGTGAGATTCCATTATTCCCACCTTAAGAAGCTAGTAAGTGACACAGCCACGAGAGGAACCTGCATCTCTCTCACTAAGAAGTCACTTACCGAAGGGGAAATAGCTAGCAAATAATCTGATCCCAATGCATCTAAATCTCAGTGGTCGTTCCCAACATACACACCAAAAAAACACAAAACGTGAACTGCCGCCATTCCTTGCTACTCCAAAGCAAGCATCTGGATGCCAGAGTACTTTTACTTCCTAGGTAGTAAAATTAAGTAGTTGTAGGTCAAAACATGACAGATTTACCTTAAAGCTATCAATCCTATTCTTTGGAGCACTTCTAGTCACTATAATCATGAGTGTTTCCTTTCCAACCATTGCAGAAATTCCCATGATAGGAATAATATAAATAACTTGTATTTCATTTCAGATTGCCCTGGTCTTTTTCCAAATGGGAGACTACCTGCTGAAAAAGTGTACAGTAAGTTATATCTGAGTGGTTCTTTCCACTGTTTCTGTAAATGAACAAAGTTGTGATTTTTCTTTCTAAACCGTATCTGTTTGCCAAGATACACTTGCTGTGATACAGATAAAATATCTGTGTCCTCCAGAAGCCACTGCACCTTTCAGATATTTGTGAGCTGTTGTCATGCTCCTCTTCTCTGCATTTGGACATATTTGGTTCCTTTAATCATGGCTAATAAATCAGTTCTTTTATTCTCTTAATGGTTTTTCTTGCCTTTCTCTGAACTCCATCCAACTGGTTTATATATTTAGTAATGAGCAAACCAAAACTTAATATAGTATTCCAAGGGTGATTCTTTTTCTGTAGTATTCCAAATGTGATATTACAAAAGCTACTGATTCCCTGTAAACCACTTGAAAAAAAAAATCCAAGGAAAACCAAAGGAAACAGAGAGAGTGGTGGCTTCTATGACTGCTGTAACTCTGTGAACTACTTATAGAAATTCTCCTTTTTCATTGTTATTCAGTAGGCTTTGTTTGTTATTTTTTTTTTAAAAAAAATCATGAAATTCATGTTATTTCCTGGGTTTTTTTTTTCAGCACATGAAATCTTTATTCCTCTAACCCTATCCCTGTGGAGTGGGTCTTGCTGGCACTGGACTAACCCCTTACATGCTTCAAACCTTCCTGTCCTAAATCACCAAGCATCGTTCATTCCAGTCTCCTCGGTGTTGGAGGCCTCTCGCCTCAAGTCAACCACTGCCACTGCTTCTCTGAAAAAAAAGATAAACCATATACCGTGGTCTAGCTGCCTTGCCTGACAAATCTTTTGTCATCAAGAGCTGCTTTCGAGCTTGTCTACTTCAGTGGCTCATTTTGGTGTCAGCTTTAGCCTTCCTTTATCACTCTTCCTACAGCGGGTGAACAGCGATGTCGTGCTGACAAGTTCCAAAATATGATAGTCGCTCATTCAAAATTTATTTTAACTTAAATATTAGACCTTCATTTTAAAGAAATTCCATCTCCAGTTTTGCTGCTTTCTTGAAATATTCATATTTGAACCCAAGAAACATTGCAGTAATGATGCTGATGGCTTTTAGCTAAGGCAGAATGGAAGAATAGTTAAGAATACAAGACTCTGAGACCAAACTTTGCATTTGAATTCCAGTTCCACTATCCTGTGGGATCTAAGAGATACTTAACTGTTCTGAGCCTCAGTTTTTATAATTACAAAATGGGGGGTTAATAATAGTATCTATTTCAAGGGCTGTTGTGGTAATTAAATGCATGGCAACACTTAAAACACTATTATTTTGTGAGTGAGTAGCTACAAGCACCTCTGAAGAACTGCATGTCATGAGCTAAAATACAAGGGAGGATATCAAGTCCCTACCAGCCTCTCCCCAAAATGGTCTGTGCCTCAAGGATATTGATTTCTGGTTGGAAATTCAAAACATGTACGCACACACAAAGAAAGCAATCACAGGGCAGTGTATATGCTTTATCCAGATTCATGTTCATTTATATAAAGTTTGGAACTATTAATCACTAAGGACTTGCAAATCCTTCAATACTAAATCTAGATTATTTTCTTAGGCCTGATAGGCAGAGCCAGCTGGATGTGTCTATACATTGAGAAATCAATTACATGCATTTTCTCCATGTTATTATAGATTATATTCTGTTTGGGATCTGACTTTGAGCAGAATGATATGTAATATAAAACCCTAAAATACACAGATATTTGGTCTAAGCTATCATCTATCTATCTATCCATTTATGATAGGTCTGCCTTACATTCTAAACAGACTCACTGGCCCATAAATCAAAATTCTGAAAGGATATAAAAAAATGTTTGTTAAAATATTTTATTGACACCAACATCACTCTACCTTTCTATGAGAAAGCAGCTTTCTACAATCTTTAAGCTTCACAGGAGATTTATTAACTATAGTAAAGAAAGAAAAAAATCTCCAACATAGTTCAAATTCAAAATAGAGAGAAAATTATTAGGAAGAAACATTAACAGTATTTCAATCTGGACAGAGTTGATAAAACTGTGAGATAAAAGAAATGTATCCTTGGCTTTCAATACTTGCCTAGCATTGTGAATTAAGCACTGGATTTATAGAAAATCTGTTAATATATTTGTAAATATAATATATTTGTAAATCTGTTAATATATTTGTAAATCTGTTAATATATTTATAAATCTGTTAATATATTTGTATATCTGTAAATCTGTAAAAAATGTCTCCAAACATTCAATCTAGAAGATACTGATTTCTGCCCACCTGGTACAATTCTTTCTGCAGCAGACCTAATCACTCTGCTCAGTGTACAGTAAGGACCGGGACTTACATAGGGATGTGGTCTGTGAGTTACTAGTTGTTTCATCTTGACAAGTTATTTAACCTTCCCTCCCCTTAGGCTCTCTGTTACCACTCTATATAGATTTCACTGTAACCCACCACAAAGCCTTCCTTTCCAGAGAAGGGTGTAAATAAATAATTTTAAAAAGAAAAAGCAACTCAAGCCTAGATTTTTTTATTCCAAATTCCAAGGTCATGATGATAGTTGAAAATATATTATTGTCCATTAAGAAATCAATTTAGTAATAAATATTCATTGATTTTATAATGAATGCATTTTAATTTAGGAATAATAAACAGAGATTTCTCAATTCTTAAGCACTGAGAGATTTAAAAACAGTAAGAAACACCATTTTATCCATTGTGGTAGGAATACACAGGCTTGGTTTATGGCATATTAGGAAAAATTTGGAAAAGCAAATATTCAGGATATTTCAGATAATTTCATAGTATTATTTTATTGTATTGACTGAGGTTTACAAACAAAGCTCAAATAGATTATAATATATTATTTTAATAACATGTAGGTTGCAGAAAAACATGACTGTGAGGACAGGCTCAGGAGGTATTGTGGATGGACATAACAACATGTGTACTTTTTTTTTCTTTTTTTTTTTTGCGGTACGTGGACCTCTCACTGTTGTGGCCTCTCCTATCGCGCAGCACAGGCTCCGGATGCGCAGGCCCAGCGGCCATGGCTCACGGGCCCAGCCGCCCTGCGGCATGCGGGATCCTCCCGGAGCGGGGCACGAACCCGCGTCCCCTGCATCGGCAGGCGGACTCCCAACCACTGGGCCACCAGGGAAGCCCGATACAGTTATTATTAATTAGGGAAAATTTACTAGCTAAAATTTGGACACATAAGTGATCATAAACTAAGTTTATGTATTTCTCTAAGTTTATTTATTTATTATTATTATTTTATACAATGTTATTGACTTTATTCCCTGTGCTGTATGTTATATCCTTGTGACTTACTTATTTTGTAGTTGGTAGTTTGTACCTCTTACTCCCCTTCACCTATTTCACCCACCTCCACCTCCTTCCCCTCTGGCAGCCACTAGTTTGTTCTGTGTACCTGAGTCTGTTTCTGCTTAAATTTAGATATTATTATTATTATTTTTTTTTTTTGCGGTATGCGGGCCTCTCACTGTTGTGGCCTCTCCCGTTGCGGGGCAGAGGCTCCGGACGCGCAGGCTCAGCGGCCATGGCTCACGGGCCCAGCCGCTCCACGGCATGTGGGATCCTCCCGGACCGGGGCACGAACCCGTGTCCCTTGCATCGGCAGGCGGACTCTCAACCACTGCGCCACCAGGGAATCCCTGATATTACATTTTTTCATTTGATAATCTAAAATATTATTTCTATTATCAGTTAAAACAAATTTACTCCATTAGAAAATATGTAAAGATGTATTGAAGAAAAACAGGCATTTAAATTTGAGTAATTTTAATGTTTGGCACAAGAATTTTTCTAAATTTAAATGGTAGAGAGAGATTAACATTTACTGAGTATTCTAGAAATTCTTTGACCAACACTTTTGACGATGACAAAATAACCTCCTCGGTAGGTAATATTAGATTGAAAGACATAAAGATCTCATCTTTTGAATTTTAATAAAGGATGAAAACTCATTTCTCATTACACTTTGTACCCCTCATCATTGTACTTATGACAATTAAAACTAATTTATTATTTGTACGCTTATTTATTGAACATTTATTTTTTCCACTAGACTCTGAACTCCATGAGAACAAAGATTATACCTATTTTAATCCACACTGTATTTGGAACATAGTAATAATAATGACAATAGTGTGTTAACTTTTATTGAGTGATTATTGTCAGACCCTTTTCAAGCATTTTATATGTATTATTGAAAAGTACATTTAATTTTATTTGTTGAGCTAATAAATCCAGGCAAAATGCCTTAAATTTATAGAATGAAGTTCAAAAGACTCTTTTGCCAAGCAGAATGCAGTCCAGGGTGACAGGGCCTGTAAAGATCAGCTACTCCATATAAATGATGAAACCGACAGGCCACAGATGGCCAGCAGGCACATGAAAAGATACTCAACATTGCTAATCATCAGGGAAATGCAAATCAAAACAACAATGAGATATCACCTCACACCTATCAGAATGGCCATCATCAAAAAGAACACAAATAACAAATGTTGGCGACAACATGGACAAAAGGGAACCCTCATACACTGTTGGTAGGAGTGTATATTGGTGCAGCCACTGTGGAAAACTGTATGGAGGTTCCTCCGAAAACTAAAAATAGAACTACCACATGACCAGCAATTCCACTCCTGTGTATATATCTGAAAAAAACCCCACTAATTCAAAAAGATAATGCACCCCAACGTTCATAGCAGCATTATGTATAATTGCCAAGACATGGAAACAACCTAAGTGTCCAACAACAGATGAATGAATAAAGAAGACGGGGTATATGTATGCAATGGAATACTCTTCAGCCATAAAAAAGAACAAAATTTTGCCATTTGCAGCGATATAGATGGACTTGGAGAGCATTATGCTAAATGAAACAAGTCCAGAGAAAGACAAATACTGTATGATATCACTTATATGTGGAATCTAAAAAATACAACAAACTAGTGAATATAACAACAAAAAAAGCAGGCTCACAGATACAGAGAAAAAACTAGTGGTCACCAGTGGGGAGGGGGTGGGCTATATTGCGGTGGGGGAGTGGGAGGTACAAAGTAGTCCCAGGTGTAAGATAGGCTGAAGGATGTATTGTACAACATGGGGAATAGAGCCAATATTTTATAATAACTGTAAATGGAAAGTAAGCTTTCAAAATTGTATTTTAAAAAACTTGTAATGTTAAAGTTGTTTCATCAGAATACTTTGCAAGTATGTGCACATACATTTATGTTGTATTGGATATTAATCTCAATTGTTTTCAGCCATTATAAATCTAGAATTTTTTTAAAAAAACCTAGTTGAGGTTTTAAACTTCAGCTTGATTTTCCCTTTTCTTATGACCGTGAAACATCTGTAGAGTTTGCCATATGGCAGTGTCTGGCTTTACTAATAGTCTTGTTTCTAAAAAATTGTATGGGAATGTGTTTTGGCAAAAAAATCATGATTAATAAAATCATAGTAAATGTAATGCTTCAGAGAATACAGAATTTTGATCCTGTGGTTGGGGAAGACTACTTTTGAAATATTAGAATTTTCTCACTGACTTTTTAAGAATTGTAAATTTAAAAAAATCACTTCCGATTTTTATAGAGTGAAAGTTTAAATATTCATTGGGTAAAGAGTTCAGATGATAAGTAGCTTTTATTGAGCAACTCTCTTTACAACTCTCAGTACAACTCTGATCAGTAATAAATACTCCTGCTATTATGGTGTCTAAAAAGTACGCCAGTAAGAAAGCACTCTGCATACAAGGAGAGGCTGAGTCGAGTAAGGACCTCAGAAAGTGAGCTCAGTTCTTGCAAGTTTAAAAGCAGTAGACTCTTGAGGAGAACTAAAACTAAGGGGTCTAGTACCGTCTTTCATGCTATAAAATCCACACAAAGTTATTTAACTTTTACATCAGATCCCAAATACGTTAAGGCATCTGCTTCAAACGGTTACAGGATGCAGAAAATGCATCTATTATCTTCATTAAGTTTCCCAATCAGAATTTATGCTACGATCCCTTTCAATAATCCCACGGTTTTAAACGTGATATCCCACCTTGCTGGAATATGATGCTTAGAAATCAAACAAAACAGGCTGAAACTAGTGAGGGATGAAGGTCTCAGTATTTGTTTCGATCCAAAGAACTCCTTTTTCCATAATGAAATGAATTCTGTTGACAGCCCCTTATTCTTAGTAGGGTCCTTCCTCTCTCCTGCAAGGGCTGAGGAAGGCTTCTTACGCTCTTTTGCCATCATCTTGGCTGCCCTCTGATTTCATGACCTTTGAGTTAATCCTTCTTTTTTTCCTATTAGCAAGTGTAAGCAGGCCAACTTCAAACGAGCTGCAATAGGTCACGAGGTTTAATGGGCATAGAGATAATCATCTAAATTACATTTCTAGGTCTGATGGGCTAGACAGACTCAAGAGGGTGACTTTACCAGCAAATTTGCTGTTAATCAGCCAGGTTGCTGGGTCTGAGTATAGCTGCCTTTGCCTTCCTCCCCGAGGGGCTGGCTCGCATTGACTGATGAGTGAAGGCAGCTGCATTAACTTTCTTCTCCCACAAAATGTGTCGTGTCCCAAAAGGACATGAAAGTCAAACGTGGCCACAGCTCAAACACCAGACGCACTCTTTTCATCTCGGTGGAATTATCTGCCCTCTACTTGTAGATCGTGATCCTCAGCACAACAGTTGTTGCCGATTTTCACGATCTGTTAACACTTAGGAATTTTTACATTAAAGAACTTTTTTCTACATTTGTTTCTTGTAGCATCTAGGAAAATGCCATAACCTATTGTATATTTTTATTGCTGCATGATTCTTAACTTTAAAAGGAAGACGAAACATGGAATTACTCTAAAGATAAAAGGAACCAAAATAATTTTGCCTCTTAAAATTCAAAGACAAACATCCCTTTGGAACTGGCAGAGGGAACATCATCGTGAGTTGTTTTTACAATACAGCCTTATCCAATCTGGTTACAAATTTCAGCGTATATCAGACAAAAACAGCAGCCTTTCCTCTGATAGAGTATGGTGTTAGAATATATGTTTAACTGAAATGCCAAAAAAGAATGAACTGGAATCATTTTTAAATTAATCAATATGTTGAATATATAAATGAATATGATACAGTATCTCTCATCTCTATAACACTTTATAATTTACAAAAGCCCTTTTTATCCATTATCATTTTATTCTTAATTACAATCCAATGAAAAAGTTTGGGGCAGATATTATTATCTACATTTTAAACATCATAGCAATTTTCTGTTAAGTGGCAATCTCAATGTCACTAAGGTAATAAGTGATAGAGGCAGTACGAAAATCCAGGTCTTCTGATGCCACACCCAATCCTTGTGTATAAATGAGTAACATTTCACAAAATGTGGTCTTCTGGTGGAATGCACTAGCGGTTTAAAAAAAAAAGGCATTCACTCAATGAAGCCTTCTTGGCAGAGGTGGTGGGTAAATTGGGTTTATTCAATTAGCATTCTAAAGTAAAAAAATCATATATACTGTGCTGATTTAATAAGAAGGATGTTAGTTTGTCAAAATAGCTACATACATTACAATTCTTCTATAACCTTGGATGACTCTGAATAGCATGAAGTGTATAAAAGCCACAAATACAAGAAATCATATTTTGGCTTGATGCTGAAGAGACCATGTAGAAATTTAACAAACCAATGGAATACAAATGATTTAAATGAAAGCCAGAATCAAAAGAAATGTTGGATTTTATAAATGCCAATCTTAAAATATTTTAAGACTTTTTCGAAATTGTAAAAATTTTACCTTCCCCACCCACTCACATACCAAAAAGAAGAAAAAGAAAGGAAGAATTTAGAAACTTTAGACTCAGTGGTGGTTAATTACACAGAGGACTGAAGTAGGATGAGGATGCATTGTGAACTCTGTGGTGAGGTCTCTAGAGATTGGGGACAGAATGAAAGAGAAGGAAATTAGAGTGTGGAGGGTATTCATTTCTAAGAAAAGGACTTTTTAATGAAGTACAGATTGGTCAGATGATTACTAAACATATCATCACTCTTTGATGACTGAATACTAGGAGGAATGGGGTAAAGACCATTTGAATATATTCATACAATAATATGTCACCAAACATGAATCTGGTCCATTGATGAGCACATTTTCATTATTGGTCAATTTAGAAGTTTCAACTTTTTAATGTTTAACAAAAAGAAGTGGACTTTGGCTTTTAAAAGTTGCTTTTTATCAAAACAGATACAAACAAAAAAACAAAAGAAAACAAGAAAAAAATACTTATTGGATTCTTAAACGAAGCTTTTATCCAAAATACACTACTTTGTTTGGTATGTCTTTTACCTGACATTTGGTGAAGTTTTCCTTTTTGTTTTGGTTCCTTTTTGTTTTCATAGATTTGAATTACGTTTAGCAAGGGCAAATAAAACTAAAAAACATCATCATTTATGTTATCAAAATAACCATTGAAATACTCAATCTGATATAACATTATAAAAGCAAAGCATGAATGCCTTTGACAATTTTGGAGAATTCAAGAAAAAACATAGGAAAACGTCTTTGTTGTTTAGAATCACTTATAGGAAAGGTTAGAAAATATTAAGAAAATGAATAAATACACATTTGTGCCATAAAGAATACAGGGTGATCAATATAAGATTGAAAGTCAAGCTATGGGAAGCACCACTGAAGGCATTTATTTTGTTCCCTGAAAATCTATCTCCCCGGTGACGTTACCTAGAAATTAGTCTTTTCACACACCGCAACAGGGTTTCTTGAGAAGTAAAGAAACTGTTTTTCCTATCATACAAATAAATGGACTACGGAAGAACCATATTGAAAAGAGAATGCACCTGAGTTGCATGATCCTAAAAGCAGGTGCTTTTTATATGAGAAAGAAGGGCATACATTCCGATATTAAAAGGCAATGGTTCTCAGAGGGCGGTTCCTGGACCAGATGCCCAGGATCTGCATCACTATAAAACTTGTTAGACATACAAATTCTGGAAACTACACTAGTCCTACTGAGTCAGAAGCTGGGGCTGGGGCCAGCAATCTATGCTTTAACTAGCCTTCCAGGAGATTTCCACGCATGCTCAAGTCTAAGAATCACTAGTATAAGGAAAAGCAGTGATGGGAGAGGAGTGAAAGGACACTGAAGGCAGTTGACTATAGCAAGGACAGTGAGCCCTGGCAAAATGGTCTAACCCTTTCTGCGGGAGGGTACCGTCATCCGGTACAAGCAACCGGTGACACTTAAGAAGCTAAGGTCGAGATGGAAGTGAACTAAAGAAGTATACCAGACTGGAGAGGAATGAGATGGCAAGCCATGGGTCTAATCCTCCAAATCTGCTTTGGCACACAGCCCCCTTAAACCCTGGTTCAAATAGCCAGCAGTGGGACAGACCCCAAGACATCTGGGAAAGGGAGTGATCACAGGGTCTTAATGAGCCCCCTGAATCAGACTTGTGATGTCCTAAACTTTTGCTCCTTGGTATTTAAAACCCACACACAATGAAAAAAAAGAGAATAGCATCTAGCAGTAAATTGAGACTGGGATAGCCTTCTAACTTTTCATTTATTTAATATGTATAGATTAGTGAGGTTTTAAAAAGTCATCTGGTCCACCCCACCCTGTGATGCCTGAATTCTTTCTTTAATATTGCTCCCAAGTAGTCAACTAGTCTATGCTTTGGATACTTTGAAGAGAAACTGATTGCTTCTCGAGGGCACCTATTGTGTTGTCTTTGGAAAGCTATAGGTATGATAATGCACTCACTTATATTGAACTGGTAGCTGTCTTCTTGCTGTTGTGAGGCTCAACAAAATACCAGAATTAGGGACATCTGTCATTTTTTTCACTGCCCATTACTCAATCTCCTCTTATTTAGGAGGAATCCTGTACTATGAAATCTGGGTACACCTGCTCCATCTGTCTAGTAAATTGGATGAGAACCTGTGACCTAAACTTGACAACTGGATATCTCACCCTAAGAATCTGAGTCTGGAGCAAATGACAAATAAGAAGGGACAGTTTAGCGATTATCTATTGGCCCTGATGTTCAGCAGCAATGGCAGAAGCAGCAGCCAGTGATGATGCCAGGAGGGGCATCCAGACCAGATGGTTCCCCTGGCGTGACATTGTCTGTGGCTTCTTCTACTTCCCTTGATTCCTATCTATTTTCTGGTTCTTTAGTCTTTCTGCAATAGCTCAGTTCTACAGGTTGTCAGGTATATTTTGGACAAGTTCCTTTTCCACTTACGGTAGCCAGAATTGATTTCTGTTTCTTGCACCCAAGAACCTGTTAAAGTAGATTATGATGAAAGGCTGTGGGAAGTTGGGAGGGGTAAGAAATAATGAATTTGACATTAAAGATGTTGACTGTGACAGAAGGTGGGTTATCTAAGTAAAAGTGGTTCATAGGCAGTTGGAGAAGTGGGTGGAGTCCATGAGGAGGGTTGAGACTGGAGGTAGGTAATTCGTAGCCATCTTTAAAGTTCTAGGACTGGAAGAAATATTCTTCCAGAAGATGAACCCTATAGAATTCACCCATCTCTCCTGAAAGAGTATTCCAATTTCTTTTGATAATTGTTTCTTATCCATAGTCAGCTATGAGCTTTGGGTAACTGACCTCTTACCAGTTCTAGAGATAGACCTTGTTGGCTTAAGTTAATCAATAGTAAATAGTTGGGCACAAAATCAAATCAGAGATAATGAGATTTGTGCAGATTTTGCAAGAACTTCTAGGAATGCGACATGAGGATATGAAGTCTGTTATGGCCACAGACATGTGTAGATATCTAAGAGGACCTATAGTTGCCCAAGGGTTCCCAGGTGGAGTCTGAGGGAGAAGCAACAACCAGTATGTATACCAGTGAGATGAAGAGGAAACAGTGACACCATTTAAGCATTGAATCAGACTTCACCTGAAGCCAAAAATATCTCTAGATGTTTTCAGTTACATCAGCTAGTAAATCCCCTTTATTTTTATTTATTTATTTTAAATGATAGTATTTTATTTATTTATTTATTTATTGGCTGCACCATGTGGCTTGTGGGATTTTAATTCCCCGACCTGGGAGAGAGTGGAGTCCTAACCACTGGACAGCCAGGGAATTCCCCCCTTTATTTTAAAATGCAGTTCAAGTCGGGTTTTTAACATTAGCAACATAAACTGTTCTCACCATTAGATCCCTTCTCTTCAACTCCCATTCTTCCTTCCCACACATATTAAGTTTATCATTTGTAATATGAGTAAAGCAGGTTATATCAGAAGGCACAAACTGACGGTCTGAGTTGAATCTGATGACAGAATTTTTATTTGTTTGTTTGGTTTGCAGAGAGTCCCTTTTTAAAAATTATCACCAACGTATAAAACTTGGTGGGGGGGGTAGGGCTTCCCTGGTGGCGCAGTGGTTGAGAGTCCGCCTGCCGATGCAGGGGACACGTGTTCGTGCCCCGGTCCGGGAAGATCCCACATGCCGCGGAGCGGCTGGGCCCGTGAGCCATGGCCGCTGAGCCTGCGCGTCCAGAGCCTGTGCTCCGCAACGGGAGAGGCCACAACAGTGAGAGGGCTACGTACCGCAAAAAAAACCCTAAAACACTTGGGGGGGGGGTCTTCCATTAAAATCCAAATATTTGGTTTCTTTTGAAGACTCAGGAGATCTGACAATACTGAGCCAGATACACAGTGCCTACCACTTCGTATTGCCTCACGTTGGTCTAATTCTGTCACGTACGTTACCCACCTCTGAAAGGATTTGTGTTTGCAACACGTTATGGTCAGTGAGGTCTGCCCAGGCCTCTTAAGTTATTTCATTTAAGTAAAAGGTAAACAAATGCAAACAAAATGCAGTGAAACTGCCAATCTTGAAAGAGGAACTAACACACACTTGGAAGCCTAATCACACTCCGTATATCAGGCTTATAGGAATTTATTTGGGGCAGAACATGATCCTTGATAATAGGCATTTTATTTCACGGCTGAGCAGGTTTCCTCACTTGTCATCTGGGGCACAAATATCTCAGTGGGTTAGGAGCAGCTAATTAAATAACAACGAATATCATGAGCTTTAAAACCAGACAGACCTGAATTTAAGTCCTAGGTCTGCCCCGTGTTTGCTGCGATGATAGTGCCTATCACATACGGTTGTCACGTATAAACTTAAGTGATAAAATATGCCAAGAACAGAACGTGCCATGTAGGCGTTTATTATGATAGACTGCTGTACTGTATGAGCTTATTCCAATAGTGTATGATAGTTCTGATTGGGGACTTTCAACTTGTAAGGTATAAATAAAAACTAATTTCATTTTTTCCAATAACTACAACTGTCATGCTCCATGGACTAATCTATCCCCTGTCTTAATGGGCCTGGATCCCTTAATGATATTAAAGCTCTGTATCGTTATACTTCAGTCATTGTCATTTATAAAAAGTCTCATTTTCATTAGAAAGGTTAAGTCTATTCACTAAAACTTTAATTTTATACTAGACCCAAAGCTTTCCTGAGGGAAGGTTAGACTTGTAGCTCCTGCAGCTTATGATGGGTTTACTTCTAAGATGGCCCTTACAGTTCTTGGCCCCTGGTGTATATACATGTTCTTCCAGTTATTCAAGAAAACACTAATCTAGGTGTTGCTGTGAAGGGATTTTTGCAGATGTAATAACGTCCCGAATCAGTTGACCTTAAATTAGGGAGATTAAATCTGGGTTTAGAGATCCGAGACAGGGAACAGAGAGAGAGAAAGAAACGAATCTGAGAGGGATTCAAGATGTGGGAGATTCTCCATTGCCAGCTCGGAGTTGGAGGGAACCCCATGGCAAGGAATGCAGGCAGCCTCTGGGAGCTGAGAGAAGCCCTCGGCTGACAGGTAGCAAGGAAACAGAAACTTCAGTCCTACAGCTGCAAGGAACTGAATTCTGCAACAGCCTGAATAAACTTGGAAGCCAATTCTTTCCCAGAGCCTCCAGCCAAGAATTCCACCTGACCAACACCTTGGTTTCAGCTTTCAGCTCCTGAGCAGAGAAACCAGTCACACTGTTCCTGGATTTCTGAGCTACCAAACTGTGAACTAGTAAACGGATGTTGTATTTTATTTTAATTTTTATTGAAATATAACTGATTCACAATGTTGTGTTAGTTTCAGGTATACAGCAAAGTGATTCAGTTATCTATCTATTTATCTATACGTATACATATTTTTTTTACATTCTTTTTCACTATAGGTTATTACAAGATATTGAGTTTCGTTCCCTGTGCTATACAGTAGGTCCTTGTTGGTTATCTATTTTATATGGATGTTGTTTTAAGCTGATAAATGTGTGATAATTTATTACAAACAAATAGAACACTAATACCAGGAGGTTGGAAGTAGTGGATGAGATATTCTCTCTCGGGCTTTCCTAAACTCACTCCTCTTGATTTGAGTCAGGAAGAAGGAGAGGGGAAGAGAAATCTCCTCTTCAGTGCTCATCATTGTTGACCTAGCTCATTGTCTACACTTGATGCCGATGGAGGTAGCCTCAAATAAGTGCTGATGATGAAGCAGCTGCCTGGAGCACTGAGTCTCAGCTACCTTTTTCAGCTGAGCTCATTTACAGCCTAAGGTACCTAGTTGTCCCATGCTGGGTCCCTGATTAGCCTATAGAAGAACCTAGGCTTTTCTACCTTCTACAGCTTCAACACTGGGGACTATGGCTTGAGACAGATATATCTCCAGGCCCTGAGATATACCTCTTGGTATAGATATAGTTCTAGGTCCTTGTCCTTTCTTAGCCTCTGAACCTCACCAACTGCAATATCTCAGAAAGTTCTTTCTCCTTCTAGTAGTAAAAGGCCATTCTGCAAGCCATGTAATTAAGCAGACATCCAACTGGGTAAATAAACACCTTCCTCTCCTTGAATTCATCTCCAAACTTTGAAGGCGATTCCTTCAGAGAGACGAAATCATGGACATCTTTCTCCACTAGAAGTGGTGGGAAGTAGGTAGCCTTACTTCTAGAACAATGCATTCCCCAAAGGTCAACTCTTCTCTTTCTCAGTCCCTTCATACCACTCTTGATGCTAAGTATGGGAAAGTCAAAGGCTAAGAAGGAAGCTTTCTTTTTACTGAGGCAAGAAGTGTTTAGAAACTTTGCATTATTTGGTTACCTTCAGGGGCAAGAATGATGCCAACACTATTCTCCTACGAATGTAATAATGCATTTTAACATTTTTGAAAGGTTGTATCCATATGACCTAGAGCATAACTTAAAAAAACAGAACATATATTTTGTATTTAGCTTGGAAGTATCATTTAATTTTACAAATATTAATTAAGAATCTTTCTAGGCATTGTACTAAGTGGGGTGATTAAAGACCTAGAATTTGGCCTGAAGAAACGTACTCTGCATGTGTGTATGCACACAAACACCCATGCACATATGTGCATGTGAAAGAGGGAGAGACAAAGGGAGAGAATGAGAAAGAGAGAGAGAGGCAGAGAGATAGTAGAGACAGAGCATAAGTTCCAGGAACAGACTGTTAGTTAAGTATAGAGTTATAATACAGATTTACCCACAAAGGTTTCCCCATCTTGAAGAATATTGTGCTAATGGGTAGGGGAATTCGCTCTGTTTAAAATAGGATTTGAATGAGGTTCTGAGTGCTCCCTCTGGTAAAAAAAAATAAGAGATTCATTTAAAAAATACATTTAAACCAAACATTTCAAGACTTAAACATGTGTATTCCCTCAAATTCTTTCCTGGTGTAATGAATCCATGTACTTGGCCTAATGGATCCATGTACTTCTGTTTGGATTTTTTGAAAAAGCAAAACAAAACAAAACATGAACAAGCAAACAAATACAAACTTTTAATCAAGTCAGAGGCCCACTTTGACCTCCCGCAGAGCAGGATCTTACTGAAAAGTGAGCATCCTTCTCCACCCATGGATCCTCAGGGCAGTTTTGAAAACTCTGAGTTTCATAGATGTGTTTACTCCTTCTTGGATGTAAAATTTAAACTTTATACCATTTTTATTATACCTAATAAAAAGTGAAACCTTTATTCTGTGGGTCTGCAAAAGCAACTTTTGAAGTTGGATGTATCTATCAACATACTTATTAAAAAGCATTTTTTTCCCTACAGTTTTGGAGAGAGTCTGAAAACCAATGTCAGTATGGCTTAGATATTCATAATTGTTTACACATGTTTCAGTAACAAAATATATTTGGGGGGGTTGGCACTTTACTTTTAGGATTTGAGGCAGCTGGAAATTATTATCATTATGGGCAAAAATGTTCTAACTAGATAATGGTGTTAAAAAGAATATAATATTCCTGGAATATTACTTCTAATATATAGCACCTATTATTTTATTAAGTTATTTAAATATGGATTGGCTGTTGTCTGGTCAGTTACACACTAAGATATCTAAGTAAATAGATATCTCAGAATTAGTGTCAAATAGAAAATGACTGTGGTTTCCTATTATTAATATTATTATTGTTACACAGAGAAACCTTAGTAATCATTTTAAGGGCTTGATAGTTAATATTCCACATATCGCAGAGACAAATTCTAATTAAATACTTAAGAAATAGGACATTGTTTCCAATCATGATGTAAGGTATCAAATACCTTGGAGATGTATAAAAATTCTTTTCATATTCGCTTATCCAGGGGAAAAGAAACGATGATTAATAAGGGATTCTGTGCCTCCCAGAACCTGAAGTGTTTCATCTAAGGAGCTAGACTATGTTAAGAGCCAAAGGGAAGCTAGGTTCAAAGGAAATTCATCTAATATTTGTGCTCTGGTTATGAAAGGGGGTGAGAGGCTGATCATTAGCGGCATGTGGCCAGTTGGCAGGAAGGCTGCGGGCCAGACTGAGGGGTTAGTGTGATCACAGATGGACTTAGTATGGGAAAGAGGATGCCAGAGAGTCCCAGGCAGTGCGTGCTATTTTGGGGGCTTTATACGAATCATTATTTTTTCATTCTGTGCCAGTATTGACACAGACAAATGTATTTGTTCACTGGCTACTGAAGATTTGCAGATTACCAAAGTAAGTCTCATACTTGGAGACATCACTGAGAGAGGATTTTTTAAAATAATGCTTTATATTACCTCTAAATATAATGCCTTCCTTTCATCAAGAGGATATATTTTTTAATATCAAGAGGATGCCAAAAGACTTAACAAATAAGGGTACACATTCTAAAGAAGAAATAGAGACCTCTTTTTATTCGAGGAGAATGGTCGGTAAATTTGCAATCGATCATTCATTTGATAAATTTAGAAATAGCAATTTTGCATTAAAGACTTTCTTAAGGATGGAGAACTGGCTCAAGGAACTCAGGAACCGTGTCTAGGTCTGAATTCCAACAGCTCTTCTACAGAGGGTACAACTACTCACTGCCAGGAGGTTTGATAACCAGTCCACGGGTTCTCATCCTCACTCTGCACTGACTGGCAATGAACCTTGGTAATTTATTGACTATAAGCCTTGGCAAGTTATTGAGTTTTATCTGTATCCAGGGTGAGGAGTTAGACATCCAAGACCCCCCCAACTCTAAAGTTTAATGTGGCACATATATACAATGGAATATTACTCAGCCATAAAAAGAAATGAAATTGAGTTATTTGTAGGGAGGTGGATGGACCTAGAGTCTGTCATACAGAGTGAAGTAAGTCAGAAAGAGAAAAACAAATACCGTATGCTAACACATATATATGGAATCTAAAAAAAATTTAAAAATGCTTCTGAAGAACCTAGGGTCAGGACAGGAATAAAGACACAGAGGTAGAGAATGGACTTCAGGACATGGGGAGGGGGAAGGGTAAGCTGTGACAAAGTGAGAGAGTGGCATGGACATATGTACATTACCAAATGTAAAATAGATAGCTAGTGGGAAGCAGCTGCATAGCACAGGGATATCAGCTCGGTGCTTTGTGACCACCTAGAGGGGCAGGATAGGGAGGGTGGGAGGGAGACGCAAGAGGGAGGGTTTATGGGGATATATGTATATGTATAGCTGATTCACTTTGTTATACAGCAGAAACTAACACACCATTAAAAATAAATAAATTTTAAAAAAATAAAGTTTAATGTGATGTTGGAACACAAGATTCACAAATGTCATAAAAATGAATATAACTCCTGCCCACAGAGCTACTGGTCAGTCCTACAGCTAGAGACGTACTCAGGTACTCACACTCCCCTCCACGGGCATCTGCCTCATTTACCGCTTTGGCCCCTGAAGCCCTTCCCCACTATGATATCCTCAGTTAAGAAGACTTTTTCCCAAGTTTTACTGAGATATAACTGACAAAGAGGATTTCTGAAGGTTCCCTGTAACCTAATCTCACTTGTAAACTTTCTTTTATAGAAAAAAAAAATGACTACATGATCCAAACAATAACCTACAAATTAACATTTGGGGCCAAAGTATTTTGGAAAACATACACTTATTTCAGCAACCTACTTTTGGAGTGGAGCGGAGTGCCTAAGAGCATAGCTTGTAAAGTAGCAGAGTTCTGGAACCAGGCTGCCTGGGTTCAAAAACAGACTCTGCTACTCTAAGCTATGTGACCTTGGGCAAGTTCTCTGGGCCTCCATTTCTCCATCTATGGAACAGGAATTATCAAAGTGTCTACCTTCTAAGGGTTTTGCTTTGAGAATTCAGTTAATACATGTAAAGCAATTAGAATACGCCCGGGCACACAATAAGTGGTGGAAAAAAATGTTAGATACTATGCAACTTAAGTATTCTCAAAAGAGACAAATTTCTAAACTGTGAAGATGTATTAACATTTGGGAAATATCCAAAAGTCATTTGGAACAAATTCTGATTTTTAAAAAGTGGGGGAAAGTTTAGCAGTTTGGGTTGAAATTATGATGTGTATATAGAATAAGACTTGTTTTCTCATTTAGATTATTATCAGGTATAAATAAGTTTATTGTCTTTTGAAATGATGGCTTTCAAAATGATAGTCCTTCTTTTAAAAAGAGATTACACATACTAAAATACTAAATTATGGTTATACCTTGTGCCTGATGACAAAAAGGTATAATCTTTGTCCTTTGCTGTTCATTTGTAAAAATGGCACAGGGAACATTGAGTTCGTTATCTTTAATGGAATCCACCAGAAAGATATTGCCATGGTGGCAAAGAAATACTTCCCCTCTTTTTTGTTGAAAACTCTTGAATTCTCAGTTTCTCAGCTGAGATTGCTAACAAGATGACATACAAAATTAATCATGCAACCATCAAAATTAAAACACATGTTCAGGGCAAATTTTACACTCAATTCTGGAATTTTGGTTTAGCACCTTCACTACAAAATTTATAGTATAATTTAGCACAGGCAGGTTGTTCTGCAAAGCCCTTCACATGTTTACATCTTGTTAAATCAAAATTTAAATATAAGCAATTTAAAAATCTCCAAATCATTTTGCTAGACCTCAATAGAAAAACATAAAGCCTGTTTTAAACGTTCCTCCTTTACCAACCTGAAGACATATTTGATTTATCTGCCTATCTCTCTTTTGCAAACCTGTATACTGAGCTCCTCTTGTGCCCAAGCACTATTTGAAGCTCTTCACGATATTAACTCAGGTTTTCCTTAAAAC
Organism: Neophocaena asiaeorientalis asiaeorientalis; assembly: GCF_003031525.2. Taxonomy (NCBI): domain Eukaryota; kingdom Metazoa; phylum Chordata; class Mammalia; order Artiodactyla; family Phocoenidae; genus Neophocaena; species Neophocaena asiaeorientalis. The sequence continues at coordinate 4,887,244 of NW_020174561.1, forward strand.
CACCTTATGGGGTCAGTACTGTTATATCCATGACAGATGAGAAACTTTCACAAGGTCTCCAAACACGCACGTGACGAACTGCAGCTCAAATCCAGACAGCATAAATAATGTTTTGATGAAAGTATTTAAGAGAGGTTATTTCACTTAAAGAAAATGTTTCCCTCCCTGTTATTTCTAAAACCTTTGAAATCTGGGTCTCTTAACTTTATCAGGAATTTAATTTTAAAATAACCTATCAGGTCAAGAATTCCACATGCAAAATTTATTTTCCAAATCATTAGGTCTGGAAAGATCATCCTGAAGCATTTGGGAGGTGAGAGGGAGGGGAGGCAGAGGAGGTGAAAAAACCCCCAGAGTCAGTGGAAGTCTGCACCACATTGCTGAAGAATGAGGTTCTGAAGAGTCGGGGGGCCAGTGGGGTGGAGAGGTCTGACGGGCTTTGAAGAGTGAGGTCATGCTCAGTGTTTTAAGCTCATTAGTCCTGCCTAAAAAAAAAAAAAGGATGTGGGTAAGAAAGAAAAAAAGAAAGACAAATTAGCAGGATTTTCAAAAGAAATTAAATATGTCAGGTAGCCAGGGGTCCTAACTCTGCCTCGAGGGAACATGTGTCAAACCAGCTTGTAGTTCTGCAATCGGTGAAACTGTCTGCAAGAAATACCCCATCCCTCATTCTTGTTCCTACAACACACGCCTATGGAAGGAGAGGTTAGAGTTGGTCAACTGCATGTGGAAATTTTCTCCACATCACCTAATTGAGACATGGGGCCAACCTTTCTTTGAACAAAAACCAATCTGGTACAGCCTGCTGAAAGAAAGCACAGCAATGGCTTTGACTAATGAGGACAACTGTAACTGCCCAAATGACGTATTATTAAATTTCGTCCCCTGGACCACCACGACCTACAACTCACAACAACTTTCTGAGCCCGGGAGCAGAAAGCAACGGTGAGGAAGCGCTGCACAGATGTTTATTTCTAAGGCAATATTAGATTTGGTGGCACTCTGAAAACTATAATAATTGCTGATTCTCTGTGCTCGCAGAGATCATTGAAAGACTACACATAATTCCAAAATGTACTATTGTTATATAGATACTAATTTCTTTATCATTAGGACTATAAGTCAAATAATATATGGCAATAGCACAGTTGCTGGGACAAAGTAGGTGCTCCATAAACTGAATTACAATCATGTACATTTATGCCAGAAATGAAACTGTCCTTATTATGCTTGTTGCTGCTAGGGATCTTCTGCTTCAGATTATGAGTTACTAGAATAAGAATTTTTTTTAACCTGGGCATTTTCATATCTCTGAAATTGTACACAGCATTGGCTGTGATTGTACATTATTCCTTGAGACAAAGGGTCAAAACTTTCATGAGATATTCAAAAGGGTACCTGCTTCCTCCAAAAGATGAAGAATCACTGGCTCAGAGACATCATTTGCCTTCCCTTGTCTTATACAGAGCCAAGCTCTGTTGTTTGATGAAGCCAAAAATGTCTTTTTAAAAATAAGTCATGTTCTAGACTTGCTTTGGAGTGGGAGGAGGACTTATAAAACTGCTCACCCTAATACCCAAGGTCTCTCCTCTCTCTCACTACCACCCTCGCTCTTCTGGTGTGTAACTTTGCTAGAGTTAATCTGGACTTGAGAAATGGGTAAGAAAATGGAGAAGGAGAAATTAAAGATCTAGGGATCCTCTGGAGCCATTAAAGCCCCCAAAGTGGGTATTTAGGAATTGGAGTTATCAAAAAGGGACTCTGTTTATCTGCTTCTCTTTTAACTAAACCTTCAAAGTTTCAAATGTCACATTTGAAATGTGGTAAGTCTAACAGAATCTTTTATTTAAAAACCTCCCAGGTTTTTTCTTTTTCTATTTCCCTGTCCAATAATTCTGAAATTAGAAGACTAATTCTTAGAATGTCAAAACATAAACTTCAAACGAACATGACTGTATACAGCAGAAGGTTGCACTCAGGGAAACCTCTGGATGCTGTTGGAAGCCAGGAAGACCCGACTCTCTTCCACAGGGTCTCGGTAGTAAAAGTTTGTTTCTTCTTGTAAAAGAAGCAGATGTGACTTGGAGAAACATGGAGAAACAGATGTGCTGAGCAAACGTTTTTATTTAAGCGGTAATTTGTCTGACCATAAGTTACATTAACTCAGAGGTGAGTGTTTAACATAACTCGTTTTCACCAACTCAGAAAGATAATTTATAGAAGCACTAAAAGAGATCGTGAATTAAAGAACACACCCCTCTCGTCTTTGCCTGCTTTTTAAGAAAACAATGTTACACAAAATTCCCAAGCCTTTGGTGTCTGTGAAGGCTTACTGGGCACTGAGGTAGCCTCTGCGTTCAGAACGTCTGGGTGTGCAAACTGCTCGTGAAAATAGCAGATCATTCCCCTGGGTGCTACATGGGCTCATGAAGAACGCCGGTAAAGGGTTGTGCAGGCTTAGCACACAGAACACGAAACAACTGCAGAAGGCTAAGTGCTGAAGTCAAGGGCACTTAAGAAGACTTGAAAGAGTGCCTACAATTGAGGTCATTGCTAAGGAAATGGATGCCTCTGCTGCAGATCCTGCAGAGGGAAGTAGAAGACAAGAGCCAGTTCTCTACCAGGCGCAGTGGCGACCATGCCTACAGCATAAACTACTTTTAGCAGTCCAGGAAAACATCTGAATCTCCTTTAAATTTAGAAGAAAAAAAATGAAATTTTAGGTCCAAGAAAAGTCTCTATTCTCTATAGAGATGAGTCTTTATAGAGATGAACATTAATATATTCATCGTTATATCAACACAGTGGTAAAATACAATTTTAAGTATTTTTTTTCCTGAAAGAAGGGGTCCACAAAGGCAAAAGTGCCAGGACCCATGAACCTCAGGAATGCAACCATGTGGAACAGCCCAGGTCACTCACTGTCCTTTCTAACTCCCAACTCATCATTCCTGTCCTGATTCCTTTACAATTCCAGAATTTCTCGGTACCACAGGCTCCTACTTCTTTTGCTGTCCTCTTTCTTCCCTCATCTCCTTCTCTATACACTTGCAGGTAAGCCCTAGAGGGGCATCGGGACCAGGAGTTTTCATGATGGTGATGACGACGACGATGCTTATTCAACCTTGACCGAGCACTTGATCATGTACTAGACTTGTGGCAGAACTCTGCATTAATTATCTAGTTGAATCCTCAGACTGGTGCTATAAGATAGGTTCTATTACTAGTTCTATTCTTAAAGATAAGAAAACTGAAGCTTAGGGGAGCTTATAAGCCTTGCACTAGGAGACACAGACAATGAGGGCAGTTAGAAGCAGAGCCGGGACCACAGTCAGGCTTCTCTGACAGTGATTACAAGCATGAGCCTTGGAGTCCACGGCTTTTAACCACTAGGTTAGAAAAATGGCCTGAGATGCTTTGTTAAGATGCAGTTTGCCCTGATAAAATAATTTCCACGGAGAAAAGTGACTCTCATCCTATTTATAGAGCAAGAGAATATTCTGACTTTTACAAAGGAGACATTCTTTTCTACATGTTTAAAAACTAAGTGCAGTATTCGATCAAAGCATTCAGGAGCCTACTTAATTTTCACTCATTAAAGGCAGAGAGATATCATGGGAAGTCATCAGAGGTGGAAATTTACCCTTGAAGAAACTGTTCATGATGCCCTTGAGAAATATCACCAAAATATACAGCATTTAATACAAAATCTAAATAACTATAATAAATATAAAATATGAATAAATTTAAAAAGATAAAAATAAATTAATTAATGTATAAATAAATAGTAAAATATAAAATACTTCGCCTAAGACTTAGTTTCCTCGGAGAAGGGGGTAGGGTGGAGTAGATAATAAAAATTAGCTACATTATCTAATCTGCTTATGAAGATTAAATAAGAGTCTGAAAGGGATTTTTTTCCCCTCGATGACTGTGTCACTGAAGCACTGTCAAATTGTCAGCTCCACAGTACAGCCTTCTCACTGTTATAAAGTATGCGTGAACAAAGTTTTGAAAAAATGTACTGTGGATATTTTAATAGAAACAATAAGGTAGTAAGGTGTGTTAAATAGTGAAAGCGATTAATTGGAAATTGTTCTAATTCTGTAATCAAGCATAACATTAAAAAAAAAGCCTGTGCACTAGAAATCATTTTAACAATGAGTAGCAATAACAGTATTCTGGCTAAGTAGAATTCTAATATGTAAACTATTATAACCTGATTTAAACATTGGATACCAATATAGTCAGATATTAGGATATATAAGGTGTCTAGTAAAATATTAGATATTAGCTCTAAAACTTTCCTCATAGGTAGACTCTCAATGGGAAGACTCTGCTATCTGATATTACTCACCAAATAAAGATTATGAAGATCTCAGAATTTTGCAGTGACTCCAGAACATTATAAAAATTATCACTGTACGTGACCACAGAAACAAATTTAGTTAACTAAATTTTAAGAAGTTGAATTCTCGCTGAATGAGAGCTTCCCCAAAAGGTCAATTAGATTGTAAGTGTGAGGAGGGCTTTAGATTCTATGGTCCAGAGTAATGATTAAGGGGATAGATTTGCATCAGACCCGTATTCAAACCCCACCTTTGCCACTAATTACATATGTTATGTAGAAAGCCTGAACAAGCTTTCTAACTGTTCTAACTATTCTAAAGTCTTAGTTTCTTCGTATGTTAAAAAAAGGGAGGGGATAAAAAAATCATCTGTTTAGGGTTGTGGAGAACACTAAGTAAGGTAGGAAGGAAAAGTGCTTAACATATGCCTGGCACATAATAAAAGTTCTATAAATGTTGCACAACTACTCCTCCTTCTGCGGCTGCTGCTGTCCGTGTCTTCCCCTATAGCACATGGCAAATTTCTAAGAGCAGAGTGCAGAGCAGATACTTAAACAGTTGCTGGTTGGGAGCATTTCACTACAACACAGACTCTACTGTTGAAAAATTAAGTCACATTCCTCTGGTATACTGACGTAAACAAGGTAAATAAAAACCACTAAAATGAGTATTTACTACAACTTTGGAATCGAACAAATTTTTATTAAGCAGTCATTGCTAAATGCTATTCTCTTCTTTTATTATGGACATTTGCTAACACATTAGACAACTATCATATGAGTTGTTTTATAATTGTCCTTATGTGTTGTTGGAAATGTACAAATAAATGGGAACATTTTATAAAGCATTTCCAAATGCTATAACCGGAGTCATTCACACATCATTTAATAACTCAGCATCTAGATTGTTAATTAGTGTTTTTGTAAAATAAAGCAGCAAATACCAGTTTTAAATGTGTAGCTAAATGCTGGATGCATCATTCTTTTAAATGGTATTTTTTCTTTCCTTGGTATTTTCCCTTTCTTTATTAATTGAAATGTATTTAAAAATGAAAGCTGCTTCTAGCAAATGGATCCATGAAATGTAGTCTCCTACAGTTTTGCCCTATGACCTTTCTGCAGATTTTATTTATGACTCTATCTGGCACAACACTTTGGAGGCAAAATGTATATGAGACCACAGATCATCTGTGCAAATCAATTTCTGTGGATGCTCTATTGTTATCCATGTCAAAACTTTTTGATTTGGAAGGAGATATTAAAAGAAATATTTCCCCATATGTATTTTAATTTCCTTAGAACATAAATATATCTTCTTAATTCCTATGCATGACATATTCCAGCAATAATAACAGCTTATTACTATCTAAATCTTTCTCCCGAACAGCAAAACATTATGCTATTTATGGATAAATCAACATGAAATAGTCTAGGTAAGTTATTTGACTTTTTATGTTTCATTAAGAATCATGTTTTCTATAATTGAATGCATACTTCTGATTATAATTACATTAGACAAAAAAGATGGCAGATTAATGAGTAGAATAAAGAGCTCTCAGAGTCCTATCACTGACTACAGAAATGATTAAAAATATAAGGATGAAAGCAGGTAAGAATAATTCTTCAACATTCAACTTTGAGGGATTACCTTTAAACTATTCATACCTCTAGTAAATCCACTACAGATTTACTAGCTTTACTAGTAGAAAGTAGAAAAGCAGGACGTCTTATTGATATACATCAGTGGTTCTCACTGAGTCTCAAAGATGTCCTCTGAGGGGCTGATTTTGCCTGGGAAGGGGCGTACTACTGGAAATCTAGTGGATGGAGGCCAGGGATGCTGCTCAACATCCTACAGTGCACAAGACAGCTCCCCAGAATGAAGATTATCCAGCCACAATATCAATAATGCTGAGGTGGAGAAGCCTTGGTCCAAATCTGGTTGTTTTATATCAGTCATGTAAATTAGCCCTTTCTCCCTCACTGATAATAACTAAACTAAGAGTTGCCTCTACAGCTACCATATGCAAATTGCAACTGGCGATATAATTAGAAATAGACACTAAACTCAAATAGTTAATTATGGCTAAGTAGGTACTTAAAATGTTTGATTATGTAAATAATGAAATGTGTATTAACAAATTAATTAAATTATCTTATTATTCACCAAATTGTCATAGTAATTGATTTTTTAATTGACTGGTATGCCTTATATTTGTTTTCCTCTTCACTGTTAGTCTTTTGGTTAAATAAGAAGATGAATAGTTGATGTCCAGAAGGTGAGAGAATGGGGGAAGGAGAAATTAGGAAACTTGATTAACTGCAAATTGGATTCTCCTCTTTTGGTTACTTGAAGGTGGACTGCTTTTTATGTTTGTTTAACACTTAATAATAGAGTCCATTAGGCCAAAATTTAATTTGAAATGTAAGGAGGTATTATAATTTTTCCTCTTAACCAACAAATAAAATATAATTAAGGTTTAATCCATTTCCTTTTAGCTTGCCATGTATAGGCTTTGGGGGATCAAATACATGTATAACAGTCTATCATTTAATGTGCAGGAGTTCAACTCTGGATTTCAAACTTAAAAATATAACGAAGGCACTATAGTTGTTGGGAAAAAAAAAGAAAAAGAACAATTTGGAAGGCCAAAAATTTGATAGAAGATTAGAAATGTTATCCCTCACTTTTTGTATTCTACACTTCATCATAGCATCAGTTTGCCATGAAACCTAAAGACTCTAATGAGATTAAGCATAAAAGATAAATAAGGGAAAGGTCTCTGATTAGAATTTTAACTGGAGCCCATGGTGAGAAAATCCTACCTCTGCTATTGAATCCTACCAGTTCCCGAGGCCTCTCATGCCTAGTTAAGTGTCTAAAACAATCCACATTATTCATTCATTATCTTTTCATTCATTTTATGGTTTCTAAAAGGAAGGCTAAAAAAATAGTAGTACTTATTAGACACTTTTCCATTTTATATACTAGAGTACTGCGGATGGACCACCCATTAAACTTTAAATTAAGACCTTCTGGAAAGGACTCTTATAAGTGACTGAAATACTCTTCTGCAATCATCTGTAGGATATATCCCACAAGAATTTTCTAATATTTTTCTTGATATTATAGTAACACATTCCTAATATAACCTATTGCCTAAGTTAATTGGATGATAATTAACTTCTTTCTGATCAGTATATTTGAGAAGGGAGGCATGTCTTGGAATATATTACATACTTCCCCACTAATGTATTTTTCTTATATTATTGAGGTATAATTTATATTTAGTATACATAATTTATATATAGCCAAACATACTTATAAGTATTATACACAGTTCATTGCACAAATCTGAGGTGCACAATTAAATTTTTATACACCACCTGGTTATATATGTAACCACCGCTCAGATTAAGATACAGGACATGGGCTTCCCTGGTGGCGCAGTGGTTGAGAGTCCGCCTGCCGATGCAGGGGACGCGGGTTCATGCCCCGGTCCGGGAGGATCCCACGTGCCGCGGAGCGGCTGGGCCCGTGAGCCATGGCCGCTGAGCCTGCGCGTCCGGGGCCTCTGCTCTGCAACGCGAGAGGCCACAGCGGTGAGAGGCCCACGTACCGCAAAAAAAAAATAGATATAGGACATTTGCCCAAAAAGTTTCCTCATGCTTAGAAGCTCCCACACCTTGTAGGTAACAACTATTTTGATTTCTATCACCACGGATTAGTTTTGACTGTTCTTAAACTTCATATAAATGAATTATAGTACGTCTTTTTATGTCTGGCTTCTTTTTCTCGACATAATGTTTTGGAGGTTTACCCATGTTTGTGTGTATCAACAGTTAATTTATTTTTAAATGTCTCAAAAGCATTACATTGAATTTGTTTATCTCTTTTCTTATTGAACTTTTTCTAGCTTTTAGATTTTATAAAACTGATATGAAGATTTCTTGTGCTTAAATGAAAAGAGCTATCAAGCCATGAAAAGATATGGAGGAAACTTAAATGCATCACTAAGTGAAAGAAGCCAACCTGAGAAGTTACATACTGTATGATCCCAACTGTATGACATTCTAAAACAGCTAAAGCTATGGAGACAATGAAAAAAAATCAGTAGCTGCCAGGGGTTGGTAGGCAGTGGGAGAGATGAATAGGTGGAGCACAGAAGGTTTTCAGGGCAGTGAAAATACTTTGTATGATTTTACAATGTTGGATCCATGTCATTATACATTTGTCCCAACCCATAGAATGTATAACACAAGGAGTAAACCCTAAGGTAAACTATGGACTTTGGGTGATTATGATGTGTCAATGCAGGTTCATCCCTGGTAAAAAATGTACCATTCTGATGAGTGATGTTGATAACAAAAGGCTATGTATATGTGGGGCTGGGTGTACGTGGGCAATCTCTGTACCTTCTTCTCATTTAAAAATAAAATGTACCTTCTGCTCTAAAAAATAAAATGCTTTAAAAGTTAAAAAAAAAAGATTTCTTGGATATATCTTTTGATGGAACTATGACTTCATTTATCTTGGGTACGCAGTTAGCAGGATTGCTGTGTCATAGGATGTTAGCTATATGTTAGTTATACTAATACTGGCAACTTTTTCCAAAACGGGCAAACATTTGACACTCCCCCCAGCAGCGTATGAACGAAAGCTTGCTCTATGTCCTCTCCAACACTTTGTATTGTTAGTCCTTTTAGTGGTTTTCATTGTGGTGGGTTGGTAGTGGTATCTCATTGTCATTTTAACTTGCATTTCCCTGATGATTGATGGAATTGGGCATCTTTTCATATGCTTCTTGGCCATTGGGTTATCTTCTTCTTGTAAAGTAAGTGCCTTTCCATCTCAGCCTCATAATTTTCTGGCAACTTTTCTTGACCTTTTTTTCCCTAGCTCACGGGGAGTTGCAAACTCTAAAAAAAATATCAGATGGCACCAACAGACCAAAGGGTCACCCAGCAGTCCAGCTTCCAGGCTTTTGCCCTCACTCATCCCACCTAAGGATCCCTGGTTTGTGTGAAGGGGGCTTCTCCCCATCATCCTCCAAAGGGCAGTTCTTCCTGCCAGCAGACGAGGCCAATACCACTTTCTGGGGGACAGTAGCACCTGCTTCGCTAGTTTATTCTTTCTCTTTGGGCTCAGGAGGCAGGTTCCCGCCAATGTTAGTGGAGCCTAAAGCGTACGTGACTAGACAACTGGAATCAGGCAATCGGGGACGGCAAGCTCCAGGGGTCTGAATCCTCACTGGAGTCCATAGGGGCAGGTCCACTCCTGAGTGGAAGACGTGGCGGCCTGCAGTTGCAGAGCCCAGAGCCAAGCAGACAGGCACGGGCAAGGACTGGGGCCACTCCTCCTTCTGTGGGTCCCACACCCCAACCCCACCAAGCCAGCCCACCCTGGCACAAGGCGACCTCAGCAGCAGTGTACTTTAATCACAGGACTTTGCAATACACCAAGGGTCAACGAGACTTCTCATTTTATTAACATAAAGGAAACTCAAAAATCATCTAATCCAATTCCTCATCTGTTCCTTGAGAGATGGATTTCCAGTTGGTGCTTGAATACTTCCTGGGACAGAAAAGTCTCCACCCGTGAGGGAGCCAGGAGGCAATGTAATACAACATGGCCTTTGGAACTAGGCACAACTGGATCTGAATCCAAGCCTTGCCACTCACTAACTATGTGACCTTGGGCAATTTCTTTAACCCCTCTGATCTTTGGGGTTTCTCCTCTGAAACCGAGGGCTAAGAGCAGAATTCAATCTATAAGGATGCTGTAAGCATTAAAGAGACTATAACTAAATCTAAAGCATTTACGACACAGCCTGGCACTTAGTAAATGATAGTCAATAATACCTATTTGGGAGCAGTTTTGACCTTTAAAGAACTCTTTTTTATACAACTTGGATCAAAACTCCTACACCTAAATCCAAGTTACAGCTTCTAGCGTGACATCAAATAAACTCATTTTAGTTTCCAGTGGAAGGGACAGCCCCAGACAGTGTCACAGGATTGGAAAGCATGTCTGGGGAAGGGTAAATAGGCCAGGTTAGCAGAGGCATAAAATACACTGACAAACAATGAGACATGAGGCTGAAAAAACATATGGACCAACATGAGAGAAGTGAATGAGCATCAGAGGGACAGCTTGGAGCATTTTTGGCAAAGCCTATGTATGACAGAGTGCGCTTTAAGTTGATCAAGATCAAGCTTGCAAAACTGAACTGGAAAAGAGTCAGACAGATACAGGGAAACAAAGCTGGGGACTATTTTAGTATTTGAGTCAACAAGTAACAAGAACTGAACCAGAATAGTGTCATAAGAAGGACAAAGAAAGGATAAATCAGAGACAAGTGGGCAAATCCTGCAGATTCCACCTCTGCAACAACCCTTTCTACTCATGGTATCATCTCCATTCCTACTGACACCTCTCTAGATATTTATCATGTATATAATTACAATTAAATGTACAAAGGTCTCTTCAAATGACAGCCAGGTAGGAATATATATTCCTGAAATGAATGTCAGTGTTAAAAGATCCAGCATAAGGATTGTACACTTTTATGAACACGTAGAAGTTTAAAAAAGTTTAAATGGGTTTTGCATATAGCAGAATAATGAATGAGTCATTTACCATGTTTAAGTTTAGAGTGGAACCAAAATATACAGCTATACCAATAATTGTAACACAATTACATTTCAAAAGATACAGCAAAAATTCAATAGCACAAACCTAATGTGAAAAGTGAAAAGTAAAAATACATTCTTTCATGTCCTAATGTAGAAATTTTATTTTACTTTGTAACTTTTATTATATATTTACTCCATATAAAAGTCAAGTTTACTGACCAGTAAAAATGTAGTTACCTATAGAGACTTTTAAAAATTAAAATCTACATTAAAATTAAATCTATGGTGCTTTTTGAGGTAAAAATAATTGTCGTTGGTAACCATAAATATTCTGGAAAAAATCATTCATACTCTTAGCTTTCCCTCAAAGATGATTTATTTTAAGAGCTAGTTTCTATATAAAATATTAGAGTCAGAAAGAGAAAAATGGAAAAACAGAGTCACACACTAAAGAAGGTGAGAATATTTAGTTGGACATAACTACACACACACCGCATACACACACTTAGGCAAAAACACACCTCCCTCTAGGTTTTGGTTCCCTCCCTCATGAACATTTTTGGTGTGGCTCTATAATTTGTTTTCCAGCTTGGAAAAAGACTGAGGTATAGCAACCCTAAGAAAGCAAACTGAAAAGTAGATAGCCGAGAGGAACATAATCTTGAAGTCTTCTCCATAGTCTAGACCCCTGTTTGCCCAACTCTGTTCCACAGAAGAATATCAATAGGTAGTCCATTAAAAAGATGTCAAATAAGTTTGGAAATGCTGGACACTACATATTCTTCTTTTGAAAGTCCACCATTTAAATAAGTATCTGAAACGTTCAAAGAAGTTCTACAGTAAAGAAACCTACTTAATTTTGTTTAATCCATAGCTTCATAACCATACAACACTACTTTTTCCTATCTTTTTTTTTTAACATCTTTATTGGAATATAATTGCTTACAATGGTGTGTGAGTTTCTGCTTTATAACAAAGTGAATCAGCTATATGTATACATATATCCCCATAGCCCCTCCCTCTTGCATCTCCCTCCCACCCTCCCTATCCCACCCCTCTAGGTGGTCACAAAGCACCGAGCTGATCTCCCTGTGCTATGTGGCTGCTTCCCACTAGCTATCTATTTTACATTTGGTAGTGTATATATGTCCATGCCACTCTCTCACTTTGTCCCAGCTTACCCTTCCCCCTCCCCATGTCCTCAAGTCCATTCTCTACCTCTGTGTCATTATTCATGTCCTGCACCTAAGTTATTCAGAACCATCTTTTTATTTTTTAGATTCCATATATATGTGTTAGCATACAGTATTGGTTTTTCTCTTTCATATTATGTTCCATTGATCTATATTTCTGTATTTGTGCCAGTACCATACTGTCTTGATTACTGTAGCTTTGCCAGTATAGTCTGAAGTCCGGGATCCTGATTCCTCCAGCTCCGTTTTTCTTTCTTAAGATTGCTTTGGCTATTTGGGGTCTTTTGTGTCTGCATACAAATTGTGAAATTTTTTGTTCTAGTTCTGTGAAAAATGCCATTGATAGTTTGATGGGGATTGCCTTGAATCTGTAGATTGCTTTGGGTAGTATAGTCATTTTCACAATGTTGACTCTTCTAATCCAAGAACATGGTATACCTCTCCATCTGTTTGTATCATCTACAATTTCTTTCATCAGGATATTTTATTCTTTTTGTTGCAATGGTAAATGGGAATGTTTCCTTAATTTCGCTTTCAGATTTTTCATCATTAGTGTATAGGAATGCAAGAGATTTCAGTGCATTAATTTTGTATCCTGCGACTTTACCAAATTCATTGACTAGCTCTAGTAGTTTTCTGGTAGAGTCTTTAGGATTCTCTATGTACAGTATCATGTCATCTGCAAACAGTGACAGTTTTACTTTTTCTTTTACGATTTGGATTCCTTTTATTTCTTTTTCTTCTCTGATCGCTGAGGCTAAAATTTCCAACACTATGTTGAATAACAGTGGTGAGAGTGGACAACCTTGTCTTGCTCCTGATCTTAGTGGAAGGGTTTCAGTTTTTCACCGTTGGGAACGATGTTGGCTGTGGGTTTGTCATATATGGCCCTTATTATGTTGAGGTAGGTTCCTTCTATGCCTACTTTCTGGGGCTTTTTTTTATCATAGATAGGTGTTGACTTTTGTTGAAAATTTTTTCTGCACCTATTGAGATGATCATATGGTTCTTCTCTTTCAATTTGCTAATATGGTTTATCATACTGATTGATTTGCATGTATTGAAGAATCCTTGCATTCCTGGGATAAATCTCACTTGATCATGGTGTATGATCCTTTTAATGTGCTGTTGGATTCTGTTTGCTAGTATTTTGTTGAGGATTTTTGTACCTATGTTCATCAGTGATATTGGCCTGTATTTTCTTTCTTTCTGACATCTTTGTCTGGTTTTGGTATCAGGGTGATGGTGGCCTTGTAGATTGAGTTTGGGAGTGTTCTTCCCTCTGTTGTATTTTGTAAGAGTTTGAGAAGGATGGGTGTTAGCTCTTCTCTAAATGTTTGATAGAATTCGCCTGTGAAACCATCTGGTCCTGAGCTTTTGTTTGTTGGAGGATTTTTAATCACAGTCTCAATTTCAGTGCTTGTGATTGGTCTGTTTATATTTTCTATTTCTTCCTGGTTCAGTCTCAGAAGGTTGTGCTTTTCTAACAATTTGTCCATTTCTTCCAGGCTGTCCAATTTATTGGCACAGAATTGCTTGTAGAAATCTCATGATCCTTTGCATTTCTGCAGTGTCAATTGTTACTTCTCCTTTTTAATTTCTAATTCTATTGATTTGAGTCTTCTCCCTTTTTCTCTTGATGAGTCTGTCTAATGGTTTATCAATTTTGTTTATCTTCTAAAAGAAACAGCTTCATTTTTACTGATCTTTGTTATCATTTCCTTCATTTCTTTTTCATTTATTTCTGATCTGATCTTTGTGATTTCTTTCCTTCTGCTAACTTTGGGGGTTTTTTGTTCTTCTTTCTCTACTTGCTTTAAGTGTAAGGTTAGGTTGTTTATTTGAGATGTTTCTTATTTCTTGAGGTAGGATTGCATTGCTATAAAATTCCCTCTTAGAACTGCTTTTGCTGCATCCTGTAGGTTTTGGGTCATCGTGTTTTCATTGTCATTTCTTTCTAGGTAAGTTTTTATTTTCACTTTGATTTCTTCAGTGATCTCTTGGTTATGAAGTAGTGTACTGTTTAGCTTCCATGTGTTTGTAGATTTTACATTTTTTTTCCCTGTAATTGATATCTCGTCTCAGCATCGTGGTTGGAAAAGATAACTGATATGATTTGAATTTTCTTAAATTTACCACAGCTTGATTTGTGACCCAAGATATGATCTATCCTGGAGAATGTTCCATGAGCACTTGCGAAGAAAGTGTATTCTGTTGTTTTGGATGGAATGTCCTATAAATGTCAATTAAGTCCATCTTAATTAATATATCATTTAAAGCTTGTGTTTCCTTATTTATTTTCATTGTGGATGATCTGTCCATTGGTGTAAGTGGGCTGTTAAAGTCCCCTACTATGATTGTGTTACTGTCGATTTCCCCTTTTATGGCTGTTAGCATTTGCCTTATGTATTGAGGTGCTCCTATTCTGGGTGCATAAATACTTACAATTGTTATATATTCTTCGTGGATTGATTCCTTGCTCATTATGTAGTGTCCTTCTTTGTCTCTTATAACAGTCTATAATTTAAAGTGTATTTTGTCTGATATGAGAATTGCTACTCCAGCTTTCTTTTGCTTTACATTTGCATGGAATACCTTTTCCATCTCCTCACTTTCAGTCCATATGTGTCCCTTGGTCTGAAGTGGGTCTCTTGGAGACAGCATGTATACGGGTCTTGTTTTTGTAACCATTCAGCCAGTCTGTGTCTTTTGGTTGGAGCATTTAATCCATTTACATGTAAGGTAATTACCAATATGTATGTTCCTATTACCATTTTCTTAATTCTTTTGGGTTTGTTATTGTAGGTCTTTTCCTTCTCTTGTGTTTCCTGCCTCAAGAAGTTCCTTTAACCTTTGTTGTAAAGCTGGTTTGGTGGTGCTGAATTTTCTTAGCTTTTGCTTGTCTGTAAAGGTTTTAATTTCTCCATCAAATCTGAATGAGATCCTTGCTGGGAAGAATAATCTTGGTTGTAGCTTTTTCCTTTTCATCAATTTAAATACGTCCTGCTACTCCCTTCTGGCTTGCAGTTTCTGCTGAAATATCAACTGTTACCTTATGGGGATTCCTTTGTATGTTATTTGTTGCTTTTCCCTTGCTGCTTTTAATATTTTTTCTTTGTACTTAATTTTTGATAGTTTGATTAATATGTGTCTTGGTGTGTTTCTCCTTGGATTTATCCGGTATGGGACTCTCTGCGCTCCCTGTACTTGATTAACTATTTCCTTTCCCAAATTAGGGAAGTTTTCAACTATAATCTCTTCAAATATTTTCTCAGTCTCTTTCTTTTTCTCTTCTTCTTCTGGCACCCCTATAATTAGAATGTTCATGCGTTTAATGTTGTCCCCGAGGTCTCTGAGACTGTCCTCAATTCTTTTCATTCTCTTTTCTTTATTCTGCTCTGCAGTAGTTATTTCCACTATTTTATCTTCCAGGTCACTTATCCGTTCTTCTGCCTCAGTTATTCTGCTATTGATTCTTTCTAGAGAATTTCTAATTTTATTTATTGTGTATTAGTAAAAATTTTAATAAAAAAAGAAAAAAAAAGAACGAAAGAAGAGAGCAACCCAACCAAAAACAAACCCACCAATGATAACAAGCGCTAAAAACTGTATTAAAAAAAAAAAGAAAACGGACAGGCAGACCCTAGGTCAAATGGTAAAAGCAAAGCTATACAGACAAAATCACACAAAGAAGCATACACATTCACACTCACAAAAAGAGAAAAAGGAAATATATATATATATATATATATATGTATGTAAGAGACAAAGGAAGAGAGCAACCGAATCAATAAACAAATCTACCAGTGATAATAAACTCTAAATCCTAAACTAAGATAAACATAAAACCAGAAACCAGTCAGTCACATACAGCAAACCCCAAGTGTACAGCCTCTCCCAAAGCCCAATGCCTCAATTTTGGTATGATTCGTTGTCTATTGAGGTATTCCACAGATGCAGGGTACATCAAGTTGATTGGGGAGATTTAATCCGCTGCTTCTGAGGCTGCTGAGAGAGATTTCCCTTTCTCTTCTTTGTTCGCACAGCTCCCGGGGTTCAGCTTTGGATTTGGCCCCGCCTCTGCGTGTAAGTCGCCTGATGGCATCTGTTCTTTGCTCAGACAGGACGGGGTTAAAGGAGCAGCTGATCTGGGGGCTCCGGCTCACTCAGGCCAGGTGGAGGGAGGGGTGCGGATGCAGGGCGAGCCTGCAGGGGCAGAAGCCGGCATGACGTTGCACCAGCCTGCGGCGCACCGTGCGTTCTCCCGCAGAAGTTGTCCCTGGATCCCGGGACCCTGGCAGTGGCGGGCTGCACAGGCTCCTGGGAGGGGAGGTGTGGAGAGTGACCTGGCCTTGCACACAAGCTTCTTGGTGGCTGCTACAGCAGCCTTAGCGTCTCATGCCCGTCTCGGGTCCGCGCTGATAGCGGCAGTTCGTGCCTGTCTCTGGAGCTCGTTTAGGCAGTGCTCTGAATCCCCACTCCTCGCGCACCCGAAACAATGGTCTCTTGCCTCTTAGGCAGGTCCAGACTTTTCCCGGACTCCCTCCCAGCTAGCCGTGGTGGACTAGCCCCCTTCAGGCTATGTTCACGTAGCCAACCCCAGTCCTCTCCCTGCGCTCCGACCGAAGCCCGAGCCTCAGCTCCCAGCCCCACCCGCCCTGGCGGGTGAGCAGACAAGCCTCTCGGGCTGGTGAGTGCCAGTCGGCCCCGATCCTCTGTGCAGGAATCTCTCCGATTTGCCCTCCGCACCCTTGTTGCTGCGCTCTCCTCCATGGCTCTGAAGCTTCCCCGCTCTGCTACCCACAGTCTCCTCCTGTGAAGGGGCTTCCTAGTGTGTGGAAACCTTTCCTCCTTCACAGCTCCCTCCCACTGACAATTGGAGCAGAGACTTCTAAGTGTCAATGCAAGGTGTACCTGCAGGAACGGGCAGGACTGAGGTATGAAGGAGCTGACAGGGGCTGAGGGGAGACATCATAGCGGGAAGCACACCTTGGAAGCAACCTCTGAAGCAACCTTTCTTTTATATTTTCTTGAAAAATAAAAATCTCAGCAATGAGTACCCTTACAAAATAGTGTTAAATTCTTGAGAAGAGATGAGATTGTGGTGGTGGTGGGTAGAGGGGAGAGAACACTCTATATGGCCACTACATTTAGGAAAACATGGTATCCATCCTACTCACTGAGGCCCAGTCAGCCATTTCTCTCGTTTATTAACCATCTGTGGTTCATGCTCCCACTAGCATATCAATCACTGAGATACGACATAGGTGGAATTATTCTAAGTGGATTAGTAGATATGGTGAGAGTATCAATTACTACTTCCCTGGAATCACTTGTAGCCAGGGTGTATGATGTACACAAATATAGAGGGTTATACACAGACTCCTAAAAAATGAAAACACAGAAGAAAGAACCACCAAATAAGACAAAGTCTCTGGGTAATGTTCACCCTCCTCCAAAATCAACAGGGCTACAGAATGGTATGTGTTGCTCACTGGAGCAACTGCAAACTTTAGAAATGCTTAAGGTACAAGAAGTGAAGGCGAAATGTATCTACCCAAGGAAATTCAATTTCATTCATCTGGTATCCCTTTTGTAAAATAGTTTCATAAATTTTCCTCTTATTCTTTAAAACAAATTCCACTGAATCTAGTTTAAAATTTCAAAGTAGTTCCAGGGACAAATCCAAGAAACACAGCACAATTTAAACAGGAAATGTAAAACCAATTTCATAACTAAGTGCGAGTACTCAGACATTTTTTTCAATATTAACCACAATAAATCCACTGCACACTATAAGTGCAGGGAATAGCCACCACACTTAAAAGAAAATCACTCACAAAAAGGTATCTTAGATACCTGGCTGGTACTCTTTTTTGAAATGAGGCCACAATTATTTGGATTTGAAAGCATCCACTTTTTTCTAATAATTTTCATTTGGACTTTTTCACCTGGGTTAAAGGATCACTCCCAATTCAACCCATGTGCAAATGTAAAATTCACTTACCTGCACAAAACCGCATGCTGCGAAGTCCTCAAACAAAGGCAGACTTGGACGGTCTTCTCTATAGATGGTGAGTTTGTATGTGATCAGGGTCTCACCTTGGATTGGAGATTCATCCACCACAAGCATTGAGATTTTGTTCATCCCTAAGCCCAGAGGGTAGTTGGCAAAGCTGGAGAGAGAATGAGAGAGACAACCCAAATTGACTCATACATCAATATTTATTAAATGTATACAATTTTCATCAAAAACAGATAAGATCTGCACCATTTCATAAGAAACCTAAAATGTGAAAAAATTATTTTAACTTATGTTTCATTGTGCTTTGGTATACCAAGCGTTATCTTGCAGAGCAAGTCATGTCCCCTATCAATTACAGGGAAGGGAACTAATATTATTAACCACCTGTCAGGGTCATATATTATCTCATTTAATATTCACAACTCCATACAAAAACTATGATACTTCCCATTTTACATATAGTGGAGTATGGTAGAGTCAGGGTTGGGACCCAGGTTGGCCTGACTTGAATCCTCTTTCCTTTCTATTATACTTTCTGAGCTCCCAGGAATGCTGGGTGCATTTCTTTCCATACAACATAGGAATATGAGTATATTTCTTGCCGTGGACATGGAATGTCATAAAATTCTATCTTCTGTTCAAATTATCAACCAAAGAGTTGATGACTCTCAAAAGAGTCAATAGAAAAAAATCCCATGAGACTAAGAAAGTTAGTGTTACTATGTCCACAAATTTTCACCAACATGTTTATTAAGTAATCAACACCTGAATCTTCAAAAACTTGAGGAGCTGGGTTGGGGTAGAGGAGGCTACTATTCAGAAGGGTGAACTCTTCAACTACCTAAAAACATAAAGATAACAATAAACTCAATTTTCCCTGAATGAGTCCTCTTTGATACTTTTCATATCACAAGATCCTCTCTTGTTACAACATTGTTACAAAGATTAAACACAAAGATTGTTAATAGATCAGTAGAGCACTCATGTGTTCTTTTTAACAACATGGCATCTGTAAAGCAGAGGGATTTCACACCCTGGCAATCCCTCCAAAAGATCTTGTGCCTCAGGTTTTCTGAACCATCTTCAAAGGTTGCTTCCAAGGTGTGCTTCCCGCTATGATGTCTCCCCTCAGCCCCTGTCAGCTCCTTCATACCTTGGTCCTGCCCGTTCCTGCAGGTACACCTTGCACTGACACTTAGAAGTCTCTGCTCCAATTGTCAGCGTTACCACATCAAATGGGACTTCAGAGTAATAATCTTTGATCTTTGAGTTAAATTCAGGATTTAGTTCCAAATGCGGATGTGTGAAGATCTGCTTGATATGACATTGTGCATCTTTATCTGTTTAAAAAAACAAAACAATGATAGAAATACCTGCGGCATGGATAAATGTTTAAAAATCATATATGATTAAGGTTTTTAAAATTCTTTTGAATAACTTTAGTGATCACTGCTGATTTTCCATTTGGTCCTCTGGTCATAGTTGATTTGTGGCTTCAGCTGGGTTTTCTATTTGCCAAATTTTGTAGACCTTGCCTCATATAACAGTTGTTGACTTTAGTTGATATTTTTTGCTCAGCCTTTAAAAGTTTAAAGGCACAGAAGGTCAGAAAATGTCTCTCCAGTGGACTGATAACATTTCATAACATTTATTGCATATATCAAGCAACTGTGTAAATGGGGGGAGATGACTCTGTGGGGTGGTGACAGAAGGATACCAGCAGGGAATAAGGAAAATTTCTTGATGGGAAGTGTCATTAAACTGCCATTGGATTGATATGTAGCTTACAGGCAGGAGGGTGAAGCAAAGAATGTGAAATCCAAATCATGCCAAACACTCAGACACAAAAACATGAGACCCCCTCCATACTCCGGCCACCTTAACCTAAGAAAGTACCCTAAAGTATAAGAAGGAAATGCTATCCTCTGCTCAACCCTGTTACAGAACCTAGCATATTATTTCATATAATTGATTCTAAGCCATTTTTAAAAAAAGTGTTTCTATTTGATAACTCAATTTTTTGCAAAAGTATCTTAGAAAAAACTAAAAACATGTTTCTAGGCACATACACCAGCCACTGCTAAACTACATTATGTTCATATTTGAAATAAACAAATTACTCAAAAGCAAATGTTTTTCAAAGAAATATTAACAAGTATTTTGTGCCAGAAATACTTTTCAATAGTCAACAAAATTCCAGTAAAGGTAACATAGGAAATTCTGTAAAAACCAGTAAAATGAAAATGTCTTCTGTTGCCTTTAAATAAGATGTTCAATGATGTTTAACATAGCGACAGAAGGATAACACCAAATTTGCCACAGGAAGCTATACACCTGCACTTAAAGAAAAGTCGATTATCCTGTTAACTGCTGTCTCTTCCTCTATTGTTATAGAGCTATCACAACGATTTTTCTAAAATCACATCTGATGACTTGGCTTCAGTTCTTTAACAGTTTCTCATCACTGCCAGAATCTAGGCCAAGTTCCCAATAAAGCTTACAAGGCATCTCATAACCACTTCCTTGGTTCTCCTTCCCATCTCCCAACACATCCTGGACTTTGTGATTCAACAATACCAAAAGTTTTATATTTCTTTGCCAGACACGGAGACAGATGCATCACCAAATCCATGGCAATGAATACCACCAACTTTATAGGTGTTTCATTCTAGTTCTGAGAACTAGGTGTCAGTTTAATTCCCATCGTGCCCTAAAATAATGAAAGTGAATAAATGTGTGTATTTCTGACCCACATTCCAGGAGAGTTTTCTCAGCTGGTCAAAGAAAAAACTACTCTGGTACAAATTAGGAACAATAATAATAAAATAGATACATTGTAATGTCATTGCAGGGAAAAGTCAATAAAAATTAGTCAGTTTGGTTGAATAACTCAGTGAATTGGGTAAATACCTGCTTGATTGATTTTACTTGTTATGAAAGATTCTATCTGGGTGACAGATGTAGGTGGACTTCATCTATAATTTCAATAATCCTACCAGCTCATAAATTTTTTTATAATGAAAGAGAAAAAAATGAAAGAATAAGGGTGAGACTGTATTATTAGATTTAACCTTGAAAAGGACCATAGCTTTTCATTTGAATTCAATCACTTATTAATAACACATTCATTTTTTCATCAAAGATTTTTTTTTTTCTGGCATAGTCTATGTTCAAGGCACTGAAATAAGCACAGTAAAAACAGGTTACTTTTGGTCATGAGCTCTGATTCAAATGGAGACTGTGAACCCAATCTAACACTTTAAACAAGCTGGAGTTCAGGGATATGGAATGTGCTTTCAAAAGCACCATTTCTTAGGCAGAAAGGGAATATAAATATGTGCGCTACACTTTTATGCTCAGAACCAGTTAGATGAATAACAAAGTGGAAGATTTTTTTCAAAATAGTAATCATAGGAAATGTATTGATACTTTAACTTTATATATTTTTATAAAATAGTCACTG
Source organism: Neophocaena asiaeorientalis asiaeorientalis (assembly GCF_003031525.2). Taxonomy (NCBI): domain Eukaryota; kingdom Metazoa; phylum Chordata; class Mammalia; order Artiodactyla; family Phocoenidae; genus Neophocaena; species Neophocaena asiaeorientalis. Next base: position 4,908,909 of record NW_020174561.1, read on the forward strand.
AGAGTTAATTTCCTCGCAGTTTATACTTTCACTTAATAGTGAACATTTTCAATGGGGCCTACCCATTACAACACTGAAACTCAGCCCTAAAAGAAAGAAAATGTGTAATCATTCTCTTAAGGAAGATTTTAGCAAGTGCTTGTTTTTGGTTTCATCAGAAACTCTTCACCTCTGGCTTATGTACTGCATCCTAGACCCCTGCTTGAAAGCTGATTTTGTCCTGACATCATCTTCAACTGAATCATCAGTGGTGCTGCCTACAAACACCTGGTGTTTCCTTGGCATCCTTCCCAATCCAGTCCCAACTCGTCTCAGGCCAGCTTACCTTAGCTCTGCAGAGAACCCACTGTGAGGTAAGGTGGTAGCAGGCTGCTTAACGTATTTGGCAAGTATATATGGGAAAGCTGTTTGAAGTCCTGGTTGCTTTTAATGGATTTCTTTTAACTGCAGAATTTTGTTACCCTCTTGAGGGATAATCGTAACTCATATTAAACACAAAAACAGCCTAGACACTGAAAGATAATCCCACTTGTTCTAAGGCATCGAGTTATTTTTTTTAAATCTTATACCATAAAAATAGGAATATTAACTTTGAAGACCCAGGTAGGACTAGTTTTTAATCAACATAAAAATATGAACAAAGTTGAAGAGCTTATTTAACGTGTTTGTATCCTCCACCCTATGCTACCTGAAAACTAAAAAAAAAAAAAAAAATGAGATTAATTTGTACAATCATTCCTCTTATAAATGAGAAAACAAAAGACCAAAGAGGTGAAGTGGCTTTCCTGATCTAACCCAGATCCTGGCACACTAGACCCTCAACAAATGTTCGTTCTAACCTTGCTCCTAGTTTTCTCAAAACTAGTCCTTTTCTCACTACACACTGGGTACCAGCCTCCCAAGAGAACTGAGTAGCATGTATTTTTCTAGAAGTGGGAGATTGGATGATAAATGCAGGGAGGGAATAGTGTAAGTATATCTGTTACTTTTTCCTGATCAGCAGTACTTTATTCAAAATGCTCTTTTTTTTAATTGGATGTATTTGTTGATTCTATTAAACTACATTATTGTATCACCTCTCAACCTATCGTGATTTTAATGATAGTGTTAAAACACAGTGAATGAATTAAATTGCATTTTAGAAGAGACAAATTAGATTTATTAAATTGGAAGACTTCTATTTATCATAAATTAGATCTTAGTCCATAAAATTTATTGTTTTCACCTTTAATGTTTTATCAGAATAGATTTTTTTCTGAAAGGCTAAATTTTCTATGTATGTTTCAGCACCAATTATATATATATATACACACATATATGTTAAAAACGTATACACTGCCAAAAAACAAACCTGATAAATAGAATTCTTATTTTTCCATCATATTATTTATTATAGGATATTAAGATAATACATGAGCCTTGGACAAAGAATCTGAAGACCCATTTTCATGATCCAGCTCGTGCATTTAATAGCACTGTGATCTTGGAAAAGTCAGTAAGATTCCCTAGAATGATATATTTGCAAGACCACTGGAATAATACTGACCAGAATGAAGAAAATTATTTAAAATTTAAAAAATCTATATAATACTTAAAATGTATTACTATTATATATGTATTTATATTATTGATTATACCTTGGTTAAAAAATTCATGAATTTTAAGAAAAGAAATTGAAATTTGGCTTAAAAACTCTCAATTGTGGGGCTTCCCTGGTGGTGCAGTGGTTGAGAGTCCGCCTGCTGATGCAGGGGACACGGGTTCGTGCCCCGGTCCAGGAAGATCCCACATGCCGCAGAGCGGCTGGGCCCGTGAGCCATGGCCGCTGAGCCTGCGCATCCAGAGCCTGTGCTCCGCAACAGGAGAGGCCACAGCAGTGAGAGGCCCGCGTACCGCAAAAAAAGAAGACAAACAAAAAAAAACAAACTCTCAATTGTTATAAAGAAAACTCAAATCAAGTACTATCCATTATATCAACCATCTGGGAGAAAAGGATCACTGTTGGGTAGTGAGAGTCCTAAAAATCAATATATAGAGGAGATGCCAAGCTCTTCCATTTGAGAGTCCCCAAGGCAAAGCATTAGCACCGTTAGGGCCCCTCAAAATAAGTTTGGAAGTTACTGTCTTTAAATATAAAAATATAATGTTCGATTTTCAAAAATGGAAAATTAAAAATCTTTTTATACAAAAGTAGCAAACATGAATTCATTCAGAAATCTCATAACTTCTGAAAATTTACATAAAATACATTATCAGCCTAAAGATGCCCCAATATGATGACTTATTCAACCTAAGTGTTGATTATGATTCTGAAGCACTTTCATTGGAACTCACCATTAATGCAATGTATTTCTTTGGTTTCATTAATAATTTGTGGAACTGCAGCTAAAAAAAGAAATGTAAATTAAAAAATGAAACTATTAATCAAAATAAAAAGAATACATATTCAGGTATCTGAAACTCAGGATAATTTAATAAAACACATATTTTATTATTTAATTTTTATTACATCAGAAAGCACTTCTAAGTTAAACTGACACCTAGAGTAAAACAAAAGAAGCTATTTGGTTCAAATTGCAGAAAAATAATTATTTCAAATAAGAAAACATTAAGGGAGAAAAATGAATGGTCTAAATGCCATCTATTGCTTGAAGTTGATCTATCAGAATTCCTCTAGTTCTATGATCTTATGGCTATAATTTCTCAAATCATTAGAATTACATAAATTCCATCCAGTTGGTTCCACTGATATTTACTTTGTTTCTAAATTCAACTAAACATTTATCTAAAAGACTTCTTAATAAATACCAATGGGACAAATGAGTGAATAAAAACAGAGTGCATAAAGAAATCATTTAGAGAAGAAAAAAATGGTGGGAGAGAGAAAGACAATCAGAACAGCAGTTTAACATCAGTTCTTCCCTGACCTTATTGATTCATTTTATTATCAAACTTTAGCATGCCTCAGAATCATGTGAAGGGCTTGTTAAAATAAAGAATACTGGGCCTTATACCCAGAGATTCTGATTCAGTAGATCTGAATTTTCCAAGCTTCCCAGATGATGCTGTTGCTGTTGGTTTAGGGGCTACACACCCAGAACCACTACATTGGATTAAACCTTGATTTGTAGTAGGAAAACTTCGATTTTTTTAAAAAAAGTGTAGACACATGTACTTCTTTTCATTTTTTCTTCTGAAAATTAGAAACATTTTCTTTTCATGTGACATAAAGCTCAGATGTTCTTTAGAAGGAAAAAAACTGAAAATTGAGATAAGCTTAAGAGAGAAATCAAAATCACCATTAATTTTCCTTAAGGTCCATATTGCTCGTAGCCAATTGTTTCATTTAATAATGTATCTTAAACATCTTTAATGTATAGCTATTTTTCCACAATATTAGAATGGCTTTATAGCAATTTATTGGATGACTATAGCTTAATCCAATCCACTATTATTGCAATAATGGTAGTTGCTATTTTTTTCATTTATTAGTAATTTATGTAATTAAATTTTTGTGTACATTCTTAACTATTTCCTTAAAATGAATATCTGGAAGTGAAATTTCTGGTATGTAAGAATAACTTTTAAAGCTTTTCTTACGTGTTGTTAAATGGCCCCTTAAGAAAGATTGTTCTAAATTATACACCCACCAGCAACATGAGAATACTCATTTTCCTACACTCTTCCCAACTCTATTATCTTCAAGAGGAAAACTCTTTCCAAATTTGAGGGAAAACAGCATTTTCCAGTTTAATTTTGATTGCTAATAAAGCTAAACATTTTTTATGTTTTTGGCCACACAATACTTGTTTTTCATGTAGAAAGAAGTGGGACTACATCCTTTACCTTTTTTATTTTCAATTGCATTAAATGGTACTTGTGGTTTTTTCATGTTCTCATCCTCTGTGAAAGAATTCCTGTGAATGCAATATCAAACATCTCTGGATCAATGCACTGAACAAAATTCATGGAAATTACATCTAACGCACTACCTTTTTTCCTGTGTGTGAGCACAGTTATTTTGATGAACACAAAGAAAAACTTTCTGGATTTCATTCCTCAAAACTGGCAATCTTGTCTCAAATGAGGTGGATGGAAATCTCATCATCTCTAATCAGCAGAAGCACATTTGAAGAAAACCAGGGCAAAAAGTCACTCTTTGGTCCAAAAGGGAACAATCTCTGATAGCCTAGGTCCAACAGAAGTGATTCAGAAACACACATTCCTATTGGAATCTGTTTGGCTAAAATTACAAAGTCTTGAAGCAAGAAGTCTTGGAAACTCTGAGACACAGACTGAGAAGAACATCCATATAATCTAAGAAATTGAAGCGTACCATGCAGAAAGTGACCTGTCCTGCCAAGGATTCTATCCTTAAACTCTGATGAACAGGAATGAATTTTAAGGGTTAGTTATATCTTGGTGTGTTTGCCTCATTTTTCTGTTGTATAACTAAATGCTCAGCCAGATTGGCCTTTAAATCCTCAAATTTGGGACCAAAGTAATCTTAAGTTGCAGACAGAAAAATTGCTGGTCCTGATGATAGAGAATACTGGACAGGATGTGACTTCACTTTACTCCATTTGTGAGGCTCCATTTCTACTCCGGAGAAACAGAGATAACAACACTGGCCTTACTTCACAAGGATGCTATGAAGATTCAATCAAACGCTCTGTGTTAAATTACATTTTATAAAGATTTATTGTTCCAGATATTGTACTGTACCAGTAGAGGTGAATAAGGCATTTTCAATTCCCTTAAAATATAAGCATCAGATAGGAAATTAAGAAGCATCAAGGAACTAAAACTATAGTTAATGTTGGGAGGTGTGATCATGTTATTGCAGTTTTATTTTTAAAGTCTTTTTTTCCCTTTAGTATATGCAATGATGTAATCAGGGGTGAAAAATTATGATGTCTAGGACTTTAAAATAACTTTCCTCCTCCGAGGAATGAAGAAATAGATAAAGCAAGCATGGGGTGATATACGTTTACTTGAAGTTTGAGTGCCAGGCCAAAGTAAAAAAAAAAAAATCTCTGATTTCATATGAAGTAAACACTCTAAACAAAGCTCATAAAAGATACAACCCTGAAATGCATGTAAACTGAATTTTAGAAATGTTACTATCTTAATGGAATGGGATGCTTTGTATGTTTACTCATCCTGCAAGTGATTTCTTGTGTAATTTTGTGAATAACTTATTTGTTTTGACAACGTGTATTTTCATGGAAAGCATGTGATTAGAGCAAATTACACTTGCTACTTTATTTCCAGTAAAGTGAAAATTAGCAGAGAGTACACACACATTGATTTTAGTGTTTTCATTCTGTTAAGATTTCCACTAATTCTGTTGGGACCTCTGGATTCTGAGCCTCAGGGCACAGACATAAGTGTCACTTTTTCTAAATGTTGCTCTTTTGACTTTATTTCTCCTCACCTTGTTGCTATAAGCAGATGATCTTTATTTAAAAGGGTGGAGGAAGGCATTAAACCCCACAGATAGTACAGGTATGTAAAATTGGCTTTTTTGGTATGAAAAACTGGAGAAGACCACTGTGAAGATAAGGGCAATTATGAATGACTACACGTGATCTTCCTGTCAGCATGAGGTTTTGGTGTAAAGCGCTGGATGACGGGCAAGAGGCCAGGGCCCTAGTCTCAACTCAAACAGCTGCGTGGCTTGGGCAAATAACCCATCTTCTCAGCACCTCAGTTTCCTCATCTGGAAAATGTGTATCATATGCCATCCTCCTTGTAATACACATGAATGATAATTAAATATATATACATTCACTGGTAAACTTGAAGATAATTAGAATTGAGTATTCTTTCTTAAAATGTTCTAGAAACAATTTATGTAATTGTTTCTTGATAAAGACTTCAAGTTTACTTATCTTAGTGTTAACTTAGATAAAGCTTTCATACTTATCTTGATTTTCCTATAAATGAAAGAAAAATATATACCCCATTTGTCGATGCTGAAGTGACTTTTGGATGGTATAGGAACAGGAAACCGAAAGTATATTAATATTTACTACCTATCTGCTCTGCAGCACACCACACACTATGCAGTACATGATGGAGGTTATCTTATGTAATCTTGAAACAATACTTGGTAGGTGGTATAATCCATATTTTACAGGTATGGAAACTGAGACTCAGAGGAAAATCTTACCTGCTGTAATTAATAAACGCTAGAGTTGGGATTTTTGAATCCAAGTCTCTCTGATTCAAAAAGGTCCTGACTTTTTCTAACTATATTTAAAACTGACCTTTAGTAAATTTCATTGTTGGAAGGAATCAGTTAGGGTTAGAATTAGGCTTAAATTCGATATTCTGAAATTAAGGCAATTGCTTAACCTTATAACAAATGTGGACCTTGAGACAAATTTTGGGAATAAACTTTCCAAAGCTTGCATATCTCAAAGGAACTTACCCAAAGTTAAAAACCATACTTAAATAGACTCCTTGGTAAATCAAGTCTGTTCTTCCCTCATCGACAACGGCGAAAGAGACAGTCTTGGATTGAGTGAGTGCAAAGAACAAACAAAGGGACAGTAGGCTGTATTATTTAAAACCTAACTTTCAAACAAACAAACAAAACCTTCTATCAATCCTATTATTTCGAGAATAAGGCCAGCTGCATAAAGATGTGGCAATTAAAGTGAGTTCTGGTCCTGGGAGATGTCCTATGAATTCTTTGAATATGTGATTGCTTGTATTTTTGAACTATTAAAAAAATGTTTCTTATAGGACTGTTTTCACTGTCTCCTGAGGCAGAAGGAAATGAAGGACAAGTCAGTAGAATTGAGGCCGTTTGTGAGGGTAACTTCAGAGACACTGATGATCATGCACGGCCATCTAGTCTTTCATTCCCTTGGGAGGTTAGGTTTACTTCTGTTTTCCTGGCAATAGACAAGTCAAATACTCTTAATTCTATCATATAAAAGGGAAGCAGACTTAGCTGGCACCATAGGCACTGCCCCTTCCCCTGGCAACTGGGGGTGTTACTATGTTCTCTGGCCCAGCAACCCTCTTATTCACTCATTACTACCCCTCATTAGAGTGGAAGTGGACATAGGAGGCCAAGGACCTTTTCTCCTGGCCGAATGCTTCTCTCTGAGATCCCATCTTCTAAAAAAAAAGTTCTAATCTTGCGGTAGAGACAGACATATTTATAAATTTGGATAGGTTTTGCCTAGAATAAAGTCATGCCTCAAAAACTCCAAATGAATGCTCATACCGTCTCGGGCTCCACTCTGACTGATGGTTCATAAAACAAATCTCACCTAATTCTTTCTGTCTGATGCTCCTGTAATTCAAGGATATATATCACAGGATGAAACTAGCTTGAAACTTTTAATTTTAAACATGACTTTTGAATGGAGTCAAGTCCTGATGGTTTGAAAAACTGTTGGATATATTTTTGTTACAGTGTTTGAAGACCACTAGAATCATTATGGTTTCAATGTTTTAAAGAAGCTTATTTTCCAGAGCATGAATTTTTGGACACACTTCTTTTTGTTGCTTTCTTTAATGTAGGCAATGCCTTTTGAAATCAATCTTTAGAGATTTTTGGGGTTGCACAATTCAAATTTGTGGCTCTCTTACCATTCCAGCGGGTGTGGCTGTGCCTTTTTATTCAGGAGCTGAAATTGTTCGAATACATTTAAAAGAGACCAGTATTGGGTCAGGATGGAACCAGGTTTCCCCACAGGATTTGCCATATCATAAAATTCACGCATCAAAGATTGAAACCCAGGAGTGGTAGATGGGAAGAGCTGAGAAGGAATATTTGAAAGCAGAATATCAGACTAAGTTATGGAAAATAAAATGTAGTATTACTAGGAAAGGCCTTATATTTATTTATTCAGATATTTTAAAAATCAGATATTTATTTAAAATCCATTATCTATACCATAATTTAATTTTCTGTGTTGCTGTCAAGGTAAATGCCACTTTTTATAAGGAACTAATTTTGCTGATGTGTATACTTTCAAATGTGGTGAATTTTATTTCCCTTTTCATTGAAAGGAAATGGATATCTGCTTTCTATAGATACCTGAAAACAGCTGAATAACACAGTGCGTCAGGTAGCAGGAAAAATGAGGAGAGATTCTCTTGGGTTACAAGTGCCTTACAAATCTCAGGGTGAGAGATATTAATCCTACCAAAAAAAAATCTATGGTTATCCTCTTTCTACTCTGAGAGTCAGGAAATTAGTGTCTGCCCTTTCTCCTACAAAATAATTCTTCTATTCTTCACATTGTGCCAAGAGATGTTCTTTACTTTCACAATATCTTAAATTGAAGATATTGAAGGATGAAGGATGAAGCCAGGTCTCTGATTATCTTTGTAGAGTATTGACCCAAACTGTCATGAATGTAATACTTACTATATTTAAATTAATTAAAATAACCCATCAATTACACTATCTTTGGAGCAATAAGCTTACTTTGAACCCTCTAAAATATGGAGCTAAATTATAAAAACAAGTGTCAAACCTTCACTAATTAATTTAGTAATTTGGTTATAATTCATACAAGTAGCATCTGAATACACAGATTATTTTAAGTAAAAAATAAATATTTTATTCAAACAGATTAATAATAAATTATTAGTAGACTTTTAAAAATGCTATTTTAAAGAGATATTTTGTATAAACACATCTTAGGTAGAAAAATATGAATCCAATATAATTTACCTATATAATGGCGGAACTAGAAACGAAGCGAGTACTGAGCATGCATATGTATGTGTAATAAATTATCCTTTGATATTGAGCAATAACTTAACAGAATCCAGGAAAATACATAGAAAACAAAATAAATGCCATATATATTTTTGGCTGAAACCAGTAAAAGTTATTATAATTATTTACATTTTCTTTCTTTGGATTTTGCTACAGAGTTACAACAAATTAAGATTTAGGTAGTTTTAAAAAATATTATTGTTCTATTGAGTAATATTTACTTTTACACAAACGAAAAAGGGCATAATAAACAGAAGGAAATTTTGGTTACATGTAAATGTCCCAAAGCTAAAAGCAAACTTTTTTGGAAAAATGTTAGCATTTTCCCCTTAAGAACTATCAAATCCTGCCAGCTATACTAATTCCATATTCTTTCACTTTTAGTAAGTCATGTATTATCTGCAAACTCTTAAAGAATATGCATTCTGCTCATCTTAATATTTATATCTCTGAAAAGAAGAAGCTTACAAAGATTTCTATTCCTTAAAGAAATATCTTCACCTAGTTTTAAGTCAAAATCAAGTCTCTTATGGCTGATCTACTGTAATCTCAGTAATCAAGAGGAATCAAAGGTCACTTTTGTTTTACCAGTTGGAATTGTCCCAAACTCCTGAGTTCCTTTATGAAAGTCATAACTGAGTTAATCTCCTCTAAAGATAGGCATTGATTTAGTTCTTTTTGATAGTTTTCACCCTATAATGGGGAGAAAAAATGCAACTCTTAAGCAATTGCTACAAAGTCAAACCATGTTTAACACAATTCAAGAACCAAATTTTGAACTCTATAAACAGCTGGGCTAATTAATTCTAAATAATACATAATAACTTTAACTTGCCAAAATGATGTCAGAATATAAGAAAGCTTCATATTTGACCAAAGGACCTGAAATAGCTCAGTAAGTACTACTTTGGTAGTAAGGTTGGGAAATTGGGCCCAGAAGGACAGAATGAGTGTGACAGTTTGGAAATGCAGGAAAAGTCTTTTTTTAGTCTTCAGGGTACAAAAGATCAGAGCAGCAAATTTACACGTGAACCTCATGTATGGGACGTTACCATTTTCGAGTTTCACGGATTCCAGTAAACAGACTCATCCCCCCATGTTCCTCACATTCATTTTTCATTATAATGCATCCCTTAGAGCAAAAGATACACATATTACCATTCCCTCTGGGTCAAATGGTTCTAATGGTTTTAATGGCAATCCACTCACTAAGGAAGGGAAACAGGGAACTCTAGGAAGGAATCAATAAAATCATAGGGAAACAACAGTCTATAATGTCATCTCTCTCAAAACCATCTCTCTGTAGAGCGTTGCTTCTTGGTGAGACCCTTCACATTCTACTTTTCCAAATTTTCCAATTATGGTTTTAAAACTGAAAGATACATAGAAAACAATACTGTACCTAGTAACCTGTACATATTTTTTTATGCATCAAGAAAACTTGTACTAACAGATCATAAAAATTAACCAATCTTACTCTGAAGCACTACTCCATAATCATCAGCATCTATCTAACTAAAGACGTTAACCAGATGTGAATGCTTTAAAAAAAATTAGTATTATAACTCTAGTCCCTTGATGTTAATCTAGAGCACTCACGGCTATTCTAACTGCCTCTAAAAGGTTCAGGTATTCCTTTTAAAGTATTTTATAATATGTAATATGTATTATTCATTATAACCACAAATTTTCCCTGGGAATTAGGGACTGCTTTACTTCATTTTCAACCCATAATTTCATCATAATCTGTCAGTCACATACTTAGGAGACATAAAAATAATATTGGTCCTTAGGTCGGAAAAATATTAAGAGGTTTATATAATGGATACAAATCAATTTCAAATGAATTCTCACGTTGCTTACCTGCACAGTAAAGAAAATGGCACCTTCCAAAAATGAAATAAGTATTTGTCAGTACAAAAATATGCACTTACCTTAAATATACCTGATCTATAAAGTCTCTGAAATATCTCAGAAAATATGGAAAGTGAAGATTCATTAGACAGGAGAAAATTGAAAGTGTCTTTTAAAAGGAATTCTTCTGTGTTTTGGTCCTCAAAATCCATATTACCATCATCTTGAAAATTTAAATGCTCATGCACCTGTGAAAGAGTAAAAGCACAGCAAGTATTTTTCATCGACTTACTTTTAATGCAGTGAAATCACTTCTAAGATGTGATTCATTTCCCGTTGGATTGAAGATCAGAACTGACATCTAGTGGTCCTTTTGGAGGTCAACAGTTTTATAAAATCTAAGTAATGCTCTTTTGAAAATACAATTCTTTATAAGAACATTAACTGTTTTGTAAAATCAAATTAGTTTGTCTTGAACTCCTTCATTGTTGAAGACCTTGTGTTTATGGAAATAACATTTCTGAACAATAAATTTTAAAAATCATAATATAAACTATTAGATATGTGTGTAAAATAATGAATAAATGACCATTAGAAGATGTAGATTCATAAAATTTCAAAATTTTAGAGATAAATCTTTGAACTATTCAGCCAAATGTCTGAGCCATATATAATGTAATCATTCTCCTTGTGTAATAGTTTGAAAACCAGTCATTACAGTATGAAGTCAAACTCTGGTTGCACGTAATTTTATTTTGTTTCTCTTCATTTCTTCTCAGCCCATATCCCAAGATAGCTTTCTATAGACTAATGCAATCAATTTTAAAATCTTCTTGCCACTAAGGGCCATTTTAGATTAAAAATATGCTGGAGGAGATGATCTGAATGAGTTAATTTAATTTAAGAGGAAGTAAAAGAATCAGAGTGTATAAAAAACACTCTTAAGTTTCCATATATTTAAACAAATATTGAAAACAAATATTTCAAAAATTCCTATGGCTTTTAAAATATAGGCCAATTTTAAACTAAATATCTATATGTAAAGAATAAAAGAGTTACCTTTTTTATAAACCCATATGAATAAGCTAGGTTACCTGCTATTTTCTATTATCTAAATGTCTGTTTTCCTGCATTAACACATACTTAGCTTTATTCCACATTTATTTCAAAAACAGTGGTTGAACCACAAAAAAAAATCCATATTTTTTCAACAGGGATGCAGAGTGGGTATTGTAACTCAAATCAGAGACTCTCCATATGCTAGTTAATTCTCTGAACCACAGTAAATATAAGTCTGTAGTAAGTTTGACGCAAGTTGCACTTATTGATCAGTTACTATGAATGAACACACCACCACCACACACACACACACACACACACACACACACACACACACACCCTTCACTTCAGCCAAAGGGAAAGATCCCATGAGGACTCCGGCATACTCACCTGGAGCACTACAGGGGACCTGACGCTGCCATAACCAATATCAAAAGTTAAAAGCTGAAAACATAATCTGCATCTGAAATAAAAACACAAGGTAACAAAAATACATTCTATTTGCTGTATTTACTCTATTATTTGATACTATATGATTACTAATCACTAAGGTTAAATTTCAAGGTCCATACTAATTACAAAGAGCAGTGGCTTGGATAATCCAAAATTGAATACAAATTATCTTTGGATTTGGAATCTGTTTCGTTCCTTACAGAAAATACAAATATATCTAAAGTATTCATAATACATTAAACGAAACAATGAAGTGACTCCATAAAAACGTAACATGGAAAAGGAAGCTCTCCTACTCCTCTGTGCTAGGCATTCTTATTCGCATATAAAGCACGATAAAGCTTACATGGAGGCACCTCCTTTTTTGACATACTCGATTTAACATTTCCCTAGAAAAAGAAACTATACTCAAGTAAACTGAGATACGGAGATAAGAGTTAATGAATTTTGTTAATAAAAATCTATAAATAAAAATATACCTAGTCAATGGAAAGCATATATGATAAAAATAACTGAGCTTGAAAGGGGCTGCAATTAAAAAGATAATTTAAATAACTCTGCCTTATTTCTTGTCACCACTATTTAAATACTGGTGAGTCTTTAACATGCTCTGAAGTTTTAGGATCAACAAATTAGAAAACATAAGTTTAGAAGTTCATATTTTACACTGATATAAAATTTTCCAAGTAGCACCTACTTGTGATAATTAAGATATATTTTCACTAACAATCAATTGTTAGAAGTAGGGTTTTTTTTTTTTTAACATTGAAATTTGTTTTTACCTATGGAAGACCTTTGGTCCCAGAGTAGATGTTTCACTGAATACTTCAGCTGCTAGCAGGAGTTTGCTAATTGCTTCCTTCATGTTATCAAAAGCCTGAAGAGGTGAACTTGTTCTCAGGAACGTCTCAAAAAATGTTTGCAGCTATGAACAAAGTAAAGGATTCACATGTTGAAACTACAATCTCAATTTGTCTCTCTATCATTTCCAAAGTGAACAATGTGAAAGATCCCTTCAGACTATCTCTCCTTGACACACTCAAAAAAAATTCCTTAAAAAGGAAAATTTGATCGTCTAAGACATATATACATACATATATATTTTATATATACATATATATGTAAAATATACTGAAAGAGTATATAATATACTTAAGGTATATAATATATATTATCACGTAATACATAATGTATATATATTGTATACATTTAAAAATATAAGCCCTCCGATTGAATGTGGGGTGCCAAAACATCCTGTAATTTAAATTACTTTAGAGGTGCTTACTCCGTTTTTCTTCTCATTCCATGGCACGTAATCATGGAAAGTGAAGGGGAACTCACAGAGCTTGTGATCAGAACTGCCAAGTTTATTTTGTGACTCTTCTACCTAGGTGAACTTGGACTTGCAACTCACTCCTCCGAATTTTTGTGTCCTTTTCTTTAAAATGGGTTACTACCTACCAAAAAGAGAGTTGTGAGGCCAAATTGCAAGAAAGTCACTGTAAAGTATGAAATTCAAATCTAAGCTTTTTATTATTATCCCTTTCCTGCATATATCAGAACAAAAAGAACTATATCGAAATCGCTTCTTCTTCACAGTGTTTTGCTGTGAGAGCTCTAGCCAACCACAGAAGAATCTAAGAGAATCTCAGTGTCCTCCTAACATGTTAATTTCAGGCTTCATGTGGCTAGAGAGAACGAGGCCGTATTACAAAAAGGGGCAGGATGTTAGGTTTATGTCTTCATAGAAACACTATAGTTGGTATCACAAAGAGCTATTTTTATTTGCTTAAATATGAAAACAATCACAACAACAAAACTGTATCTTGAGGATGCTTAACACCAAAGTTCAAGTCAAACTTTCTAAAAAGTATAAAACAGAACTCAAATTGATTCATAAACCTTCTCTGGATAAACACACGCTTTCAAAAATGAAGAACAAAAAATATTTTTTGAAAAAACATGCAGCAGGTATACTATTAATATTTTTGGAAGAACAAACTAAATTTATCTGAGCTGCGTAAGACTGCAAAGTGAAAAACTTTTGTTGCTATAATAATGAAGGGCAGATATTGGCACAAATCACCTGAGGGAGATGGTAAATGTATCTTTAAGATACGCAAGCAAAATTCACCCAAGAGAAGCAAATGCTGACTTCATAAACTCTTCCCAGCTGAAAACCAGAAACCTAATGAGATGTACACTTTAAGACCCTATAAACACATCATTAGCGTTTGGCAGTTGGGGTGTTTTTCCCTCTCTAAGGACTAAGGAAAATGAATGTAATAACTGTATGATCAAAAGAAAATAAGTCAAAGCTAACACTAAAAATATTAACACCCTTGAGCCAAAACAGAGTCACATGTTTTTCCAAATCAAAGTAACTCATCACATTTCACTCACTTCACCATATTATATAGAAAGGGTTATTGATAATATTATTGCATTTTTCCATTTTAATGTTTTCTGAATATCACAGGGTTCAAGGTTAATAATTTAAGAAAGTTGGAAATGTTTGTGTAGCACATAGGATATATAAGATTTATTATCAAATTATATCCTCCATGGTAAAAAATAATTAGCAAATTACTGCTCAGGATTGTATTTATTCTTCTACCGTGGAAATGTGTATTTCTTAATTTTTGACTGTAATTAATTTTTCACCATGTGGAAAGCACTGTGTGCTGGGTTTTGGGGGACAAGGTACATAGCATGGTGGTAACTCTATAGACTTTAGAGGCTGAAAGTCACAGTTTCGACTTTGGTTCTCCTGTTACTACTAAATTGTGAGACCTTGCGGGATTACTAACAGTAACTTTATGGAGGTATCGCTAGGATTAAATCAGAGAATGTACATAAGGTACACCACCACCCATCACACATCAATATCCAGTACACGTTAGCGCCTTTTATTAATTAAAACAAAAGTCCACAGCCTTCCTTCAATCAAGGAAGAACATTTAAAAATATATGATAAGCCTTTCGATAGAAATATATTTAAAAGGGAGAAGAAAGAGGCATGGTGGGTAAATAGACCCCATCACTGGTATGTCTCCCAGCAGAAGTGAAAGAGGAGAACTGAAGGACCAGAATAACTGGCTTTCCTCCCATTTCCCTAAAACTCAGCCTTCCAAGAGAAGGACCAATGTCAACCACCACTCATGAAAGCAGGGGGACAAGAAGCTAGACACCTGCCATTACAAACAGAAATGTGGAGAGAGGAGATAGAAATGGCATTTAAAAGGCACAATTCAAAACAGAGAGACTTCTTCATTTTTGTATTCGTTCTGTTACCAATCTTTGTCTCTATATGCATTTCCTTCTAACTCATTGCATGCATTTCCATTTATTTAAGTCCTTCAAGTCAAAGAAAATTCTAGATGAGTCATCTCTTTATTTAGTACAGTGGCAAGCAAATTACATATGCCAGAAGTGAAAGTAGAATCATGCAAATGCTTACTATTTTTTTTTTAATCATCAACTTTCAATAAGTTGCCCAGAGAGGGCAGAATACTTATATCAATTTTTGAAACTAATCCACTTAGGCTAAGTGGCAGACTTCCTTGACTGTCTGCTCATATTGTAATTTGTTACACTAACTGTATTTCCTTGGTCAAATACTTGAGTTCTGTGCATCTCAACGTGCTCGCACGTAGAAAGAGAGAAATGTGCTTGATGATTTCATGAGACAATGTCAAATCTGAAATTATTTGATAGTAACTCCATTCAAAGCTATCAGAACCCACAATACACTTTTCACTCAGGAGCTTTCTTAACCCAAACACAAATATCTGAAAGAACACCTTCACTTTTGTAAGTTAAAATCAGCCATGAACTCAAATATCACGGAGACTTCTCTGTCTCTAGATCAAGACGTTTAATCGATGTTTTTGAATTACCTAAACATGAGGATATAAGTTCCCAAGGAAATCAGTGCCTTGGCAGTAAGGTAAAAATGAATAAAAGAAGATCTTAAAACATTTAACATGACATGAAACTATTTTATGAACTATAAATTTTCCTCCTTCAGTACAAAAATGAAACACAAATTTAGTGCAAAATAAATTATGTAGAAAATGACCTTGTAAGATCATGGCTGTAAAACCAGGTAGTTAAAGCATCACCACTTGTTTGTACTTGTGTAAAATTCAAGCAATAACCCAGTAACGTATTTGTAATTTCCACATCTAGCCATTGAAATATACGTAGATCGGTCAAAATTATCAACTAAAAATAGAAGGACAAGAGGGACTAAGGATGAACTTCAAAATATTTGTAGGAAAACTTCAGTTATGTTTTTAATATCTTAAAATATTTCTAAATTGCCCTTATATTCACCTCATTCCCCCAGCCCACCTCTCACAAACCCCTCCTGTGCTAAATTCTGGGCTTCACCTGATTAATTTCCTTTATCCTCCCATAGGACCTTAGGCAGATGGTTCTCAGTGGCAAAGCATGTTGTTCTGTGTTAAACTTGTTGACTTTCTTGTTTGCTCTCACCATTAGACCATAAGATCTTTTAGGGCAGATACTGTACCATTTTATCTTTGGGTGGCCAGTATCTAACACAGGGTAGGTATTAAGTAAACACTGTTGAGTAACTAAACCTAAGTATAACATTACAGAAACCACAGAGACTTTGATAAGAGAAATAGTTTACTGGAACTTCTGGATAACATAAATTTTCTCCTTAGGACAACATGTTTATCTCTCGTTTCCATCTCGTGAGCGAGGGAGGATGAGCATTTTTCTGGTGACTTGTAATAAAACCTTTGAAAAATAGAAGCTCACAGCTGTTCAGGAGAATTTTTGAGATAAGAAAAAGATAACATAAGAGTTAAAACACAGGATGAAAGATTAACCAATATTAGAGTTTTTTTAAAAGTCATGTTCTTGATTAACTGAGAAGCTATAGCAGAATACTGATATTTCAATATTTTGAATTTTCAGTAGTGTTTAATAGCATTGTACCTTATTAAAGCTTACCAGAATTTCCCTCAGTATTAATGCGGGAGAGAGGAGTTTTCATCTTCTCAAAATAAAGAAGAATATTAGTACTTAAAACCATTTTTCACCCACAAGCATATGAAAAGATGCTCAACATCACTAGTCATTAGGGAAATGCAAATCAAAACCACAATGAGGTATCACCTCACATCCATTAGGATGGCTACTATAAAAAAAAAACCATAAAATATTAAGTGTGGGCAAGGATGGGAAGAAATCAGAACCCTTGAGCACTGCTGGTGGGAATATTAAATGGTGCAGCCACTATGCAAAACAGTATGGAGGTTCCTCAAGAAATCAAAATAGAATCACCATATGATCCAGTGATTCAGCTTCTGGGTACAGAGCCAAGAGAATTGAAAACAGGGTCTCAAAGAAATATTTGTTCATCCATGTTCACAGCAGCATTAGTCACAATAGCTAAATGGTGGAAGCAACTCAAGTATCCATCCATGGATGAATGGATAGACAAAATGTAGTATATACACATAATGGAATATTATTTAGCCTTAAAAAGGAAAGACATTCAGACACATATTGCAACTCAGATGAACCCTGAGGATAGTATGCTAGTTGAAATAATCCAGTCACAAAAGACACTGCCTGATTCCACTTACATAAGGTATCTAGAGTCGTCACATTCCTAGAAAAAGGAAATAAAATAGTGGTTGCCAGTGGCTTGGGGGGAGGGGGAAATGCAAAGTTGTTTAATGAGTATATAATGTCAGTTTTGCAAAAAGTTCTCGACACTGGTTTCACAACAAGGTAAATATTTTCAACACTACTGAACTGTACACTTAAAATGGTTAAGATGGTAAATTTCATGTTATGTATATATTACCACAATTTAAAAAAAATTTTAAGTAATATTGCAGTTTTCACAGCCTTACTCCCTCTAACAACCATGTTTAAACACCTGTTAATTTTGTACCACAAAAGTCCAGAAGAACACCTTTTTAATGGTTATAAATTTTGCAAAATAAACAAAACACAACATAACCCCTCCCTTGCTCCATTTCTCAGCTCCTGCAAATAGTTTCCATCTCTATTCTGTCTCCTCTTACTCACTGTTTTATCCAGAAACAATCTTTTAACCTTGAACTTTTTGCTTGTTTAGTCTGAGAAATATCACACAGCAAGCTTGAATGCTCGTAGGAATGACCAAGAATAGAGGACAAATTTATGATGGAACACGAAGTCTAGAGGATGATCATTTCAGGTTAAAAGGAAAAGACTTTTTTTTAAAGGAAAATATCTTATGTGATATTTTCCCTTAAAAGGAAATATCACATAAGAGTTCTGACTCAATTTTATCCATGGTAGAACTAAGGACACAACTAAATATATGAAATCCAAGAGTCTATGTTCTTTTCCAAATTAAAAGGGGAATAAATATGCATTCAAATCTACCTCTTTTTAATACAGTTGGAATTTAATTTTTTGCGGTACGCGGGCCTCTCACTGTTGTGGCCTCTCTTGTTGCGAAGCACAAGCTCCGAACGTGCAGGCTCAGCGGCCATGGCTCACGGGCACAGCCGCTCCGCGGCATGTGGGATCTTCCCGGACCGAGGCACGAACCCCTGTCCCCTGCATCGGCAAGCAGACTCCCAACCACCGCGCCACCAGGGAAGCCCAAGTCTATTGTTCTTGATTGATATTATTATTCTGCCTTTTACAGACTCAATTGGGATCTCTCTGTCTGACTCTGACCTAATCATTCTCTCTCCCTGGCACTTGCCAAACTCTTAAAGTGTATCTGAAGGAATTTGAACACCTCAGAATTTTATCCCAATGTAATATATTTTATATACAAAGTATTTTTTGATCACCTTACAATTCTCAATAAGAAAAATGTTTATAAATTTAATTTAAAATTGCAGTTACCATATGGCTCTAAATTTTAAAATATTTTTTCCAAAGAGTTACAATTACAATTATTTGTTGTACACAATTGGTCAGAAAAATAGAAATACATTACAAATCTTAATAAATAATTTATAAAATAAAAAGTAAAATTGTTTTGGAAATGCACCCCTTAGATGGATACGACTTCTTTTTATTCACTTAGTTGAGTCTTTTTATCCATTGAGACAACAGTATTTATTGTTAGAATGAGAAGGGTTCAGTATTGGTATTAATATTATTTTCAATGTAAGCATGGAGATTTGTTCACACAAATACATAGATGTAGATGGAAGGGTTTAGCTAGAGCAACATGATTTAATTCCTTGAGCTCCCTCCAAAGTATATGAAAAAAAAACAAGTAGTGATTTATCATGAAATATTTAATTTTGTTAAAAACTGAAAACAATCTGAGTTGTGGAGGATTTGTTACTTGGTGATTAGCATCCTTCACTTTCTCTAATGAAAACCATATTTAAATGCACCTGTTTTGGGGAGGGTCTGCAAAAATTTTTTCACCCTGGAGCAATTATTATTATAATATTAGGGATAGATGAGCGCTAGGTCTTTCTTTTGAAGAGCAGAGGTCTGTGCATGAAGGGATGGGTAATAAAAAGCACCCGCTTTAGAGGCGCTGTCTCAGCAAGATCAAATTTTAGGAAGGTATACGTGGGAAAAATGAAGTTATGGGCATTGATTCTTTTGAAACTATCTATGGGCCTGTGAACCCCTTGGAGAGTCTTCATCGCTCCCCAGAGGCACACGACACCCCACTTGAGGATCATAGCTCTGGCTGTGTCTGGCCCAGAGAACACATCTGCTGCACGTCAGAGGGCTGTGGAAGGGGATGAAGGGCTGGTGAGCATTCTGGACCGTAGCAAGAAGTCTCCTTTGTGTTTTAAAGGGTCATGATTTAGGGGGAAAAATCAGATATATAAAAACAGAAGGAAAAGAGGAAAAAAGATTTGAGAAAGGGAGGGAAAAAAATGACTAAATTACAAACCTAAGCACTGATGTGATTCTTCATTTCACACACATGTGGTATTTGGATAAAATTCTATGTCATACTTAATAATACTCACTAACCCCAGCCAAGTTGACACCATGTGCCAGACACTGTGTGTTTCTCATGCACTGTTTTGTTTATATTCACAGCAATGCTATGAGGTTGATACTCATTATCCCTGTTTCATAGATGAAGAAACCGAGGGCTGAGAACACAAGTAATTTGCCTAAGGTTTTACAGCTAAAAGGTAACCTGTATGGGTGTTGAAACCAGTCTGCTTGGCTGCAAAGCCCCAGCATTACCTCTGCTACTGCGGCTTTGATTATACAGATTTAGGAATGTGGATGGACCCTGAAATATTGAAGAATGAATCATCTGTGTTTTTACTTTCACGGAAAATGTGTTTGAAACTGTCACAATTCTCAAACACCCACACATCTAACAAATCAACTCAACAACTTGAGCATTTGTGTAGCCTAATTACCTTTTGGAAAAACTAAGGACATTTCTTTGTGACTTAAATGAAATTGCCTGAATCAAGAACAAATTCTGTGTTAAGTCAAATGGTTTAAGAAAATAAATATTCTCGTCAATTGTTTTAGCTCATTGAAAATTGGCTTGCTTTAGGGTAAACCACAGAAAAACTCAATTAATTGACTGAACCTAAATTAGGATAGTTTTTCCTCATTCTCTGGAATTAGATCAAAACTCCAATATTTAAGGAAGTTTCATGCTTCCGGTGACACGAATGATTTTATTCATTTGTACTTCTTAATAACCCTAAGCTTTAAAGCATACATTAAAATTGGAAATTCAGAAAGTAGATTCTGTGATTTAATCAGTTTCATGGTTAAAAAATTTTTAATTCCCCATATGTATATCAGAGAATTGATCAGGAGCAAGGTACCAAAATACAGAAGGCTATGAAGGGCATAAAAATTTAATTATTTGCTTTGAATGGTAGAACCCTGATTGCGTTACATTCAACCCTCTCAGGGAGCTGGCAGGTTATCCTTATTGCCCCGTCTAGAATCTCTCAGTAGGATATAAAGGATTGGAGAGATTTTACAGAAAAAAGTAAAAGTTAGGGGCTTCCCTGGTGGCGCAGTGGTTGAGAGTCCGCCTGACGATGCAGGGAACACGGGTTCGTGCCCCGGTCCGGGAAGATCCCACATGCTGCGGAGCGGCTGGGCCCGTGAGCCATGGCCGCTGAGCCTGCGCGTCCGGAGCCTGTGCTCCGCAACGGGAGAGGCCACAACAATGAGAGGCCCACATACCGCAAAAAAAAAAAGTAAAAGTTGTAAGATTTTATCATTGGACTCTGTGGACATATGTCTCCTGATTTTCCTTATATGATTGCCATTGTTCAAGCAGGTCACAGCTTCTTCATTTTCAGTGCCTAGAATGCACAGTCAAATGCTTGCTCCTTCTAGTTTGGTTTCTCCAACCTCACTCTGGCTTCCACCCCAAATGCTGGATAAACTGAACCCTTACTAGGGTGCACAGATTCCTAATTATTCTCTTCTCACCTTCTTACTGGAATACATCACACTTCATCATCCTACTATCCTCCAAGGGAACTGATCTGTGAGTTGAGGTCCCATGTTTTTGAAGAGAACCCTTGATCCCATGGTGGCTGAGAAGCAGGCACTTCTGCCTGGGTTGTTTTTACAGTAATGGGGACTTGGACACCTGGGGCCTGCCTTGTCACACTAGGCAGGTTGAGCAACTAGTTATTCTGCTCATGACTTAGAAGTGGCAGAAGGGAGAGGGAATGAGGTGGAGAAAGGCAGGGAGGAAAGTGAGCGGGAAAAGAAACACCAAGCTCCCAAGGCAAGAACTTATTCTATGCAGGGCCCTCGGGCGAGTTTTGGAGCAAAGGAGACCTAAGAGCCAGACAAATGGAGACGAATCATGTAACTGGCTAGTCTGCCGTGACAGGAGGAAGCTCTCCTCCTCTCCACCTCCTTACTTCCCGCTTCTCTGTCCCACCCGCTTCCATGTTCTTTGTCTCAGGAAAGGGCACCACCAGTCACACCATGGCTGCAGAGTCCTCTCTGTCTAGTCCCTCTCTCTCACCTCACCACTGACTCTTGTTTCTACCTCCAAAAGGTGCCAGTTTCTCTCCTTTTTTTTTTTTTCGGTACGCGGGCCTCTCACTGTTGTGGCCTCTCCCGTTGCGGAGCACAGGCTCCGGACGCGCAGGCTCAGCGGCCATGGCTCACGGGCCCAGCCGCTCCGCAGCATGTGGGATCTTCCCGGACCGGGGCACAAACCCGTGTTCCCTGCATCGGCAGGCGGACTCTCAACCACTGCCCCACCAGGGACGCCCTTCTCACCTTCTTTAGATCACCACCTCACCGACCCATCCAAGCCACCATCCTCCTCACCCAGATGCGTTGCAACTGGTCGCTCTGTCCCCACTCATAATCCTCTTGAGTCCGTTCTCTACACAGCAGCAGCAGAGTGGGCTTGAAAAGGCAGATCTCATGACGACACTGTGGTGTTCTGTGATCATGCCTGGACTCTCCTACCTCAGGGCATCGGAATGGGCCCTTTGCTGGGAATGCTTTACCACTAGCTCTTCAAATGACACTCAGTCTCCTCCATGAAGCACAGCTCAGATGTCACTTGGTCAGGGAGATCTTGCTACCTCTCAAAAGTGGGCAACCCAGTCACTTTCTACACAGCCTCCTCCCTCGTTGCATTCTTAGCAATATTAAAAATCTGCATTATGCCAAGGGAAGTAAGTCAGACAGAGAAAGACAAATACTGTATGATGTCACTTATATGTGGAATTAAAAAAATACAACAAACTAGTGAGGATAACAAAAAAGAAGCAGACTCACAGATATAGAGAACAAGTTAGTGGTTACCAGTTGCCGGGGTTGGGGGGAGACAGTGGGGGGGGAGTGGGAGGTACAAACTATTGGGTGTAAGATAGGCTGAAGGAGGTATTGTATAACACGGGGAATAGAGCCAATATTTTGTAATAACTGTTCATGGAAAGCAACCTTTCAAAGTTTTATTTAAAAATTGTAGTTCTCTGTATTTGTTTATATATGTATAATTAATTTTTATCTGTATTTCATCTACTATTCAACACAAGAATAAACTCCATGAAAGCAGGGACTTTGTCTTGTTTGTTACTATATCACTTGAACCTAACAAAATGTCTAGCATATGAGACACTTCATATGAGAAGTGCCCAGTAAATATTTGTACAAGGAATCAAAAAACTTATTTAACCCATAGGAAACTAGTCCTATCTTTCAGATAGAAAAAGTGGTTCAGAGAGGTTGAAAGACTTGCCTGAGGTCACACAGTTGGTACAAGGATCTTCCTACTGCACATCCATATCTAGGCCTCTAGAGGTCATGCTTTGGGATTTTTGTTTTTAGTTCTGTAGATCCAACACTATAGATCCAGTACTAGTGATTTATTTCTCTCTCCTTTAGAGTAAAAATGCAATTGGATATATGCTTCTCACTCAGCCTGAAAGAACGTCATCATTGTCTTATTCGTATTTTAAAATCACATTTCTTTTTCCTTTAATGGTAACTCCTTGAAAGCATGAAAATGTAACACAGTTCCTCAGCGTAATGTTTTTCTTCTTTGACTTCTGAGTTTAAAGTAATAATTTCACTCTCTGTGACTTGAATACATATTCTTTATGTAGATGATTTGGGTAATCAAGCACACGGGAAAATTCTTATGCCTTTCAAATATATCTGGAATCAAATTTCTGATAGAAATCAATTTGGAACAGTACTTTTTTTTTTTTTTTAAGATGTTGGGGGTAGGAGTTTATTAATTAATTAATTTATTTTTGCTGTGTTGCATCTTCGTTTCTGTGCGAGGGCATTCTCTAGTTGTGGCAAGCGGGGGCCACTCTTCATCGCGGTGCGCGGGCCTCTCGCTATCGCAGCCTCTCTTGTTGCGGAGCACAGGCTCCAGATGCGCAGGCTCAGTAGTTGTGGCTCATGGGCCTAGCTGCTCCGCGGCATGTGGGATCCTCTCAGACCAGGGCTCGAACCCGCGTCCCCGGCATTAGCAGGCAGATTCTCAACCACTGCACCACCAGGGAAAACCGGAACAGTACTGTTTTAAACAGGTAAAGGAGGCTGTGATGGCTGGGACTATTGGATTCTGGAAGACTAGACACCAGGCATCGGGGAGCTGGTTTAGAAGGGGACACATACCACATATAGATACATATAAATACAGGGATACCAGGAATTCCTCTCTTGTTTGCAGTCCCTTTCTCCAAATGGTAAAACTTGCTTCATAGAGCTTCTAATAACTATTAATAGTTTCATAAGCATGGAGGTGAGGG
Organism: Neophocaena asiaeorientalis asiaeorientalis; assembly: GCF_003031525.2. Classification (NCBI taxonomy): domain Eukaryota; kingdom Metazoa; phylum Chordata; class Mammalia; order Artiodactyla; family Phocoenidae; genus Neophocaena; species Neophocaena asiaeorientalis. Next base: position 4,933,278 of record NW_020174561.1, read on the forward strand.
AGAGAGGACAAGCTGTTATGAGACAGAGGATAGACTGGGGGGTATGCGGATGCTCCATATCAGGAAATGAGGAAGTCAGAGAATGACTGCTTTACTGGAAGATGCTCCAAAGAAACAGAATTTTAAAAAGCAATGAAATATGTCTGTATATTGCAGTACGTATAGAATACAGCACGATGCGTGTGTGCAGGATCCTGAGAAAGAATCCATCTTTGTCTGCCTTAGTAACATTCAGAGAAATGAAAGACAAACTTTCAGTTCCACCTCACAATATTAGGTCATTTATATAATTCAAAGGAATTCAGGCTAAAAACCGATTTGAGGTTCAGGTTGAAATCAAACAGAAGTACACACAGAAGATACGTGGATAAAAATAATGCACTCTCAGATGCTGAGTCGAAAGTGCTAGTACTAACTTTACAGTAATTAAAAGAAAAACCTATGCATTGCAAAATCTCCTGAAATGGAAAAACAATTCCCAGTGACTTACAAATGTTGATATCATTCCAAATAACTGCGTAACCTAAGCAATTTAAATTGCACTGAAGATTTACCACCATTCAGAATCTCTACTTAGCAATATAGCCTTACTACCACAGCACGGATTATCAAATAACTTTTCAAAAATAAATATGTATATTCCAGTGAAAGAAAATGGTCAAAGATTTGCTGTCCAAGTATTTTTGCTTTCTCTTTTTCTTTCACTATTGGACAGTGCAGGCAATACCTATAAAGACCACTTGGGGGCAATACAGTATTTTTGTTGTGTCTCATCACATAGCTATGTAGGTTTCAGAGAAGATTGCTGTTTCTTTCAAATTTGAAGTCCCATTTTAATATATGGGAGGGAAAAGGCTGTATTTCATTTTAAACTTACAATGCATAAATCACATAAGACAAATGCAAGTCAGATTTTCTCCTGAAGGGAACAAAAGTCTGTCTTCTTTTAGCAGACAAATCAGTCTTACCTAGCTGGCACATTTGGGAATATTTTATATTTAGAATTTGTCACAGCTTTAAAGATAGATCTCAAAGAATAAAGGAAACTGTAAATAGAAATGTTTAAAATGACAAACATATAATGATCTTCAAAATGTACTAGTGGAAAGTTATTTTGTTTCTATACCTAAAGTGAAAATGTACATATCACCTGTCTTCTCCACTGGGTATGTATTTTAGAATAAACTTAAGCATTAAAGTAATTAATTTTTGACAACATTTACTCCCATTGTCTTCACTGTTATTACTTTGCATTCACATCATACTTTGTAAAGGGGTTATTTTATTACTGATTATTCTTTTCAGCAAGTTGATGAGTGGAGTCTCTATTCCAAGCCATTTCTCTCCCCTCTGTCTGCTGAGTATTAAGTATTGTGTCAGGCACTGAAGGTTTTTCTTTTGTAAATCAAAAATAAACATAATCTCTTCTTTAAAGAATTTTACATGTATTTAGGCAAGTAAATTTTTCTGCTTCGTTTTTGTTCTCTTGACTCTTTTATTTACTTTATCTAATTTTTTCTCCCAATATATTTTCCTGTCCTCAGAAGATATTTAACATTACCACAGGAATGCAAATCTCAGGTGAGCCTTGTTGTCAAAGTCCAAGAATCAAGGCTTATGAAATTAAATTTGGTAACTCTCTTGATGCCTTCTTAGAAGTGAAAAAAATATCAGGAAGATGGCAGGGAGTTTTGCCTTAATTCATGGGTCCATTACCCAAAGATTCATTTTAACAAATCCTTATCATATGGAGGGTAGTGAAGGAAGAGATTATAGCTGCTCTGCCTTTGAACATCTTTCTGGCTTAGCTAGCTCATCTATTGAAGAAATAATGAGAAACTGAAAAATTAAGATGTTCCCTGTGGATGCTTAAACTGCTCTGGAGCACTGCTTACAAGAGTCCTCATTTTTCATGCTCAGTTTTTACTCTAAACCCTTGTTTATTTTATAAACTTCTGATCAGCGAGGTGTACCAGAAATCAGAGCAATAAGTCTGTACGGGATAACAACAGAAAGAGGAAGAGCCTCCATAAACTAATTTATAAGAGCTTCTGTGATGTCCACAGGCCATCCACTCCTAGGTTCCAGTTTGGAGAAATGACACTTGATCTTTGCAAATCCTTAACTGGGCATCTTCCTCATCCCGACACAGGCATCCACTAGATGGCGCCAAGGAGAAGGGGGCTTTGATCAGGACAGGTAAAGGGGGGCAGGGAGCAAAGGAGTAGGCAAATACACACCTTAAACCCCAAACTACCACTGAGGCCTTCCCTCTTCCATCTCTCCAGCACCCTGAATGGATTCACTTACTTCACCTGAAGTCCCTGAATATCAGTTAACCTCCATTTTTCTGGATGGATAATTAACACTTGTCCATCAGTTTTCTTGCATTAAAGGAAATAATAATTAGCAAATTTATTCATTAGGGTTAAGTTTCACCTTTATGTTGTCACTACAATGCATATATATAATATGTCCATATCAGATAATTATATCTGTTCACTATGTTAGTTCAGAAGAGATGACGTAATTAACAAAGATGGTATATATAAAAAATTCGTATTTATCTTCTGTTGCAGAGCCTACTCTAAAATTTATCTTCTGTCGCAGAACCTATTCTAAAATATTTCCCCAAGTTTCAGTTTTTAGCAAGTTACAGTTAACAAGATACCTTTAACAAAAATGATAATGATAGACAATCATTCACTGATTAATATTTTTTGAGGGCTTCCCTGGTGGCGCAGTGGTTAAGAATCCGTCTGCCAATGCAGGGGACATGGGTTCGAGCCTTGGTCCAGGAAGATCCCACATGCTGCAGAGCAACTAAGTCTGTGCGCCACAACTACTGAGCCTGCGCTCTAGAGACCGTGAGCCACAACTACTGAAGGCCGTGCACCTAGAGCCCGCGCTCTGCAACAAGAGAAGCCACCGCAATGAGAAGCCTGCACACCACAATGAAGAGTAGCCCCTGCTCAACGCAACTAGAGAAAGCCCGTGTGCAGCAATGAAGACCCAACACAGCCAAAATAAATAAATAAAATAAGTAAATTTTTAAAAATATATTTTGCCTGCAGTTCTGCAAGCTTAGGTTCATGGATTTAAATGATCACTTTTGATCAAGTAAACATGGCCATGATTAATGAATAATTTTCTTAGGCTAATAATCCAGGTTCAGTATTAAGAATAAATGAATGTACAAAATTACCCGAAAGCCTTTTATGGAACAAAGATGGAAATGAATGAGTGAATAAAATGAATGAATAAAGGAAATTTTTCAACACAAGAGACAAAGTTGCCATGGGCAGCATCAATGCCATCAACAGCATAAAATTATTTTGCATTTATGCACTTTAAAATCCTGGGCAGTTGCAAAATAATCATTCTTTTTCTAGAGCTAACATATACCTGAAATAATATTTAACACCAATATGGGCTGATTAGATAAGTGTTATTTTGCAATTATTATTTAGGTTTTTATTGTAAGTCAGCTCTCATCACGTTTATTCAATTTTATTCTGGTTATCTATAATTTCTATTTATATAAAATCATACTTTAAAATGAACACCCTGATGCAATTTTTAAATTTAATCCAAGCAAGAGTAGACCAAGTAATACATCAACTCTTTTTACAAAATCCCAGAAGCAGGCTTTGATTCACATTCCTGCTACAGCTGACATAAATCTCCTGGGCCTACAGAAGGGCCAGATGCTCAGTAAAGAAGTCTTTTACAAGGTCTGCTCCATAGTCTGCAGTTTAGATGTAAAATGAAGATCAGGAGAAGAACACTTCCTCAAGTTGAAAAACTATAATGTAACTTTATACCTGCTTCGAAAGACATTACTCATTTTTACCTTGAGAATATATGAGCTATCTCACCTGACATTATGAAAGGCACTGTATAAATACTGACGGCAAATGAGGCTAACTTTATCCCTACAACTGTATCATGGTTCCCAAACTGAATAAGAGACATATGCATCTTTTAAAAGGGGTCCTTGTAAATAACAACATGCCCCTCTTTGCCAAGGTTCACTCTCTCCTCTGTGCACATTTGCTGATTTGCATTGATGTGAGAGGGAACTGTGGGCACTGGAAATGGAAGAATGGTCCCCCAAAGGCCAGTGCAGTGGTGGTTGAGAGCTGGTGATTCAGAGACTGGGCGGCAGCTTGCTTTAACTTTGGTTTCCACTGGAGGTGATTCTCACAGATACTGACGTGAGCAAAGACGGCAATGTCCTGTGTTTTCCCTTTTCCATCAAAGTGGCCCTGCCCAGAAATTCAGATGATGACATCTGCCTATTACATTTCCTGGAAAGCCACTAGAAGATCATTGCAAAATACAGGGCTGAATTAGAACAGCTAGGGATTAAATATCCTTGGGCAATTTCTTCACATGGTTAAACAATTTTAAATCATCTTTGATTGAATGCCACACAAGCATTTATCAAGAGCTGATTACATTCAAGGAATTATCCTCATGTAACCTCTGAATATCAAATATCAACAAAAGAACGCCTTCAAATATGGAATGGCTGATCAAAATACAAATTCATTTAAGTTATGTCTCAACTAGAGAAAATAAGGCTTTGGATAGGTCTTCCCGCCAGAAGTCATAAATCACTCCAGCAATACATTTTCATCAAAGCAGTCAGCCATGATCACAAGTATACAGAATCTCCAGACATCATAAAGAGTTATAGACAGGAGAGCTTCCTCTCTGCTGGATAACTTTACAGTGGATGACGGGATAACTTGTGACTTTTTACTCTAAGAACCAAATTTAAATTTCTTGCAGTTAATCTACATGACTTGCATATAAAGACAGCCATGGATGTATTTGACTGAAAGGTATAGTTACAGTGTCTGTGGAAGAGTTCTACTCTTCAATGCATAGGTATAACTGGAGGGTTTTATAATTGAATTGAGAGATTTTTCAGGGAAGAAATGTTTGAATAAAATATTGCTTGCAGTTGAATTTATTATATTCACCAAGAAAATGACATTGCTTAACAGCAAGCAGCAAAAGTGGTGGTTTTAAAACTGGATCAAAGGGTATAATAATCAAATGTTGCATTTGCTACTAACTTTCTTTCTTCTCCACCTCCCTTTCCCTTTTAAATTTGAACATTCTTTGGAAACATCTAACACTTATATTTTAAATTATTTTTACTGTACAGAAGGGGATTTTAGAAAAGTTTAGTTTATAAAGCTTCTATTTCCATTATTTCTCAAATTTGCATTAATGATATTTTTCAACTCTCTCCAAAGCTATAGTACATAAAGTATCTCAGCAGCAGACGTAATTGGAAATAAATGAGCTCATAGTTATATCTGTTATTACTTTCATACTCCTTTAGCTGCCAGAATGTTCTATAAATGGCCACCAATAACCAGTTTAGTGGGCTTGCCTCACTGCACAGTGCATAAATCACTACTGATTTAACCGAGCAATTTAGCCTTTGTATTCAGGACTCAGTACAAACACACACACACGCAAATTATGTTTTGTGGAAATTTAAGAACAGTATTTAATAAAACATTGATATCACATGGTTAGTCTTTAAAGTGGGTTTTGGTCCTGTCCTCCACGTTAGCACTGAAAACCATTTCTGTATTTTTTCACTTCTAAAAATATCACAAGGTAGCTGTATTTTGGAGAATGGTTAAGTGATTTAACAGATAAGTATAATCTATTTGTTTTAACTGAAGCTATAAGTACTTCAGTTGGGTAAATAAATAGACCCTTGTTTTCTGAATCTATCTGTAGCATCAAGTATAACTTTGACCTCTAGAAGGAAATAATTGCTCTCTGGCACATTAATCCAGGAAGCTGCACTACCTCCCTTTGAGAGCAGATAACAGTACTGTCCAGAATAATCAAGCAAGATCTTGAAAAGACAAATCCCAAGGAGAGGATGAAAATGACAAGAACTGCAAGCTTTCCCATGCTACAACTGCAGCTCACATCTGTCCTGCAGACATGACAAAGATATGAATAACAAACAAAGCAGTGAACAAAGCATGAAAATCTAAAGAAAACCAAATCACAAAGAGCTTTCTTTTCATATGATTTTCCTTTAGGAAATACATAAAAACTATCACACAAAAAAGCATATCATTTCTACCAGTCATTTCTACTGGGGTTGGAGGATGTGGTGCTTAAATAAAGAAAAAACAAAATAAAACTTAAAAAACAATTACTTGGACTATCTAGGAGCTTCAGTTTCCCATCAAGATGGTGAACTATTATAGGTTAAATGAGATTAAAGTATGAATTTAACTAAAGAACAAATGAAAACTTGTGTGAAAATGATTTTGAAAGATATTTTGAACTGGCTTGGCCAGTGGTGGCAGTGGGCAGGGATTGCTGGAGTTTGAGGAGGGTGTTGCCAGAGGTTTCTTTGAGAGGACAGTTTGGAGGAAAGCATTTTTGTTTCCCTCCTGCCTCCCCCTGTGGTCCCCTAGGACATTCACTGCTGCTCCTTTCTTGTTAAGGATGTGAAGCCCACCCCAGGATTCAGGTTGCTGAATGTCCCGCTCAGATGAGGAGGTGATGAGACGTGTGGGATTACATCACATCTGGCATTCACTCCTCTACCCTATTCTCTCTCAAACCCCAAGTTTGATGGATTATAATGAAGGAGAGTGCCTCCTCCCAGGGCTTTTCTATCTAAGAGGTTAGGGAGTGAGATTCTGACCAAGGAAGTCACCTGATACCGTAGTAGCTGAGAGAAGTGATCAAAAGTGGTTTTACAATGCCTGGAACTCATCCTCATACCTCTTTTGGATTTACCTGGCCTTCCCCCAATATGATAATGGTGAGAAGAAATAGTATCTGCAGGATAACTTAAGCTCAAAGGACAAAATAGGGGACAAATGAAAAGTATAGGCACCTGGAAAGAAAAGCAACAAACTAAATGCCATATATCACGCTCCTAAAACTAAAGGACAAGGGGTTCTGTGGCAATGGATAGCACATTGGACTTCTAAAACCAATGGGCTAGGAATTTAAAATAAGCATGATTAATATACTCATACTAGAAATAATGGAAGATAGTAGCAAAATGAAATATTAAAGAAGATCATTAAAAAGAACCAAGAGGAAAAATAGTAAGAAATCTAAGTAAAAATGTGCATAGTTCTCAACTTATGGGGTATCGGCAGATGAAGGAAGGGGTCAAAATCTGAACAACAGAAGAAAGAAAGAAGAAACAGTGAGCAAAAATATTCCAAGAAATAATGGAAACAAATTTCCCAGAATTAAAGAGTAAAGACTTCAGGCCCAAACTGGAAACACAAATAAGAAAAGAAACAAATCCAGGGGGATGTTGTGAACAGTTTAGGGGATGTGAGGGTGATAAATTCCTTGATAAAGTTTGGTTAGGTTTGGTTTTTTAAGAAAACAAAACAAAACAAAAAGTGATTATTTCAACCAGAATTAAAAATCTACACTGTAGATCTACACTGCAATGTGGGGAAGTAGTGTAGGGAGCAAAGGATATTAGTCTTAAGGGGGCAGAGTGGGAGATATTAAAAATTTAAGAACTTAATAGGAGAAAATAAACATGAATGTATGTCTTAAATGAAGGATATCCACTGCATGTTATATTAAGAATGTTTAACTTTTAAGCTGACAGAAGAAAATTCAATCTTTACAGTGAAAAGCAGGAAAAGATATTTTAAATAAAACAAAAAGAATGCATTGAAAAATTTAAAAAATAAGATGGTAGTCACAATCTAGGCACATAAGTTAAAAATCATAAATTAGGGCTTCCCTGGTGGCGCAGTGGTTGAGAGTCCGCCTGCCGACGCAGGGGACGCGGGTTCGTGCCCTGGTCCAGGAAGATCCCACATGCCGCGGAGCGGCTGGGCCCGTGAGCCACGGCCGCTGAGCCTGCGCGTCCGGAGCCTGTGCTCTGCAATGGGAGAGGCCACAACGGTGAGAGGCCCGCGTACCGCAAAAAAAAAAAAAAAAAAAATCATAAATTGAAAACAAAGATTCTCAGATTGGATGAAAACAATCAATTCCAAAACTATATTGACTATTTAAAAATACATTTACTACAAAGTCATGTAGAAAGGGTAAAATTAAAAATACATATGGTAAAACAAAAATATGAACTAAAAGCAAACTCACAGCTGACAAAAATAGAAATTAAAGCAGTAGTATCCTAAGACAAAAGAAAGCTAATATATACTGGTTAAAGGAACTATGGAGAAAGAAGTTGTACCCGTCATAAATAACAGGTAGCAAACAATATAACTTCAAAATAGTCAACCCACTGAATGGCAGGGAGAAACAGACCAACAACTGTAGTTGGAGATTTTAATACATTCCACTTAGCAACTATCAGATCAAGAGGAAAACAAATAGGTATCTGCAAAATATGATTAATAAGAGAGCCTTTAACTATTAATATATACAGAATTTCTATACCCATGTAGAGTTTTTCTTTTCAAGCACCCATGGAAGTTTTTTTTTTAATAGAAAGATTATTAATAAAAGAAAGCCTGGATAAATTCCAAGACAGCAGTAGCATACAGGATTTGTCCCTCTGATAATAATGCAATATATTAGAAATTCATAACAAAAGGATAGCTGAAAAAGAATCCTTTGTTTATAAATGGAATAATATGTTATTAAATACCTTGAGTTAAACAAGGCAGTCATAAAGAATATTAAAAAATAATTAGAATTAAATAATTCAAAATTTATGGGACATGACTAAAGCAGGACATAAAAGGAACATATAGATTTAGCCATTTTTACTAGGAAACAAAAAATGTTAAGCATAAAGGAGGCAAACATTCAAATAAAGAAACTATAAAGAAACAATAGAGCAAACAAACAAAACACTAGAAACCAAGAAATGACACAAATAAGGGCATAAATCTGTGAAACTGGGAACAACTTCAAAATGATGAAAAAGGTTAACAAAATAAAAAACTAGTTTCTTTAAAAAGATTTAACCAACTCTAAAAAAAAAAAACTTCTGGCAATTCTAATCAAAAAATTAAAACAAACACATATCTACAAAGGATAAATTTAAAAAGATGAAATAGCTATAGACACAACAGATACAAAAATCAAAACATTATAATCAACTATACACTAAAGAATTTGAAAATTTGACGAAATTGGTAACCCCCCCAAAATTGCCAAATTGTACAAGAAGAAATTGTGAACTTAAAATCAAAATGTTTTAATAAGTTGAAATGTCAATGCTATTTTAAAAAACCTCCAAATCTATTTTTTTCAAGAGACTTGTACCAAATTCCTGAGGGTAAGCTAATTTCTATCTTATATAAGTTGCTCCAAAAAACTGAAAAAAAGTGAAAGTTATCCAGCTTAATTTTATGAAGCTACAATAATCTCAACTGTAAAAACCAAGTATGAGAAATATAAGAAAATATAAATCTACATAATTTATGATCAAAGGTATAAAAATTGTAAATAAACAAATCCAACAGAGTACTGAAAATAGCACATACTTATCAAGTAGGTTTTATCTCATTTATGCAAGGAGGTTTTATTAAGAGAAAATCTAGCAATATAATACACATAAACTTGAGGAGGATTAAAAATCATGATTATCTCAAAATGCAGAGAAAAAGTGTTGGTGAAGTTCAAAATCATTTCACGATGAAGATTTCCAGCAAACTAAAAATAAAAGAGAATTTCCTTGACTTGGTAAAGTTTATAAATCCATATGTCTTTGAGTTATATTGTAAAAAGATTTATAAATGAAATCATATGATGTCTTGTATTTGTTTCAAAATAAATTAGTGCTAGGGAAAGGGAGTAGAGAGGGTACAGATGAAACAAGACTACCTATAAATTGTAATGGCCGAAATGTAATGATAGATCCATTGTACTTAATTATATTATTCTCACTGCTTTGGCAGACATTGCAAAGATTACATACCAAAAACCTACTGCGAGCATTTTACTTAATGGAGAAACTTGAGACGTGCCCATCTTAAAAGATGTTCAACTCAAGAACATCCACTATCAGTTCTACTTTTAAAGATTCTTGGCAACATTAGTCAAGGAAAAGAAAAAAAAAAAAGAAGAAGGAAGTAGAAAAGAAGATAGCCAAGAATTAAAAGGAAAGAGATTAACATGACCTTATTTGCAGATAAAACACCTCGTAAAACCAATGATATTAATAGTTAAATTATTGGAACAAGTTTATCAAATAGAAATTCCACTTTAAAAATAGTATTTCTTGAAGATGGCAGGCTAGAAGAACATGGAATTCACATCTCTGCACAACTAGGGCACCTACCAGGCATCACTGGGGGACTACGGACACCAAAGGGGATGGGAGGAACTGCCAATGACCAGCTTGCAGGAGGTCGGGCCCAAGCTCCTGTGGTGGGAGCTCTGAGTCCAAACCACTGGACTAAGAGAGAACCTCAGACCCCAGGTTAATTGGAGTGAGGCTTCCCAGAGGTCCTAATCTCAGCACCAAGACCAGGCTCTATCCAACTGCCCGAAAACTCCAGTTTTGGACACCTCAGGCTAAACAATCAGTAAGACAGGAATATAGACCCACCCATCAAAAAAAAAAAAAAAAAAAAAAAAAAAAAAA
>NW_020174561.1:4943890-4945942 GCF_003031525.2 Neophocaena asiaeorientalis asiaeorientalis
AAAAAAAAAAAAAAAAAAAAAAAAAGAAATGACAAAAGAATATGTTACAGATGAAGGGGCAAGGTAAAAACCTACAAGACCAAATAAATGAAGACGACATAGGCAAACTACCTGAAAAAGAATTCAGAGTAATGATAGTAAAGATGATCAAAAATCTTGGAAACAGAATGGAGAAAATACAAGAAACATTTAACAAAGATATAGAAGAACTAAAGAGCAAACAAACAATGATGAACAAAAAAATAACTGAAATTAAAAATACTTTAGAAGGAATCAATAGCAGAATAACTGAGGCAGAAGAACAGATAAGTGAGTTGGAAGATAAAATGATGGAAAAACTGCCAGGGAGCAGAATAAAGAAAAAAGAATGAACAGAACTGAGGACAGTCTCAGAGGCCTCTGGGACAACATCAAATGCACCAACATTAGAATTATAGAGGTCCCAGAAGGAGAAGAGAAAAAGAAAACCTCTGAGAAAATATTTGAAGAGATTATAGTTGAAAACTTCCCTAACATGGGAAAGGAAATAGCCACCCAAGTCCAGGAAGCACAGAGAGTCCCATAGAGGATAAACCCAAAGAGAAACACACCGAGACACATACTAATAAAACTATCAAAAATTAAATACAAAGAAAAATATTAAAAGCAGCAAGAGAAAAGCAACAAAAAACATAGGACAGAATACCCATAAGGTCAGCAGCGGATCTTTCACTAGAAAATCTGCAAGCCAGAAGGCAGTGGCAGGACATATTTAAAGTGATGAAAGGGAAAAACCTACAACCAAGATTATTCTCCCCAGCAAGGATCTCATTCAGATTCGACAGAGAAATTAAAACCTTTATAGACAAGCAGAAGTTTAGAGAATTCAGTACCACCAGACCAGCTTTACAAAAAATGCTAAAGGAACTTCTCTAGGCAGGAAACACAAGACAAGGAAAAGACCTACAATAACAAACCCAAAACAATTAAGAAAATGGTAATAGGAACATACATATCGATAACTACCTTACAAGGAAATGGATTAAATGCTCCAACCAAAAGACACAAACTGGCTGAATGGATACAAAAACAAGACCCATATACAGGCTGTGTACAAAGACCCACTTCAGATCTAGGGACACATACAGACTGAAAGTGAGGGGATGGAAAAAGGTATTCCATGCAAATGGAAATCGAAAGAAAGCTGGAGTAGCAATTCTCATAGCAGACAAAATAGACTTTAAAATAAAGACTATTACAAGACACAAAGAAGGACACTACATAATGATGAAGGGATCAATCCAAGAGGATATAACAATCAAAAATATTTATGCACCCAACATAGGAGCACCTCAATACATAAGGCAAATGCTAACAGCCACAGAAGAGGAAATCGACAGTAACGCAATCATAGTAGGGGACTTTAACACCACACTTTCACCAGCAAACAGATCATCCAAAATGAAAATAAATAAGGAAACACAAGCTTTAAATGACACATTAAACAAGATGGACTTAATTGATATTTATAGGACATTCCATCCAAAAACAACAGAATACACTTTCTTCTCAAGTGCTCATGGAACATTCTCCAGGATAGATCATATCTTGGGTCACAAATCAAGCCTTGGTAAATTTAAGAAAATTGAAATCATATCAAGTTTCTTTTCTGACCACAACACTATGAGACTAGATATCAATTACAGGAAAAAATCTGTAAAAAATAAAAACACATAGAGGCTAAACAATATGCTACTATATAACCAAGAGATCACTGAAGAAATCAAAGAGGAAATTAAAAAATACCTAGAAACAAATGACGATCAAAACACAACAGCCCAAAACCTATGGGATTCAGCAAAAGAAGTTCTAAGAGGGAAGTTTATAGTAATACATGCTTACCTCAAAAAACAAGAAACATTTCAAATAAACAGCCTAAACTTACATCTAAAGCTATTAGAGAAAGAAGAACAAAAATATCCCAAAGTTAGCAGAAGGAAAGAAATCATAAAGAAAAGATCAGAAATAAATGAAAAAGAGATGAAGGAAACAATAGCAAAGATCAATAAAACT